>NW_023602073.1:127405528-127790374 GCF_014898055.3 Talpa occidentalis | reverse complement strand
CGACCAGAAAAAAAAATCACTAACACCCTATTAAAACAGACATTCTTAAGACTGCTGAAAAGGGCAGAAAGGTTCTGGAGGGACCCAGTGGCCAGCCGGGAAGTTATTCCACCCAGGCCCCTTCCGACCAGCAGTCTGAGCCACAGAGAGCAGCAGCCCCCACGCCGGGGCAGACCGGTGCGCAGAAGAGTGGCCTGAAACGGAGCGCAGGGACTGCATCCCGCTTCCCCATTTGAGAACAGGGACATTTCTTCAGTAAAACTGCCTAAAACCAGCAGAAAGCTCCCCCAGAAGACAGAGATGGCTCCTGGAAGAGCCAGAGGGAGGGAGAAGTTCACCCAATGTCAGTCATCCGAGCAACACAGTGTCCCCAACGCATACGACAAATTAGAAAACAGACAGTAGGAGTAGAAGACCACACGCAACCTAACAACTCCTCAGAAAGAAGCACACCACAAAAAGAAAACCACTCCCCAGATTGCAACGACAGCAACTTGGAAGAACTTCTGAGCCTTCCAGAAAGAGAATTAAAATTGCCATGATTAAAAAGTGATAGATCAGAAGAAGGAAATTGAGTCCCTAAAGGGGAAGTAAGAGAATGCAGGAGATCAAAGAATTAATGGAGGAACTAAAGAACTCTGGGAAAAGCAATGAAAGCAGAATAGATGAATGGAAGAACGAATAAGTAATCTTGAAGACACAGAAATAAAAAGAACCAAAACAGAAAAGGAAAGGAGATACGAAGAAAAGAATGAAGAAAGACTTCGGGAACTATCTGACTCCATGAGGAAAGGAAATATAAGAGTTATAGGAATTCCAGAAGGAGAGGAGAGAGATAGGAACAGAAAAATATTCATGATATAATTGAAGAGAACTTCCCAAATGAGAAGAAGGAGCTGAAAATTGATATACAAGAAGCAAGAAGAACACCAAACTTCCACGACGAAAGGAAAAACACAGCAAGACACATAATAGTAAAGCTCCCAAGATCCAGGACAAGGAAAATAATGAAGCTGACAAGAGGGAAGAAACAGATAACATTCAAAGGAAAACCAATCAGGCTGACATCAGACTTCTCTGAAGAAACACTACGGGCAAGGAGAGAGGGAGGGACATAGTCAACAGACTCCAGAAAACAGATGCCAACCAAGAATACTCTATCCCGCAAAGCTCTCTTTCCTCCATGAAGAAAGAATATGGACCTTCCCAGACAAAGAGAAACTCCGGAATTTCATTGCGAACTAAACCCCCACTCCAAAAATACTACAAGGAATCCTAAAGCCAGAACCTCAGAGGGACGAATAAACAACGAAAGAAGACCAAAAAAAAAAAAAGTTATAAAAGAATAAATAATAAAATCAAAGGAAAGACAAACATAATGGCAAATACAGATGCTAACATTCATATTAAACTCTAAATGTAAATGGACTAAACTCTTCAATAAAAAGACACAGAGTTGCAGCCTGGATTAAGAAACAAAACCCAACCTTTTGCTGTCTCCAGGAAACACATTTAGCTACAAAAGATAAAAATAGCTCAAAGTCAAAGGATGGAAAACAATCCTACAAGCAAATGGACCAAAAAAGAAAGCAGGAACAGCTATACTTATATCAGATAAAAGACTTCAAACTCAAAAAAATAAAAAGAGACCCCAATGGTCACTACATTATGATTAAGGGGACAATACTTCAAGAAGAAATAACACTCATTAACATATACTCACCAAACGAAAGAGCACCAAAATATATCAGACAACTGTTGTCCTCTCTGAAAACAGACATCAGAGAAAACACATAGTAGTGGGAGACTTCAACACACCACTATCAACAATGGATAGATCAACAAGACAAAAAATAAGTAAAGAAACTAAAGCTCTAAATAAGGACCTAGAGCATTTGGGCTTAACAGACATCTATAGAACACTAAACCCAAAAAAAAACGGAGTACACATTTTTCTCAAGCGCACACGGATCATTCTCCAGGATCGATCACATACTGGGGCACAAGACAAACATCAACAGATACACCAAGATTGAAATCATACCAACCATCTTTTCTGACCACGAAGGCATCAAACTAGAAATAAATCATAAAAAGAAGGCAAGGAACTATCCTACCTCATGGAGATTAAAAGCCACACTACTGGAAGACCACTGGACTAACGAGGAGATCAAAGAAGAAATTAAAAAATTTTTGAATTGAATGACAAGGAGGACACCAATATCCTATGTATGGGATGCAGCAAAAGCAGTAATAAGAGGAAATATATAGCAATAGAAGCTCACATCAAAAACAAGAAAGAACTCAAAGAAACAACCTAATCTCGAAGCTCAAAGATCTAGAAAAAGAACAACAAAAAAACCCAGAACCAGTAGAAGAAAAGAAATAATAAAAACCAAAGCAGAAATAAATGAAATTGAAACTAAAAAAACAATCCAAAAGATCAATGAAACCAAGAGCTGGTTCTTTGAAAATAAATAAAATAGACAAACCCTAGCCAGGCTCACAAAGGAAAAAAGGGAGAAAGCACAAATAAACAGGATCATCAATGAAAGAGGAGAAATCACAACGGACACAGCAGAAATCAAGAATAATCAGTAACTACTATGAACAGTTATATGGAAACAAGTTCAACAACAATCTAGAGGAGATGGACAAATTCCTACAACTCTACAATCACCCAAAGCTAGATAAAGAAGAAATAGAACACCTAAACAGACCAATTACAAGCAGCGAAATTGAAATGGTAATTAAAAACCTCCCCAAAACAAAAGCCCAGGACCTGATGGATTTACAAATGAATCTACCAAACATTCAGAGACGAATTAGTGCCTATCCTTCACAAACTCTTCCAAAAATTGAGAAGGAAGGGACAATACCAAACACGTTCTATGAAGCCAATATTACACTAATACCAAAACCGAATAAGGACAACACAAAAAGGAAAACTACAGGCCAATCTCCCTAATGAACACTGATGCAAAAATCCTCAATAAAATTTTAGCTATCAGAATCCAACAATGTATCCATAAGATAATTCACCACGACCAAGTTGGATTCATTCCAGGGGCACAAGGATGGTTTAACATCCGAAAATCAATCAACGTTATCCAACACATCAACAAAAAGAAATATAAAAACCATATGATAATATCAATAGATGCTGAGAAAGCTTTCGACAAAGTGCAACACCCATTCATGATAAAAGCCCTGAAATTCTTGGGATACAAGGAACATACCTCAACATCATAAAGGCCATCTATGACAAGCCAACAGCCAGTATCATTCTCAATGGTGAAAAGCTGAAAGCAATTCCATTAAGATCTGGAACAAGACAAGGATGTCCACTCTCACCACTGCTTTTCAATATAATACTGGAAGTCCTAGCCAGGGCAATAAGACAAGAGAAAGACATCCAAGGAATCCAAATAGGAAAAGAAGAAGTCAAACTATCACTATTTGCAGATGATATGATATATACATAGAGAACCCCAAATCTCCACAGAAAACTAATTCAACTCATCAATCAATTCAGTAAAGTGGCAGGATACAAAATCAACACGCAAAAGTCAGTAGCCTTCCTATACACAAACAATAAATCTGAAGAAGAAGAAATCAAAAAAAACCACCCCTTTTATTATCGAAACAAAAAAATCAAATATTTGGGAATAAATCTAACAAAAGAGGTAAAGGACCTATACAAAGAAAACTATAAAACACTGTTAAAAGAAATAGAAGACACAAAGAAATGGAAAGACATCCCCTGCTCATGGATTGGAAGAATAAACATTTAAAATGGCCATCCTACCAAAAGCAATATACAGATTCAATGCTATTCCAATCAAAATCTCAATGGCATTCTTCAAAGAAATAGAACAATTATTGATGAAATTCATATGGAATCACCAAAAACCCCGAATAGCCAAAGCTCTCCTGAAAAAAAAAGAAGGAAATGGAGGCATCACACTCCCAGACTTCAAACTATACTACAAAGCCATAATCATCAAAACTGCATGGTATGGAACAAGAACAGACATACAGACCAATGGAATCGAATAGAAATCCAGAAATAAACCCACAGATTTATGGTCAACTAATCTTTGACAAAGGAGCAAAGACTATGCATTGGAGCAAAGAAAGTTTGTTCAATAAATGGTGCTGGGAAAAACTGGGTCGCTACATGCAAAAGAATGAAGCTTGACCACTACCTCACACCATACACAAAAATCAACTCAAAATGGATTAAAGAACTAGACATAAGACCTGAAACCATAAAATACATAGAAGGAAATATAGGCGAAACACTACGGGATTTGCACATCAAAGACATCTTTACAGACACATCACCCAAAGCAGTGATAGTGAAGAGAAAGATAAACAGCTGGGACTACATCAAATTAAAGAGCTTCTCTGCACAGCAAAAGAGACAATAACAAAAACAAAGAGAAACCCCACCAACTGGGAGAACATTTTTGCACCCAACACTAATGATAAAGGACTGATCACAAAAATCTGCAAAGAGCTGATGAGACTCAGCAACAACAAAGAAAATAATCCAGTCAAAAATGGGCAGAAGAGCTAAAAAGAAACTTCTCTGAAGAGGAAATGCAAATGGCCAACAGACATATGAAAAAATGTTCAACATCACTTGTAATCAGGGAAATGCAAATCAAAACTACCATGAGATACCATCTCACACCAGTGAGAATGGCACATATTAAAAAAACTAGCAACAACAAATGTTGGCGAGGATGTGGAGAAAAAGGAACTCTTGTGCACTGTTGGTGGGAGTGCAAACTGGTCCAACCACTATGGAGAGCTGTGTGGAGATTTCTGGACCTACTAAACATAGAGCTTCCATATGATCCAGCAATTCCACTCCTAGGTATTTACCCAAGGACACAGAAACATCAATTCCAAAGAGCACCTGCACCCTATGTTATAGCAGCACTATTTACAATAGCTAAGCTTGGAAACAACCCAAATGCCCAAAAATAGATGACTGGATCAAGAAGATGTGGTACATATATACCATGGAATATTACTCAGCATTCAAAAAAGATAAACACATGCAATTTGCAGCAACATGGATGGCACTGGAAGGGATCATGCTCAGCGAAATAAGCCAAAAAGAAAAAGAAAAATACCGGATGGTCTCACTCATAGCAGGAATCTAGAAAACTTAAATAAGGGACCAGGAAAATAATATAAGAAAGTGAAAATCAAAATCAACAAAAAACTATGAACCAGAGACACTTTTGGGGGGTGGGGGGCGGGAGGGGAAGGATTGGGTCAGAATGGGGCGTTTGCAATTGTATGGGGGATATAAAAATAAAATTTAATATATTAAAAAAAAAAGAATAAAAAAAATAAAAAAAAAAAATAAATAATAAATTAATGATGCTCAAATGTACTTTAGTTTAACTTTAACAATGTGTAGCCAAAGCATTTATTTTGAAGCCAGCTATAGGAAAGTGATTAGAACAATTTCCCTAAGAGTACTACAACTGACTGTTAGTCTAAGAAATACAAACCTAACCGAAGAAGTGCCATTGTGGTGGTAGTAGAGTCATAAGATACCCCAAAAAACATTGTTTGCTAACTCAAACATTGTTTGCTAACTCAAACTTTGACTGTATAATTAGACTCTAATGCACTGAATTCATAAAGACTATTTCAGGCATTAGAAATTTCACATAAGTTTGTGTACTAATCAAACAAAGGATCAGACAAAGACAAACTGTAAGAGTGACCCTTGAAAACAGACCCAAGATCTGAGACACTCAGGAGGAGATGGGAAGGGGGAAAAGAATATGGTGGAGGGTGGTGGAAGACAGTGGGAAACTGACCGTGTGACAACTATGGTGACCACACCTGAGGGAAGAAATCCTATATTGTGAAAATATAAACAAGGTTTTAATTTTTTAATTATTAAAATAAAATTAAATTTAAAAAGTAATGTATCTTTTAATCAAAGTATAATTGACATACGATATCATTTGGTCTCGTATATATAACATAAGGAAACATTTTGTACTTGCAAAATGATCTCAGTAAGTCTGGTTACCATGATTTTTAGCAACTTAAAGATGCTTATAAATTGAATCTTCCTTTTTCAACAGTATATAGTTGGGCTTTCTTTCTTTGTTATTAGTTTACTGAAATAATATTTATTACAACACTGTATAAGTCTTAGGAGTATTGGTTCACAACCCTACAAATGTATTTTATTATACCACATCCACTTTTTACTTAAAAAAATTCCTTCCCTCCCTTCTTTCAATATGAGAGTGCCCATGTTAATTCTCATTCTTATTGAAGTTTAGCAGATATGTAAGTAGCCACTTGTATAGCTTACATATATAGATATATGTATTTACATATATAAAAATATTACACATATAAAAAACTTACATATATAAAAATGCTTATAGAAACGGACTCTACCCCCATAAGAAACATACCCGCATGATTAGCTATATCTTTTTCTAAATTAAAAGTATTCTTCAAAGAATTTTTATTGAGCAGAATCATTTCAATTTCTTGACATGCAGTTGTATTTCCCACATCGTTGTCAATCTGCCCTGAGTCCATCTTTTTTTCTGGCCAATTAATCACTCATCTGTTGCCAAATTCCTAGGCAAAATTTTGATTCCTTCTCTAGAGTGTAATTCATCACTATACTTGTGATGTTAACTCACATACTTATAAAATCTAAGTCTAAAGAGCAGACTTAGTATTTTAACCCTTCTGTTTTAAAAAATGCTAAGGCAGTCCAGTTCAAAGAGCAAAGTAGAAGATACAAAATATGAAGGCAGGGTTTTGAAGTGATTCAGAAACATCCTTGATACTCAGTCTACCTTTCATAATTTCTGTGTACTAGTGGAAAATATTAAGAGTGAGATCTTTAGTCCACTTCCCTTTGCCAAAATAGAGAATTTAAAACCTGGACAATAATTCTTGTAGGATTTAAATCAAGAAATGAAATCCTCCTAGGACAGCTACCTCTAATGTCATACCTTACAATATGACAAGTACAATAAGACATATTAAGAGTGCATTATGTAAAGGCACACAAGGATATAAAAATTAAAATTAGTACTTCTAATTAGTATTATAGCAATCCAACTGCTAAGAAATGGTCTTTCCTATTAATCATATTTATCATGTTAAAAGAAAAATGGTTAATTTTTTTCACAGCATAGACATTTCAAACAACTCATTGCAAACAGGCAAGCATCAGTAGAAAATAGACGAAATTCAGAAAATTATATTAAAATTAGAGCTATTCTTAAAGTCGCCAAGTATTTTATCCTTGGAAGTAATGAGAGATTTGATCTTAGCTTCAGTTGAAAAACACCATCCTGGTACTGTTTCGCTTTTCTTTACCATTTAAACTTTTTAAAGCTAGTGTCAGCAGTTTCACATCCTTGCTTGCACCTGGAAAAGTGCTGTTTCAGACTTAAAGGTTACCATTCCGTTCTCTGCTCATTTCATTTCTTAAATCTAAGTGGAACATTGGGGAAAATATTCTCTCCAGTAGGAGGATCTTTGGTATATTCCTTGTTTATCCATTTCATTGTGGCCATACAGTTTCTTGGATTTAAGTCACCCCCACATGTCGAAATTGTGAAGATCTTTAAACTACATCTGAGCTCTTTGCATGATGAGAAGGGAAACCATACAAAAATGGTTTCCAAAAGAAGCATTGACATCTGGTGGGCAGAAAGTTGAGTAAGTTTCCAAATAAAAGACAAAATTTCCTTTCAGACAAGTCTGAATATCATTTGGTTATGTCTAAACCAAATAGGGCTAGGCAATAACTAAGATAGAACAGGATATAAAAAGGATTTTGACAAGTGAGTTTAACTTTTAGAGGATGTCAAGCAACAGAAAATGTATATGAACAATATCGATAAGGGTGTCAGCGAAACATAAATAAGAACTTTAGCTCTGCCACGAAGATGTATTTTTTTAATGTCAGCTTATTGAGGCATATTTGATGAATAAAATCGTAAGATATTTAAAGTGCCCATCCCATTTAAAGTTGATGTGTATTACATTGTGAGAGGATACCTCTACCTAGTTAGCTAATACATCCATCACCTCCTACATTTACTTTTTTTTTTTTGGTGAGATTAATTTGTCTCCAAATTTCAATAATTGTTAACAACTACAATCACAATGGTATAAATTAGATCCCTAGACCCTGCTCATCCTGCAGCTGAATTTTTGGACACTTTTACAAACCTCCCACTCTTTTCCTAATTGCTAACCCCAATAATCACTTTTTAACTGTTTCTGTAAGTTCAACTTTTTCAAATACTAAGATTCCAACTATAATCGACATCACAAAGGATTTGCCTTTCTTTCTTACATGTTACACTTAGGAAAATGCCTTCAAGATCCAGCCATGTTGTTACAAATGGCAGAAATTTGTGTGTGTGTGTGTGCACACACGTGTTATCTTTTATCTGTAGATGGACATGACTATGTGAAAATGTAATGAACACGGAAGAGCAGATATCCTTCAATATTCTATTTTCATTTTTTGGATATATGAACAGAAGTGGGATTGCTGGGACATATAGTTATATTTTTAATTTTTGGAGGAAACTCCTTGCTGTTTTCAAAGCTTAACACCAGTTTTCAGTCACGCCAACAGTGCACTGCCATCCCTAACACCTGCTATTCCTTTCTTCTTAATGATAGACATTCTAATAGGTATGAGGTGATGTCACACTGTGGTTTTGACTTGCATTTCCCTGATGACTAGGGATGTTGAGCAACTCCTCATGTACCTGTTGACTAGTTGGTTGTATTTTTTGAAAAAATATCTATTCAGTTCCACTGCCCAGTTTGTAATCACACTGGTTTCTTTGCTATTGAGGTGTATGAGTTTTTAATGCATTTTGGATATCTTTCCCAGGTATATGACTTGAAAATATTTTCTCCCATTCTGCAGATATACCTTTGAATGTGTTGATGTTTCCTTTACCATGCAGATGCTTCTTTTTTTTTTTTCTGATGTACCTTCACTTCTTTATTTTTATTTTTGTTGCCTTTGCTTTGAGTATACTTTCTTGAGTTTAGCATTTTATTTGGTATTGTGGAAGGTAGATGTTTTGACACAATAATGACCATCAAAGAGTTTACGCTGGGGAAAAAAATTAATCCATCTAGTGCAAACAGACATGACATAAAGTTGTAACTGTGTATACAGTAGTGACCTAGAAACTCAGAAAAGAAACCAATAGAAAATCATTTGACATAAAATGAACAAATGGAAAATCAGATGGCAAGAAGAGTTGTTTGGGAGAGTCATGGTGGAGGGAGGATTTGAGCTGAACCCTAAATATGGGTAAAGTTGATGGAATTGGGTTAAGTAAGGCTTGGGGAGGAGTTGTTAAAGGGGAAGGCTGGAAGGGGCAAAGGCGCAAAGAGCCCAACATGTTAGGTAATAGGAAATTACTAAGGATGCTTGTTTGCATGAAGAAAGGATGCATATTGAAAAGTGGAAGGATATTAGATCAGAATAGAGTATAGCTAAAAATAGCCCATAGACTATAAATCTATGTGATAAGTAAAGAAGGGCTACTGTGCATTCTTTATTACAAACCATAAATAAGACAGTTTGAAATTTTTTATGGAGCTGTTAAAAAATTAGAGCTATTCAAATTAGAACTCGTCTGGAAAATATTCTACAATCAGTATCCATTATAATCTAAACCCTAAAATTTTTATAAAGAATGGGATCATTTTTGAGTAGGCCAGTATTTTATTCTATTAGCATAAATAATGCCTTTTAGAATACCATTTGGTGTTATATAAAATATGTTGGAGAATAAGTCTACACACACTCCCATAAAGGTTAAAGTTATATACACACTCAACATAAATGCATTTCCTCCCTCATTAATTCATTCTACATTTACTAAGCATAATTTCTGGGCTAGACACTGAGGATTCAAAGAGAAAAGAAAAATCCTATGAGTTCAGTGAGTCCAGTGGAAAAGACAAACATATAAACAGAAAAAGATAAAACTGTATGGCAAAAGATACAGCTTCTGCAGCGCAGGTTCGATTCCTGGCCAGCCAGGGAGATTACCCACATGGCGAAGCAGACCTCTCCTGCCTCGCCTGCTGCTCTCCTCAGCAGTATATTTTGGTCTGTCTGCCTGTTCTGCTCCCCGCTCTATCTCTGATGAATTCTTTCACCCTCCCACGCCTCTGGCCTGTACCCCAGTTCTTGTACAAATAAATAATTTTAAAAAAAGAAAAAAGTCATTCTTTAAAAATAAATAAATAAATAAATGAAAGCTACTCTGCAGTTACCACAAATACACCCCAAGGTCAGACTGCAAAGGAGGTTTGAGCTATTTGCTTTTAAAGCCTCTGCACAGGCAGAGCTGGTGGACAAAGAATCTGGAAGGAATCAATGAGCCTAACACTTGTTCCAGTCTTGGAAGAAAATGACAAAAATAGGATATATGCTCTTTTGGCCTCAGAAACTCCCCCAGAAAATTGTTGCTACAACTGAGGCCACTGTTAGCATTAACTTCATAAAGGAGAGTAGGCCTAAATAAGCAAAGAAACTTTGTGGTTTTGTTCCTCTATGCCATCTTTACCCTCCCACAGAGTCATTAAATGGAGTAACTTATGAAGATATAAAGTTAGTTTGAGGGCCTCCCACTCTCAAATTGTCTTCCACATGTTACTGAGGCTGTCATTTTAATGGACTCAAATCCTCCATTAGAGATAAAACCAACAGTTTGAATGGAAATGCCTAGTTGAGATAAATGCATGTGACTGAAATTCATTCACACCCATGTAAAGTAGAATCCATCAATCACACTTTAAAGGTTGGTATCAAATTCTCTTGTTTATACAAGAGGGGAAGGTTAGAAAGCAGTTAGAGAGTGTGTGCCATAAAGGGCAAGAATGCAGAAGCTGAGGGCTGTGGAAAGGGAATACAAGTGTCATCAAACATAATTTGGTTTGGAGTTGACCACTCAGCTCTGAATGTGTATAAAGAGGTGCTTTTTAAGGGAGCTGAGTCAGGATCACATCACACTGCATAAGTCATACCTCTGTCCATGATAATAAAGATTTTATTTGCTGTTTTAACAAAAGATTGTTGCTAACAAAGATTTTTCCAGACAAAAATTAATGTTTAAAGGTGGGACCTCTTAGGAGGACTACTTGGGTCTAAATCTGGATTGTTCTCTTTTGAACTGTGTAGAATGCTCAGCTCTCCTTACTCTCAGGGATATTGTCTTGGTGTCCAGAGTTCATGCTTGTCAACTAGGTGTAGGGTCATGCAGGGGGC
This sequence comes from Talpa occidentalis, assembly GCF_014898055.3. Classification (NCBI taxonomy): domain Eukaryota; kingdom Metazoa; phylum Chordata; class Mammalia; order Eulipotyphla; family Talpidae; genus Talpa; species Talpa occidentalis. Next base: position 127,779,045 of record NW_023602073.1, on the reverse strand, counting down.
CTCTCACCAATGGCTAAAGTCCTGGTATGAACATACTGGGAAACCAATATCTGCTGAAAACACTAGACAGATGTTAGAATGGAGATAATATGCTTTGACCAGCAGGAACAATGGACCCCCCTGCCAGGCAATAGCCCCTGGTCACTCCACCCTAACATACTTCCCCAATAACTGCTTCCCCCATGCATGTACATTCCCTACTTTCTTGCCCCACCTTTGTACTTGATATTAATAAATATAAGACTGCCTTTGGATGGGGGCTTCACATTACTTCCAGTGTAGCCCTGCAGGCTTCTCATTGCTCCACATGGACTTTCAGTAATCTTTCCTTCATCCCATGCCACTTCCAACAATGCCACTCTGCAAGGTGTCAGAACTGTGTGATTTTGAGGATGCAACTTGACCACTCTGTGCCCAGGTTCTCATCTATAAAAGGTACAAGAAAACTACCTATCCCAGAAGGTTGCTGTGAAGGTTAAAAGATATCATATGGTAGAATCTTTTCATACAGTTTTCAATGCATATATAACTATATTCTGTACAGCATTAGAAACATAATCCAAAGACACAGAATTGACTTTTCTGAGACAAAAGTAGGCAAACTATTGTAAAAAGGAAGATTGAGCAACTTAAATGATAAATGACATGATAAACATGTCAATGTTTACCCTACTTGGGCTCTGCAGACTACTTTTGCACTTTTAAAAGAGTCATGGAGAATGCTATGATGAGTCTCTAACTCCAGAAATTCTGAAGACTGTATCACAAGAACTTTTCTGAAACTTCCACAAATATTTGTATCAAAGAACCCAAATAGTAGAGATTGAGGGTCTTAGATTGAGGTATAGTCCAAAAGCATTTGTATTAGGTATAAATTATGTCTTCTTGCACATATTTGCACCAAAAAACATCTTGACTACAGGGTCTTCACAAAAACACTAAGATGGCTGTTCCAGGAAGTATCACCTTATTCATCTGGGATATCAATGACTAGCTACTTCACAAGGGTTCTATATTTACTCCAATTTGAGAAGCAGGACAACAGGAGATAACAAACAAAACTCTGATTAGCACAACGACACTGAAAGAGGCCACACATAATTCTGAAATAACTTAAATATTCTGGTTCTCTGATAATTTTGTAATGTGTCTCAACCATTTAAAAAGAATAAACTTGTCATTGAATGCACTATTCATTTGCAGAATTTTAGTTTTAAATTTGTTCAGAAAGTATAATTGATTCACACCATAACTTAATGTCATATCAACCCCCAATTAATGCCACAAACTACTCTTATCTCTTATAAGGTTTTAGATTTTTGTATAAAGAATATATACAGTATGTCATTCTGAAATATGATCATCTATGACTTCTTTAATTTCTTTAGCTAATAATTTTGACCATAGAAAGGACAGGGGAATATGGGAAATACCTAAAATAAATAAATCCAATTAAATTTTGACTTTCTTCTATAAGACAGAAGAAAAAACATTGACTAGCCAATAAAAGAAACTCTCCCTTGCCATGCTAACCAGTAATCAAAACTAATTAACAAAGTACAGACTGTAACAATTCATATATTTATGCAGCTCTTTTGATGGGCCCTTCTCATATTTCTCAATGTTAAATATCTGCTTTATTAGACTTTTTCTAATTTCTACTGGAATTATGCAGTGTATGTGATATTTCTCTTTGTCACTTAAAAATCCTTGGCTGACTGCCATTTAATCATTCCAAAACACAAAAAAGTACTAGTTTAATTACAGAGAAGTTAATTCATGGATATCATTTTAGCAGTGCCACAAGGACAAAAAATAATCCTCTCCATGGTAACCAAATACAACAAGGAAATTCTACTTTAATCATGTATTACATGGACACAAGCCACATTGTTTTGGTCATGGACATTTATTTGGCATCCCTTTTTGTATCACATTCCAGTAAAATTCCAGAGGTATTTCTCCCCACACAAATCAAAATTAAGTAAAATTAATTTATCAAAATAACTATATGGACTTCTGGACAAATATGTTGAGTTAAACACAGGTTTGTTATTGCTCTAAACTAAAGCTCCAGTAAACTATCATTGAAGCATAAAACAATGAGGATAAAAATAAGAGAAAAGGAAATTAAAATAGATGAGAAATAGTATAGAACTAAACCAAACATTCAATTGCTTGGGCCAATGACCTTAACATCATCCATGATTTCACTCTCATTCTTTAATACTTAAGTCCAACCCATGGGGAAATCCCACTGAATCAGAAGATATTTATAATTTCTCCATTTCTTATCACCTCCACTGCTAGATACTAGGCAAGGCCACCATGGTCTCTGGTCTAGATTATAGTTGTAACCTCCTTGTTGGCCTCACCTGACCCATTACTGTCCATTATCAGTAAAGCAGTCAAGTTGTTTCTTTTATCCGTGTCATCTCTTTTAGCAAGAGCAGTCATATTTAAACACTGCCTCCAGCCTCTCTGAATGGAGAGGGCTAATTTTCACAATGATATATACCATGTTTACCCGGTCTGGCTCTACTTCTGTCCTGAGTATATTTTACAACTCGTACTAATTTCCTTGGGTCACATTAGTTTTCTGCCTCAAATATATCAGCTGAAATCCTGCCTCCTTCTGCCCAAAATTTATGAGGCTCAAGTGCTTGTTACAACTTCACTTTCTCGACACCCTTTTCAACATACCTAATATGAAAACACAATCCTTACATATCTGATATCCATGAGCCCACTTCATTTCTTCTCCATAGCATTGTAATACTCTAACATAATATATAATTTACTTGTTATGTGTAATACCTTTCATGCCCAAAGGAATGTAAACTCCTAAACAGGGATTTTTGAACATTTTCTATCTCTGCTTTATCATCTATATCTACAATACCAAACCCAGTATATACTCGTAATAAGATTGCCAGATAAAACAAGGAAGATAAGTTAACTTTAAATTTCAGAGACAGATCAAATAATGTTGTATTATAGATGTGTCCCATTTAATATTTGAAACATACCCACACTGAAAAAAATCTTATGTTTACCTCAAATTCACATTTAACTGGGTACCTATTTGTTAAATCTGGTTACCTAACTAAAAAAATTAAACTTGAATGAATGAAAAATAATTTTGGAAAGAAATTAAAAAAATTTAAGGAAAAAAGAATTGTGGAAGCTGGAAAACAGCAAGATGGTGAATGTGGTGAATAATAGCAAGTTACCAAAAGTTAAATATGAAATATCAACAGAGGTAGGGGAAAGGAAGACAAGAACGATGAAGCCAAAAGAGATTTGATTTACAGCACAGAACCCTGTAAACCATAAGGAGTTGGAGGCATCAAACACTCCTGAAGTGGGGAGTAAAAAATGCAAAGGGTAAAGAATGGAGAATGAAAAAGAGGAGGATTTTATTGAAGTCTTTAAAAGAAATAAATGTTTTAAACCACCTACATGCTGAGGAGATAATGCTTGCCTCTGTTTTGCTCAAGCAAAAGTATTTCTATTTCTTTAGAGAAAAGAAATAATAAAAGGTACAGTAGACAAAACAATTGGACAGAAATTTTGATAGAGTATAATAGAAATTCATTATAAAATCTCTTAATTAACTAGCAACAGGTGAAGCCTTTCTTAACCTGGGAATGAATGGCTACAAAAACCTACCAAAAACAGAGAAAGCAATCTACAAAAATGAATAATTATGTAAAACATAGAGAAATTAAAAAAGAAATTAAAAAAAAAGAAATGAAAAGTAAATTATCCACCCATGCCAAATGCCAAGGAAGCTAAAAAACTTTTGGGCAGCAGAAGTTTCACTGTATTTAACACACAGGAGGAGAGGCTTTTTCGATAGTGGTAAAAGTCAGATTGGAATAGTACAAAGGCTGGGGACAGGTCACTGCTGTGGGTTCTTCACACATGTGTCACAATTGCAAGACAAAACACAGGCTTAGGGGGCAGTGATGACAGGGTTTATTTACAATGGGGGATAGGGAAAGAGTTCACATGGCCACAAATGGCCTGCTGTTCTACCCCAGACAGTGTCCACAGTGGCCAGTAGTCCAAGCCAAAAGCTGTTTGTGCAAGATAGTGTTGCCTCTACATGAAAGCCTGGAACTGGTGGCACAGCAGCAAGTGGTCGATCCCGCTAACCTCAGCCAGCTGGGGTGGTAAAAAAACAAAATTAAATAAAAAAAAAACCTATAGGAAAACACAATACTTATTAGTGACCTATTAAAGCCTGCTCCAGAGTTTGGAAATTAAACTAGAGTGTTTGCTAAAACCACACTCATTCACTATCTGGTTAATGAAAGGGAAAAGAACAAACATGGAAGAACTGGAAATCAAGTTTGTGAATGTAGAAAACACAAATATTTATTGATAAACTGATGCAATTAATGAGTTCAACAAGGTTGTTGATTATAAAAGTTATTTGTATATATTTACATATGTTGGTAAAAACAACCAGAAAGTGTAATTCAAAATGACTGTTACAAAAGTATAAAAAATGGACTATGTAAGGATAAATCTAACAAAAGATGTGTAAGGCTTTTTATACAATGATACAAAACATGACAGAAATTCAAAAGGTTTCAATAAATATTCATGGTTTACGGAGTCAATAATGTAAAAGTTCCAATATGCCCAAATTAATTTACAAATCAAAATCCTTACAGGTATTTCAACAGAAATTGAATATCTGGTACTAAAATTTATATGAAAACATAAAAGTTCAAGAATGGTCAAGCAATTCTTAAAGATAGAACTCACATTACCAAATTTAAAGATTAATTGTGCGATCACAGCAATTAAGAGAGTGCAGCATTAATGCAAAAACAAACAGATCAAGGAAGAAGAGACAAACATAGTAAGTCAAATTACTGATTTATGACAATAAACAAAGATCAATTCCTTGTAAATTGTGATGTGAAAATAAAAATTGCAAAGCAATAAAGATTAAAGCAGAAATAGAAAATAATATTTTCATGCGTTAAAGATAAGATTTCTTAAGAAGAACCTAAAAAAATTCACCAGGAAAGAAAACAATTACAAATTGTACCTCATTAATATTAAATAACTTTATTCATCAAATCTATTAAGACAGTGAAAAGTAAGAGTGGAAGAAGACATTTGACAAGGACCTCATGTTCAAAACAGAAAACGAACTAAAAGCTAAAGGCCCGCAATTCAGTTTTCTTCAATAAGCCAACATTTCTCCACTGAAGAGGGCAGTCAAATGACCGATAATAAGCATATAAAAAGGTTTCAAAGTAACTAACCAACAGGAGATGCCAAATAAAGCAGAGCATTTTACTACTCAAGATAATTCCAGATACTACCATACAAATTCATTGTAGGTGTCAACTCTTGCATATTAAGTGATATGTGGAAAAGTAGTTTAATTTCAGAGCTCAAAATGGAAAGATGAACCATATGTATAGGCATGTAAGGGATTGATAAAAGCCATAGCTGAAAACTTCTAACAATATGAATCCAATTATTACATGTATGGAATTTAGAAAACATTGATGTGTTACAGCAGAGAAGATGAAGACCAGAAGGACCAAACCAAAGGGATGGCAAATTCACTGAGAAGGTAAACCAGGCATTTTTGTTCTCATACACACCTTCACTCTATAGAACATATGCTACGGGCAACATGGCGGCGAGGAGACGCTGCGAGTAAGATCTCCCATTAAAAAAAGTTAATAGGGAGGAAAAGCGGCAGGTCCCAGTGAGAACTGGGACACGGAAGATAAACGGGTGACTCCAGCAAACTGCCCGAAGAAGAAAGTTGCCATAAAAGAGGACGAGAAGGGAGGGAAGCGCAGAACCCTGCTCCCCTCCCCCGCCCACAGAGGCGGCACTCTCCGCCCGGCAGAGAGGAGGGAAACAACAAACCAAAACGGCCAACAAGAAAAACGGACACAGCAAGCGGGACTGTGAGTGGAAAGGAACTATTGCAGCCACCACACCCCGTGAACGGGAGCTGAGGCGAACCCTGCAGGATCCGCCGCGGAGGTGAGCTCCAGGCGCCATTAAAGAGAGCCCCGCCCCCCAGGAGGAGACCAGCCCCAGCACACAGCCCCGGCCGCCCGGTAAGCTTGCGCGGAAAGTGGCGCGGATCCAGACCGGATCGCAGCTGCCCAGGTCCCCGCGCCTGCGACCTAGGCTTGCGGGGAGACGGCGGAGGCCCTCCCTGAGTGAGCAGGAACAAGGCGCCCAGGCAGGGGAGCGGGATTCAAAAGGCGCCATTCCCGCGCCACTGATCTGGGCTACAGCCCGCGTCCTGGAACTGAGGGCTGTGGAACTGAGACCCGGGGCACGAAATTAGGGGCGTGGGTTTCCCACGACGGTGGGGCACAAGGCAGACACAGCACCCCAAAGCCGTTGAGGTGTACCCTACCATCCCCGCTCTGCTCCCTGTCCCACGGGGTGGAAAATCAGCTCCCCAAGGGCTCTAGGAGAGATCTCTGGCGCCACCTAGCGACTTGACCCCAGCACAGGCTACTGAAGGAGCTAGTGGCCAGCTGGGGAGTTAGCCCACACCTGGCTCCTTCCGAACAAGTAGTCTGAGCCCACAGGGAGAGCGAGCACCCACAGCCGGGGCAGACCAGGCGCGCAGAAGAGTGTGCCTGAGACCAGACGCGCAGGGAGTGTGTCCCACATCACCATTTTAGAACAGGGACATTTCTTCAGTAAAGACTACCTGCAGAAGGCTTCCTCAGGAGCCAGAGGTGAGCAGGGGAAGTTCGCCCACGCCAGACCCCCTCTGGCCTGCAGTCCAAGCCCAGAGGGGAGCAGGAACCCACCGCCGGGGCAGACCAGGCGCACAGGGGAGTGTGTCCCCACATCGGCATTTTAGAACAGGGACCTTTCTCCATTAAAGGCTGCTTGAAACTGACAGATGACTCCTGGTAGAACCAGAGGGGAACAGAGAAGCCCACCCAAGATGCCGGCCAGTCCCAACAACACAGTGTCCCAACGCATACGGCAAATTAGAAAACAGACAGTAGGGAGGAGAAGAACCACACGCAACCTAGCAACTCTCCAGAGAAAAAGCACACCACAAAAAGAAAGCCAGCCCCCAGATTGCAAAGACAATAACTTGGAAGAATTTCTGAGCCTTCCAGAAAGAGAATTTAAAATTGCCGTGATTAAAAAACTGACAGAAGTCATAAAGGAAAACAATGATAAGGGAAAAATAATCAACGATCAGAAGAATGCAATTGAGTCCCTAGAGAGGGAAAACAATGGTCAGAAGAAAGAAATTGAGTCCCTAAAGAGGGAAGTAAAAGAAATGCAGGAGATCAAAGAATTAATGGAAGAACTAAAGAATTCTGGGAAAAGCAATGAAAGCAGAATAGATGAAATGGAAGAACGAATAAGTAATCTTGAAGACACAGAAACAAAAAGAACCAAAACAGAAAAGGAAAGAGAAGTACGAAGGAAAAGAACGAAGAAAGACTTCGGGAACTATCTGACTCCATGAGGAAGGAAATATAAGAGTTATAGGAATACCAGAAGGAGAGGAGAGAGATGTAGGAACAGAGAAAATATTCAAAGAGATAATTGAAGAGAACTTCCCAAATGTGAAGAAGGAGCTGAAAATTGATATACAAGAAGCAAGAAGAACACCAAACTTCCACGACGAAAGGAAAAATACAGCAAGACACATAATAGTAAAGCTCCCAAGAATCCAGGACAAGGAAAAATAATGAAGCTGGCAAGAGGGAAGAAACAGATAACATTCAAAGGAAACCAATCAGGCTGACATCAGACTTCTCCGAAGAAACACTACGGGCAAGGAGAGAGTGGAGGGACATAGCCAACAGACTCCAAGAAAACAGATGCCAACCAAGAATACTCTATCCCGCAAAGCTCTCCTTCCTCTTTGAAGAAAGAATATGGACCTTCCCAGACAAACAGAAACTCCGGAATTTCATTGCAACTAAACCCCCACTCCAAAAAATACTACAAGGAGTCCTAAAGCCAGAACCTCAGAGGGACGAATAACAATGAAAGAAGGCCAAAAAAAAAAAAAAAAGTTATTAAAAGAATAAATAAATAAAATCAAAGGAAAGACAAACACAATGGCAAATACAGATGTTAACATATCAATATTAACTCTAAATGTAAATGGACTAAACTCTTCAATAAAAAGACACAGAGTGGCAGCCTGGATTAAGAAACAAAACCCAACCTTTTGTTGTCTCCAGGAAACACATTTAGCTACAAAAGATAAAAATAGGCTCAAAGTTAAAGGATGGAAAACAATCCTACAAGCAAATGGACCAAAAAGAAAGCAGGAACAGCTATACTTATATCAGATAAAACAGATTTCAAACTCAAAAAGATAAAAAGAGACCCCAATGGTCACTACATTATGATCAAGGGGACAATACTTCAAGAAGAAATAACACTCATTAACATATACTCACCAAACGAAGGAGCACCAAAATATATCAGACAACTGTTGTCCTCTCTGAAAACAGACATCAGAGAAAACACATACGTAGTGGGAGACTTCAACACACCACTATCAACAATGGATAGATCAACAAGACAAAAAATAAGTAAAGAAACCAAAGCTCTAAATAAGGACCTAGAGCAATTAGGCTTAACAGACATCTATAGAACACTAAACCCCAAAAAAACGGAGTACACATTTTTCTCAAGCGCACACGGATCATTCTCCAGGATCGATCACATACTGGGGCACAAGACAAACATCAACAGATACACCAAGATTGAAATCATATCAACCATCTTTTCTGACCATGAAGGCATCAAACTAGAAATAAACCATAAAAAGAAGGCAAGGAACTTTCCTACCTCATGGAGATTAAAAACCACACTACTGGAAGACCATTGGACTAATGAGGAGATCAAAGAAGAAATTAAAAAATTTTTTGAATTGAACGACAAGGAGGACACTAATATCCTAAATGTATGGGATGCAGCAAAAGCAGTAATAAGAGGAAAATATATAGCAATAGAAGCTCACATCAAGAAACAAGAAAGAACGCAAAGAAACAACCTCATCTCGAAGCTCAAAGATCTAGAAAAAGAACAACAAAAAAACCCCAAAACCAGTAGAAGAAAAGAAATAATAAAAACCAAAGCAGAAATAAATGAAATTGAAACTAAAAAAACAATCCAAAAGATCAATGAAACCAAGAGCTGGTTTTTTGAAAAAATCAATAAAATAGACAAACCCTAGCCAGGCTCACAAAGGAAAAAAGGGAGAAAGCACAAATAAACAGGATCATCAATGAAAGAGGAGAAATCACAACGGACACAGCAGAAATCAAAAGAATAATCAGTAACTACTATGAACAGTTATATGGAAACAAGTTTAACAATCTAGAGGAGATGGACAAATTCCTACAACTCTACAATCACCCAAAGCTAGATAAAGAAGAAATAGAACACCTAAACAGACCAATTACAATTAGCGAAATTGAAATGGTAATAAAAAACCTCCCCAAAAACAAAAGCCCAGGACCTGATGGATTTACAAATGAATTCTACCAAACATTCAGAGACGAATTAGTGCCTATCCTTCACAAACTCTTCCAAAAAATTGAGAAGGAAGGGACAATACCAAACACGTTTTATGAAGCCAACATTACACTAATACCAAAACCGAACAAGGACAACACAAAAAAGGAAAACTACAGGCCAATCTCCCTAATGAACACTGATGCAAAAATCCTCAATAAAATTTTAGCTATCAGAATCCAACAATGTATCCATAAGATAATTCACCACGACCAAGTTGGATTCATTCCAGGGGCACAAGGATGGTTTAACATCCGAAAATCAATCAACGTTATCCAACACATCAACAAAAAGAAATATAAAAACCATATGATAATATCAATAGATGCTGAGAAAGCTTTCGACAAAGTGCAACACCCATTCATGATAAAAGCCCTTGAAATTCTGGGGATACAAGGAACATACCTCAACATCATAAAGGCCATCTATGACAAGCCAACAGCCAGTATCATTCTCAATGGTGAAAAGCTGAAAGCAATTCCATTAAGATCTGGAACAAGACAAGGATGTCCACTCTCACCATTGCTTTTCAATATAATACTGGAAGTCCTAGCCAGGGCAATAAGACAAGAGAAAGACATCCAAGGAATCCAAATAGGAAAAGAAGAAGTCAAACTATCACTATTTGCAGACGATATGATATTATACATAGAGAACCCCAAAAACTCCACAGAAAAGCTAATTCAACTCATCAATCAGTTCAGTAAAGTGGCAGGATACAAAATCAACACGCAAAAGTCAGTAGCCTTCCTATACACAAACAATAAATCTGAAGAAGAAGAAATCAAAAAGACCATCCCTTTTGTTATTGAAACAAAAAAATCAAATATTTGGGAATAAATCTAACAAAGAGGTAAAGGACCTATACAAAGAAAACTATAAAACACTGTTAAAAGAAATAGAAGAAGACACAAAGAAATGGAGAGACATCCCCTGCTCATGGATTGGAAGAATAAACATTATTAAAATGGCCATCCTACCAAAAGCAATATACAGATTCAATGCTATTCCAATCAAAATTTCAATGTCATTCTTCAAAGAAATAGAACAATTATTGATGAAATTCATATGGAATCACCAAAAACCCCGAATAGCCAAAGCTCTCCTGAAAAAAAAAGAAGGGAATGGAGGCATCAGACTCCCAGACTTCAAACTATACTACAAAGCCATAATCATCAAAACTGCATGGTATTGGAACAAGAACAGACATACAGACCAATGGAATCGAATAGAAAATCCAGAAATAAACCCACAGATTTATGGTCAACTAATCTTTGACAAAGGAGCAAAGAATATGCATTGGAGCAAAGAAAGTTTGTTCAATAAATGGTGCTGGGAAAACTGGGTCGCTACATGCAAAAGAATGAAGCTTGACCACCACCTCACACCATACACAAAAATCAACTCAAAATGGATTAAAGAACTAGACATAAGACCTGAAACCATAAAATATATAGAAGGAAATATAGGCAAAACACTACGTGATTTGCACAACAAAGACATCTTTACAGACACATCACCCAAAGCAGTGATAGTGAAGGCAAAGATAAACAGCTGGGACTACATCAAATTAAAGAGCTTTTGCACAGCAAAAGAGACAATAACAAAAACAAAGAGAAACCCCACCAACTGGGAGAACATTTTTGCACCCAACACTAATGATAAAGGACTGATCACAAAAATCTGCAAAGAGCTGATGAGACTCAACAACAACAAAGAAAATAATCCAGTCAAAAAATGGGCAGAAGAGCTTAAAAGAAACTTCTCTGAAGAGGAAATGCAAATGGCCAACAGGCATATGAAAAAATGTTCAACATCACTTGTCATCAGGGAAATGCAAATCAAAACTACCATGAGATACCATCTTACACCAGTGAGAATGGCACATATTAAAAAAACTAGCAACAACAAATGTTGGCGAGGGTGTGGAGAAAAAGGAACTCTTCTGCACTGTTGGTGGGAGTGCAAACTGGTCCAACCACTGTGGAAAGCTGTATGGAGATTTCTGGACCTACTAAACATAGAACTTCCATATGATCCAGCAATTCCACTCCTAGGTATTTACCCAAAGGACACAGAAACATCAATTCCAAAGAACACCTGCACCCCTATGTTTATAGCAGCACTGTTTACAATAGCTAAGCTTTGGAAACAACCCAAATGCCCAAAAATAGATGACTGGATCAAGAAGATGTGGTACATATATACCATGGAATATTACTCAGCATTCAAAAAAGATAAACACATGCAATTTGCAGCAACATGGATGGCGCTGGAAGGGATCATGCTCAGCGAAATAAGCCAAAAAGAAAAAGAAAAATACCGGATGGTCTCACTCATAGCAGGAATCTAGAAAACTTAAATAAGGGACCAGGAAAATGAATAACTATAAGAAAGTGAAAATCAAAATCAACAAAAACTATGAACCAGAGACACTTTTAGGGGGGCGGGGGTGGGAGGGGAGGGATAGGGGTCAGAATGGGGGGGCTGCAATTGTATGGGGAATATAACAATAAAATTTATTAAAAAAAAAAAAAAAAAAAAAAAAAGAACATATGCTACGATACCTAATAAATTACTGTAAATAATTGTGATGGCTTTGATATCTCTAGGCATTATAGAAAGCCATACCATCTCTCTCTCCCCTTTGTGTGTGAATACACTGGCAAATATCTCAGCTAACAGAAAAATGATATCTCCCCCCTCCCAAAATTAAATAGTACCAGTAAATTTGCTTAGATGCTAGGAATAAACATAAACTGTTCTCTGATCAGCATAGTTACATACAAGCAACATAGAAAGCTAAAATTGTGCATTATAAAGATAGCAGGACTTCTGTGACGTCCAAACAGCTGTGAAAAATATTTAGCCCCTGGGTTAGAGAGGCTATTTTATACCAGGACGTCTTGTTTTAGTTCCACTGCTAATAATTCAAGATCACGTTTGATTTATACCTATAGTTTATCTTGTTTTAATAATATATATACTGTAACTAATAGTAACATTACTCTAAATAAAACAAATGACTATCTTTTAATTTCCAAAGTTTGAAAATGTTTGGGGGTAAAATTTTCAACTCAATAATATAGATTTCTACTTAAACTCAAGATTATTCCTGAAAATATATAATTTTCTTTCTTTTTTTTAAGATTTATTTATACAAGAGCTGGGGTACAGGCCAGAGGTGCGGGAGGGTGAGAGAATTCACCAGAGACAGAGCGGGGAGCAGAACAGGCAGACTGCTGAGGGGAGCAGCGGGCGAGTTAGGAGAGGTCTGCGGCACCATATGGGGCATTTCCCTGGCTGGCTGGGAATTGAACCGGCACTGCAGAGGCTGTGGACAGCCTCATAGCACTGCACTCAACCCGCTGTGCCACCGGGGAGGTCCTTCTTTCATTTGTGGAGTCTTATTGGCACATAAGATTTGTTGGCTTCAGATGTAAGGTATAAAGTCTATTTCTATATTCATATACATATGAAATGATTACTGCAGTCAGTCCATCAATTAACATCCATTACCACACATAGTTCCAAACATGCCTTATCTTGTGGTGATATCTTTAAGACTTACTCTCCTAGCCAATTTTCTTTCTTTTTTTTTTTTTGTGGGACCCTTTCCGGCAGCCGGGGATCGAACTGGAGCTGCAGAGGCTGCGGGCAGCGCTCAACCTCTGCACCACCAGGGGAGGCCCTCTTAGCCAATTTTCAAATAGACAATAGAGTTAACTATAGTCACCATCATACCGTATCTTCCATGTTCTCCACCCCCACTTACATGACTGGGAATGGGAGCTGAGCAGCTGGGTGAAGTTAGATAACACAGAAAGCAGGTGGACTCTTACAGAGGCCTCTTGCTTCTCTGACTGACTTGAACCTAGGGATTTGGAGATGCATGGAGGAGAGACATGGAGGAGGGACACTCAGACACCTGGGAGAGACAGGAGGTTGAAAGACACATGGAGCAGCTGCTATCTTGATTGGTAATGATGGTAATGGCAGCTGGCCACTTTCACCCCCTTTTTTTGTGTTTTTCTGCCAGACGCTGCCTTAAACCATGGGGCAAGCTTTTAGGCCTCGGTGGCCCCACTTTGGGCCAAACTTGTTTGGCTGGGCAGATGCCCACAAAAGGATGATAATTTGGGTGGGTTTATTGGGAAACTAATGTCCTTTCTTCCCTCTAATTCTATTAAAGATCTATTAAACACACTAATTCTATTAAAGATCTGTCACACTAAGCGTCTGCTTTGCCTTTATGCAGCAGATGGCAGGACCTTATTTTAGAACATGGGCTCCATTTGTTTGGGGTCCCTGGGTACCCTGGTCACACGCTAATACAACTACCTAGAATTTAAATCTCCTACACCCAAGTTGGGTTAAAGACATCTACAATGAACCCCTCTTGGGGCCAATACCTCAAAGTGTTATAGCATCCTCATTGTCTAATCTTTTTGTGATTAAGCTCCCAGTCTAACAGGAATTCACCAAGAAACACCTTCCACCTGCAGAAGCTTCCTGCCTTACGGCAATGACCCCACAACTATGTGAAACCTGACGGTCCTGCAGAAGCAGATGGCAGGCAGCTGACCGACAAGTGACCCAGGTCTTACCAGCCTGCTAGAACGCACACCCCTGGGTGGAGACTTACGATGCCAATGAGACATGCGAAGTGTGAAGAAGCATCTAGCTCTCCTGTGCTTGCTTTAGTATAACACACCCAAAACATGCTATGACATTCCTCTCAGCTACCCTACCCTGGGAACCAACCTATATTCTCAAGGTCCACATGTGCCTTCCATACAACACTGCCTGCCCAGCAGGCCTCTCTAGATCCTGCAGCGGAAGGGGCTCGATTGAAATAGTCATTTCTGGGCTTTGTTCCCTTTGCCTTTCAAGTGCAGAGTATTGCTCTGGGCGCTTGTGCCCATTTTCAGGTCCCAGGTGCTTTGAACGCTGGCCAGTAGCAGTATGCACCTCATTTTAGTTGTTAGCATTGGTCCCAGGTGAGGTGAGCCAAGTGTTTCTGGCACACTTTGACACAGTTGAGTCAATGTAGTATTTCCTACTGGTTTGAAGTCACATCTGAAGTGTCCAACTACTCAACCCTGTCTCAAGCTGACAGTCACCACCTTGCACAGACCCCATGCACACCATTAGTCACCAGGGCTGTCTATTGTCTTCAAGGTCTCCTGCTGGGGGAGTGAGAATATTTCAAGCTGCAGCTCTAGGTACATTGTTGCTGTCAGGTAGGATAAGTTCTGCTTTTTGCAGGCTTCTATATCTGTGGCATATCTCTGCCCTCCAGAGATAGAGCTTTGCACTGCACATTGACTAAGCCAGCCCACCTCTCCAGGGCTGCCCCCTGGTTCTAAAGTCCCAGATGTGGCCTGAGCCCTTCAATCAACATCTGTAAGCGCCATCTACTTGGTATGTAGGGGGTGAAGACAGATCCAGGAGGAGCATGGAGAGTAAATGGAAGTTATCAGCATTTTCCCGTCGCCATTAGCATCAATGATCGACACTTGTGGACTTATACGCGTGACTCATGGTGGCACCAGGAGTATGGTGTGGGCGTGTGTAAGTGGGCACACCTGAGCCAGAGATTGAGCATACAAGGGCAGCAGCAGAGGCACGAGGGGCAGAAGACTGAGTGGCCTAGTGCACTAGAGAGCAGTGAAGAGGCGGTGAGGGAAGCCAGAGTCCAGAGAAAGTAAAGATTCACCAGGGGCTAGGAGGCCAGCCTCGAGGTCCCCGGGGCCCCCTGCCTGCCCCACACCTGGCTGCCTCACTACAAATGCTGTGGGAAGATCATTAAAAGCCTGAAAAAGCCACCGAAGGCTCCAGGACTCCTTCTTTACCCGTCTGCCCAGATCATAGAGAAGCTGCACTGTGCCTTGCTGGCATCACAAAGTGGCTACACAAATGTTTCATTAAGACTTGAAAAAAGGGCTTCCCTGGTGGCGCAGATGGTTGAGCGCAGCGCTATGAGATTGTCCGCAACCTCTGCAGCACTGGTTCCATACCCGCCGGCCTCGGAGCAACCCACACAGCGAACTAGACCTCTCCTGACTCGCCCGCTGCTCCCCTCAGCAGTGTTATCTTCAGTCTGCCTGTTCTGTTCCCCGCTCTGTCTCTGGTGAATCCTCTTACCCTCCCGCGCTTCTGGCCTGTACCCCGGTTCTTGTATAAATAAAATAAATCTTAAAAAAGAAAAAATTTACTTACTGTTATGGCAAGCCCTCAGACTGGCAAGGTAGGGGCTCTGCAGGCAACTGAGCTTCCTAGCCCCTCCCCTGAATCTTTCTGCTCTTTCTCTGGCATTCTCTTGTGGTCTTCTGTAGTCACCCGTCCTCCCAGAGCCCTCCGTCTCTGAGTCTCTGAGAGACGCCGCCCTTATAGGCCTGGCCTCTAGGCTCAGGTGTGCACACTTACGCCTGAGTGCACGCCCATGCGCCAAGTGTCCACAATCACGCATGCGTGCCCCACACCCATGCGCCTTCTGCGTTAACATGGTCAAGGCCTCCGGTAATAGTCCCAGGGGCTAGTGGTGTAAAAACACTGATTAATTCCATTTATTCTACACTTACTTTCAACAATTATCAACTAATTCTTTTTTTGAACAAAGATGGATATTTCTCTCTACTTGGGCAACAACTTTTTAATTTCCATAATAAAAAGATATTTTCACATGCAAATATACCAAATAAATTTTTTTAAAAAAGAAATTTACCAAGTAAAAAGTGCAAAAATATTAAGTCCTGAGTCAATAGGCTCAGAAAGCTTTAAAATGAGTTTGCAAAAAAAAAAAGGTTTGCAAAACATATGACTCTTTTTCAGAGGATTTCCAGAACAATTCAGAAGGACAGTCCAGAAAATAATGAAGTCCTGGAGTAACTTTTAACCTATAAATTTAGTTTTAGTAGTAAATGCCTTTCAGATGTTAATGAGCTACAATTTTAAAATAAATACACATATACGTCTTTATTGCAAGTCCCACAAACCTATATTCTTTCTCTCTCTTTTTTTTAGAGATTTATTTATGCATAGAAGAACTGGGGTACAGGCCAGAGGTGTGGCAGGTGGGGGGTGGGGCGAGTGAGGGGATTCATCAGGGCGAGCAGGGAGCAGAACAGGCAGATCTACTGAAATACACTACTGAGGGGAGCAGTGGGTGAGACAGGAGAGGTCTCCTGCACCATGTGGGTAGCTCCCTGGCCTGCCAGGGATCAAACTGGTGCTGCAGAGCCCGTGGACAGCTTCATAGTGCTGTGCTTAACCCCTTGCACCACTAGGGAGACCCCCAAACCTATTTTCTATAAGTCCTTTGTCTCTCCCTCCACAGTTCTACACACCACACTCCTTTTGACTTGCAAGCACACCACATAGTATTCGTGAAGGAGAACCATATATTCAAACTGGTCTATTTCTCAGCTCCATCTAATCACCCCACTGAGCAGACACCTGGGTTCCCTAAAGGAAATTTAGTCCTGCTTCTAGGGGGTAGTTTAGAAAATACAAAACCTGCTATTATTAAACGTAATGTAACTAGATCTACGTCTTCCTTTCTGGCTGTGAAAAAATACTCCTTCCCCAAGTGTGTGCCATTCCCCTTCTTTAAAGACTTTGTTTCAGGTCAGTAGAAGTAATACAACCTGCTCTGAATAACTAACGTGGGCATGGTGCAATTAACACTTTCAAGATAGAATTATAAACATTATACCAGTTGATTTCTAGATAATATTAAATTAGATACTATTTCTATTTTGTAAGTGTTATGTCATGCAAAGTTGAGAGGAGGAACCAAATCTATTTTTTAAAGATTTATTTATTTTTATGCAAGAACTGGGGTACAGGGCAGAGGTGCAGGAGGGTGAGAGGATTCACCAGAGACAGAGTGGGGAGCAGAACAGGCAGACAGACCAAAATACACACTGCTGAGGGGAGCAGGAGGCAAGACAGGACAGGTCTGTCACGCCCTGTGGGTATCTCCCTGGCTGGCAGGGAATCGAACCTGCACTGCAAAGGCTGCAAACAGCTTCACAGCACTGTGCTCAACCTGCTGTGCCACCAGGGAGGCCCGGAACCAAATCTTTTGATTTCAGATTCAATGCTTTTACCCATTACAATCTTAAGCTGTACTTATTCAAGTATTTGTTGTCTTTACATGTTTCTCTATATTAATATGGATTATAATAGTTGGATAGTGGGAGGATAATCTCTTTTGTAGAGTATACAGCATATTTACAACTATTTTTAAAAATTAAGTGTACATTTAACAAAATTGGTGATATTGCATTTCTTTCAGTTGATTTTAGAGGAGAAAAATGAGCCTCCAAAAGTTTAAGTGTCTTATCTGCTTCACACAGTATGTGGTAAAGACAGGCTTTAAGTCCATCTGGCTCCAAATTCCATAGTCTTCCCACAAAATCATCATACCTTCCTCTAAAGTGGTCTCTCTCACAAATTCTGCCAAAAGCAAATTTACTTTATCCAAAAAATGTTCAAGCTAAGCCAATTCCTACCCAACAGTAAATCTGAGGCAATACACTAACTACATTCTTCCTTCTGGAGATTCACTGCAAGAAGAGTTCCTCTGGGAAGAATCCAATTCTTGAGACTCCCTGGCCCAGTGTGGGATGACTCAGGTCAGACTACAGCAATTCCAAACAACCCCTTCTAAACAATTTCTTAAGAATGTCAATGACTCAGGTACTATTGTTTTCAGATGACCTTGGGCAGGGGCCATGACCACTCAGAAGCATAAAATTAAGTGACAGAAAGGTGAGGGCTTTCCAGCTTTCAACCCCCCACCCACCACCAAATTTAACCAACTGACTATAGCTTAACCTAAGATATGGTAGTCCTCTCTCAAATCTTATTTTTTCCTCTTTCGATTGAAGGAAAATGCAACATAAGACCCCAAAATAGCTATCCTTTGAAGTCCTCCAGGAACTGTTTATTTTGTCCTATGTATAAAACCATAACTAGTCTCCAAAAGAACTTGATGTCCCCCGTTAAGAAAAAGACCATGGTAAACAACTGGAAGGGGCTGATAGCGGGCTGTTCTATGTGCATTCTTCACCCGCCCCTTGACTTGCTCATTTCAAAACGGAGGAAAACATTTCCTGCCTTAGTGCATAACAGAAAAAGGCAAATGGTCTGGAGTGACCTCAGAAGATTTAGCAGTTTTCCAAAGAACTTAAACAGAGTTTGTTCAAAGCTTCAATTAACTGGACATATGCCAAACCACTTGGAAAATCTCTGCCTCCAGAAAGAAGATGCTAACTATGAGAGATATTCCCCATAAGAAAATCATTACAACCACTGTAAATATTTTTATCACTGATTGTATGAGTGATTATATAAGAACTCTTGGTATGCTTCTCCAGCTCTCTTATTCTCATCCAACTATAACCTTTTAAAAGTAAAGCATGTTATAATGGATTAATGATTGTATAATTAGACATTGAGAACTACATATCAGGAAAATAAACTAGAACTATATTAACAGAGTTAACTCTAAGGTTTATGTCAGTAAATAAAATTGTCAAATAATAAATCAATGTAAAGCATATTTTTTTACTAATTTATGTAATCCATACAGAATTGAATGCACACATTCATTCAGCAATTATGTTTAACAAAGAACCAAGCACTGGGGATATAATGATATTTGATGCATAGATTTTTTTTTTTTAATATTAACTTTTTTCTGGTACTGGACTAGAAAAATAAGTTATGTCAGTGAACTGGACAGTCAAACTCCCTACGGGCATGAAGCTTTCAGTCTAGTTGAGTGGGTCTTAATCCTTTCGATGAGCAAGAATCACCAGGGAGCTTTTGAAATAAGTCGTTGATGAGGTCCCACTGAAAACCAATTAAATCAACACCACTAATGTGATAGTAGATACAGACAATAAAATAGAGTATTACAATATGATAAATGATTGAGAAAAATAAGGATATTTTGCAATGATATCAAAAATACACAACCCAGTTACAGGGCTAAGTAGCACGTTCTAAACAGTGATCTATCAGTTAGAGAAAGATAGAAAAGGATTAGGGAGAGGCATTGCAAACAAGAGGCATGAAATTCAAAGGCAGAGTGGCACATTTCTGATGTAGTGTGGTGCTATTGCTGTTTTTAATGAATATAACATGTGAAGTCCAAGGTTCAAAGAGAGAAAGACAATCACAGGAACTGAATAAGTAGGTAGAAGCCAGAGTAAGCAAACCCTATATTGGGGAGTTTATTCCTGAAACAATTAGAACTTTGGAAGGAATTTAAGCAACAAATGAGAGGGATCACTGCCCCTTCTTTTACTTTCTTTACTTGTAGGCCGTGGATACTTAGATTTTGCAGGTTTTGAAGCAATAACACAGTTACCCCATGTTGTTTCATCTCTTAATCACTGGAGGAAATCAAAACTTGATCTGCTCTCTGTCATTATTCCACTCTCATGTGTCCAGATTTCCTTATTTCCTCTCCAGCAAAACCAGTCATTTGTCTTGCTCTAATGACTTTCCCAAGCCCAAGCCCTGAAGTAGTGCTAAAGACACTTAACACCCTTCTCCCAAGAAAAGGAAAAAATCTTGGCACATGAAGGAATTATTGTGGCTTCATGCACAGGTCTCCAGTGGAAAGTGGAACTACATATTCTAAAATTGTCAAGTATTTTGTCAGCTTGCTTATCTGATAAGGCAAGAAAGAGGATGATTTATTTTCCTGGGAAATTATGGTAATTGAAATTTTTCCCACACTATCTTATAATTGCCTCTATAGGGATCGTGAAACCCAAAACATGTTTTTGTTTTTCATAATCCCTTATTTCCACCCACTAATCATAAGACTGTGAAAACCAGTTCTTAAATAAGGGAAAATTCAAGTACAGTACCCAGTTGTTTGACTCAATATTTTGATTTGATTTAAAAATCAATAATTTATTTTTACTCAATGACAGACACTTTATTTCTATGTACAAAGAACTCAAAAATTCCACCCTACCTCCCACATCCTTAAGCTCACAAAAGATAATGGTTGCATTGACAAGAACTATTTCCAGTTCCTGTCAAGGATCATTTCAGAAAGAAAGCGGAAGCAAAAGTCTCACAGTATTATTTTTATTTTAAAACAGTTAAAAATAAATAACTAGTTATTGACCTCAAGGGCCTTCTTGTTTCTGCAAATGAAAACCTTGAGAGGAAGTAGTTTAATGCTGGTGAGGTACCAGGTTGGTCAGATTTAAAGGAATCAAAGACAACAGCCCAAACCTAAATAGTAACCCTCTGTAGTTACAAGACAGACACTGGATTTTCTCCAGTTTGGCTCTGCTAGTGGCCTTCTGGTGTCAATCGCATGAGACCAATACTCACTTGAGACAAATTTGAGTGTAAGATTTCCTTTAAGAGTCAGACAGCACAATGTTATATCCTATGACATAAATGCCAACAGCAGCCACTGTTTGGTATCACTCTGTTCCAGGCACTAAGCCAAATGTTGCATATACATCTGGTTTTTTAGCTTAAATAATAACCTTATCTCAAGAGCCTCACATGCATTGTACTGATAGGAAAGCAGACAAGCTGTTAAGTGGAACAGAAATGATTTGAATTTCTTGTTGTGACGCAAAATGAAAAGCTCTGGTACTATTATAAATTTCTATTTCTCGGTCATTCAACAGATTTGCATGCAAATCATTATTTTTCAGTATTCATATGGTGCATATGTGAAAAAAGCACGAAGAAATGAGCTACTCTCTGGCTCATTACATGTATGCTTATACTCTTTCATGTGTGTCATGAAACTTCAAAGATCAGCAATAAGGCGCCCATAATTAACCATGAACCAGTTGCAGGTCACCTGGCCAAGCCGAACCAAGTCATGTAGCTCTTTCCAACACTGTAGCCAGGAAGTGGAGAATTATCAATGATGTTTTTGTTCTAAATCTTTTAGTCCAGAGGTTGATTAATTGTCTGCTGAAATAATTACTCTTTTCTTTCCTGGTGATGTCATTCCCATAGCTACCCTTGATGCAACTAGCAGATTGCCACTTAAAATTACTTTTTGTCCTTCTGCTATTCTAACTCAATGAATAAAAAAAAGTTGTATTTCTAATTCTATTGTCCATTCTCTGATCTTTCTGTTTCAAGTCTATGTATAAAAATCTCAATGACAACCCTTATTCAAGTCATTATTTGAGAAGGCAATATATGGTATCTGTAAACAGCCTGGAATTTATAGTAATACTGATTTAAATGTGAATGTCTGTGCTTATAAATGACCTAACCTCTATAGTCTTGTGATTTTAATTTTTTTTTTTTAAATTTTATAGAGGCATGCTTATTTATTTATTTGTTTGTTTGTTTTGTTTATACATGCACTGGGTACAGTCAGAAGCGCGGAGGGTAAGAGAATTCACCAGAGCCAGAGTGGGGAGCAGAGCAGGCAGAAGGACCGAAGTACACTGCTGAGGGGAGCAGCGGGCGGCAGGGGAGGTCTGCGCGCCATGTGGGACCCTCCTCCTGTGGCCGGGGAGCAGCCGGGGATCGAACCGGCGCCGCAGAGGCTGCGGGCAGGTTCGCAACCCAGCGCTCAACTGCTGCGCCACCGGGGAGGCCCTTGTGATTTTAATTTTTAAAAGTTGTATATTAATCCCCACTACAAGAACTAGGATTAAATATAAGCTATGCATGTAACAATATATGGATAGAGACATATTTATAAGGATAATATTTATGGTCTTAGCCTCAAAGACTTGAAAATTTTTTTCTTTTAAGAAATTAATCAAGGGCCTCCCCGGTGGCACAGTGGTTGAGCGCTGGGTTGCGAAGCTGCCCGCGGCCTCTGTGGCGCCGGTTCGATCCCTGGCTGCTCCCCGGCCACCAGAGGAGGGTCCCGCATGGCGCGCAGACCTCTCCTGTCGCCCGCTGCTCCCCTCAGCAGTGTACTTCGGTCCTTCTGCCTGCTCTGCTCCCCGCTCTGGCTCTGGTGAATTCTCTCACCCTCCCGCGCTTCTGACTGTACCCAGTGCATGTATAAACAAAACAAACAAACAAATAAAATAAATAAATAAAACATGCCTTTAAAAAAAAAAAAAAAAACCTCTCTTTTTTAAAAAAAAAAAAATTAATCAAACATTTTCCAAATATGACAAATTTTGTCGAATATTTGTCAAATATGTGTGACCACTAATAAGACATTTAAACAGAACATACATGACATCTTTATCCCTGCTACATTCTTCAGTATAGTGCTGATAAAGTTTACAAGAAACATGTGTGGGGCTTTTAAAAAATAACTAAGAGGGGTATTCCTGGTGGCGAAGGGGTTAAAGTCTCAATGCTACCAAGCTATCGCTAGCCACTGTGGCATGATTTGATCCCACCCAGGGAGCTAACCCATATATGGTTACAACAGACCTCTCCTGTCTCGCCCGCTGCTACCCTCAGCAGTGTATTTCGGTGGATCCGCCTGTTATGCTCCCCACTCTGTCTCTGGTGAATCTTCTCACCCCCCATACCTCTGGCCTACACCCCACTTCTTGTATGCATGAATAAATCAAAATAAATATTTAAAAAATAACTAAGAGTTCCTTTCAGGTATATATGCTTGTGATTAATGTGTCCGTGATTATGAATTCAATAAAGATAATTTTTAAACAAGTTGTTCATCATATCTGATATTGTGTGTAAAACCATATTCTGTCATAATCAAAAGTGTCAGCAAATGTCCGTGAACATTATCACTGTACTGGGTTATGAACTCCTATGGGGAAAAACCCATCCTACTCCAGTGGTCACAACACTTGATCTGGAATCTCACTATAATTTGAATTTTACAAAAAAATTTTACAAAAAATTTTGACATACAAAGTGGCTTAACCTCCCCAAACTGTTTTCTTATCCACATGCCAGAAATATAATACCTATAGTTACCAGCATTAAATACAATGATGTAATGGAGATGCACACATAGTTGGTTTTCTAAGTGTTTTTTTCTCCCATCTCTCTACTCATCTTCATATACCTAGAATTTACTCTTACTAGATCAATGAAATTGAGTCTCTACCTACTGTCATCATGTATGTGGTAAAATCACTTTACAAAGCTCCATAAAGCACATTGAGCTTTTCCTATGAGAAAGAAGCTATATCTCTTCTGACTTCGTTGTCCAATAGACCTGAGAGTGCACAATTTTTCATGTGCTCAGGTGCTCATACATCACCTACCTGTGCTGATAGGAGAGTTCTCTATTCTCCATTCTGGTCTCAATTGATAATAATACGCTGTTGCCCACAACATCACTGCAAGCAGTTTGTTTAAAGCTCCCCAGGTCCCAAATATCTGTCCAAATGAAATGTCTGATGCTGGTAGACAGCAATGTCATTTTCAAAGTATAAACTATGCAGTTACCAGTAATAATATGATTAGCCATTGCAGCTCAAAAAAACTATAGTGATATTTCCTGATGCTTATATCTGGTTGCATGATTATCAACAGAAACATAATAATAATGAAATGATGAAGCAGACACACCTCAGTATTTGTGCAATACACATGACTCAGAATTTCACAGGTTACTCCAGATCCATTCTGTTCCCTGTGGGGAAAAATAATAGAAAACAAACTAAATTCTTTCATATCGTTACTTCATATCCTTTGCAGATCAGAAAAAGTTTAAAACATTCTAACAGAAGGTAAAGCAAAACTAACAAAAACCAAGCAAATTCAATGATATAGCTTATTTATTTGTTCTCCCTGTTCTAATATTGAAGTAGGAGCCATTAGCAGGTGACATTAATTTCAAAGAGTTTTAAATGTGTATTTTGTTAAGTTACCAAATAATTGCTTTTATTACTTTCCAGTTTCATTATCTTTAGTAATAAATTTTGTTTGTAGCAAAGAACCCCTTGCCACTGACACAAACAGACACACACAGGTATTCACACACGCCCTTGGTGGAAATTCTACAGCTCAAAGCTGTAATAGGTAAATGGGTCCCATTTTATTAGACTGCCACCAAAATGATGATGTAGATCCATTGCTCTTTCCATATTATGCTAGTAAATACTTGAAATGGAAATCTTGGGATCATAGGTTAAACATTACAAGGTAAAAACATTACAAAGTAAAAACTTCATGTGTTCTAATTAGAAATTTTTCTACTTGGTTCATAATTTCCATTTGAAACTTTTAAAGAGAGTCCCAGTTTCTCTGAAGTATTACTTGGAAGGTTAAAATGTTATGCCTAACAGAAAGCTACTTCGACTTTATTTCCTTTCTTCTTCGTAACTGAACCAGAGATTTTATACTGTGAGGCAAACCAAGGCCATCTCGTAAAGATAAACATAGTCATGATTCCTCCAAAAGGTGACTGTAATCTATACCACAGAGAGCAAAACAAAAGTAATTTACTGCATTTTGAACGCACTTAAAAGTCAACTAAAAAATTTAGTAGGTTGTTTGAAAAATATCATTTATTCACTAATGGAAATTTGGCCCAGGTTGAGTCATTATTCCAAACAGCAAGGACTTGATATATTAACTCACTTTTTTTTTTAATAGAGGCATGTTTTATTTATTTATTTGTTTATTTGTTTATACATGCACTGGTTACAGTCAGAAGTGTGGGAGGGTGAGAGAATTCACCAGAGCCAGAGCGGGGAGCAGAGCAGGCAGAAGGACCGAAGTACACTGCTGAGGGGAGCAGCGGGCCGGCAGGAGAGGTCTGCGCGCCATGTGGGACCCTCCTCCTGTGGCCGGGGAGCAGCCGGGGATCGAACTGGCACCGCAGAGGCGGAGGGCAGCTTCGCAACCCAGCGCTCAACCGCTGCGCCACCATGGAGGCCCAAGACTCACTTTTGCTGACAGAAGTCATCTTCTATAAACAGAGTTAAAAATGTTGATAGGAAGGGAAGGGCAGATAAATATAATTTCTTATACTTCAATTTTGTAGGGAGAGAGAGCTTGTTCTAATTATATTATCATTCCTCCAGTTCATAAAATAAAAGCAGTAAAAAGTTATTTATGAAACAGTTAAATAAAAAAGAAATGCCTCAAATTATTAGGATTATTTTACAAATTAAATATTGGAATATGAGTTTATGATGTCAACTAGCATCTGCTGTTTTGTTTTTTTTTTTCCCAAAAACTGTATCAGTTTTCTTTTGTTGCACAACAAAGTACCCAAGTTTTTGAGTAAGATGTTTAACCAATCTTTATTTAATTGATCATTTGTCAGAGCAGCAGTTTGGGCTGGACTCAAGTGGGATGTTCTGATCACAACTAGACTCACTCACACATGTCCTTCTTCTGGGATTAGTTAGGTGCTGTCTGGTCATGTAGGGTGTGATGGGCTAAATAAAAAACCCACTCAAAGATGTCCAAATCTTTATTCCTATAACCCGTGAATATGTTATGTTATATGGCAAAGAGGCACTAAGATTACAGATGGAATTAACCCATCGATCTTAAAATAAGGATATTTTCTTGGATTATATGGGTGGGCCCTCTCTAATAACAACTCTAACAACTTAAAAATATGAGAGTTAGAATGGGACAGTCAGGATGATAGAAGGAGAGAATGACTACATGCATTTTTGCCTTTGGAGACAGAGGAAGAGGACATAAGCCAAGATATGCAGGCAGCCTGAAAACATCACAAAGGTAAGGAAAAGAATTCTCCCCTAGAACATCCAGAAAAGAACACAGCCCTGGTGATGGGTTGAGTTAGACTTATGAGCTAAGTGTTGGACTTCTGACCTACAGAACTGTAAGATGATTCACTGGTGTTGTTTTAAGCCACTGAATTTGTAGTAATTTGTTCAAGCAGCCATGAAAACACAGATGGGCTCATCTGGGACAGCTTGTCTCTTCCATGTGGTCTCTCATACTTCTCAGCAGGCTAGTTCAGTGTCTGCCCACATGAAACTTGGGCAGGATTCCAAGAGAAGAGGAGGGAGAGTTCAGGCTTGTTGATATATAAGTCCAGAATTGGCACACCATCCTTTCTGCCACATTCTATTGGTCAAAACAACTCACAAGGCCAACTCAGATTTAAGGAGTAGGACAATGAACCCCATCTCCTTCTGAGAAGAGCCACCAAGTAGTGCAAATAAAGGGGGGAGAATTGAAACCAGTTTTGAAAACAATTTACCATGCAAAAACCTTTATAGCTCAGTATTAAAAAAAAGTTTTGGAATTGAATTTAAAAACTAAGCAGTGGAATTATCTTAAAGACAAAATGGTACTTTAGAAAATGATTATGTTTGAACCACAGTAACATTATCTTTCTCAAAATGCCAATTCTTATTTTTTTTTTGTTTGTTTAAATTAGAGTAGCATTATTCAGGGTATCCTTGTTATCTAGATATTTAAAGCAGTGTTGCTTGATAGTAATATACGTAATTTCAATTTTTTTGTAGTCATATTAAAAAAAGTAAAAAAAAAACAAGTGATATAAATTGTAATAGCATATTTAACTCAGTGTGTCTACATATATTTCACCATATAATCAACATAAAAACTTAGAGATGTTTTGCATTGTTTTTTCATATTAAGTCTCAAAATCCATTGTGCATGTTATATTTCTTGGCACAACATAATCTGTATTAGCCTCATTTCAAGTGCACAATTGTCCCATTCACCTTGTGGCTCCCATATCAAACAAAGCATTTTCAAGGAAAGTGCCAGGCAAGATTAAAAGGTGTGGGAATTTTAACCCTAATGCTCCTATTCTCTTTTCTTCATTGAGATCTTCCTGCTTTCTGTTTTAAGGCCCCAGTGATTTGCTGCCCACACTCTTATTTTAGGAAAACAAGTAAGAATTAGCCATGGAAATCCAGTGATTTAAATAGCCCTGAATTTGAAAACTGAAATGCCTGAAATGCCATTAACTCAATCTGAGCTTCCGATTTCTTATCAATACTTATCTCACTACTTTTCATAGGCTCTTACAAAGCTCAAGTCCAGTGATATATGCAGATATATATATATTTATATATATTTTTATATATAAATATATATTATATATTTATATATTTATGTATATATTTATATATATTTATATATTTATATATCAAGTCCACTGATATATGTAGATATACATATATTTAGCACAATGCTTCAGAAGTAAAGACACTTTTAAAAAAAGTTAACATTGGTTTTGCTTTTAAATCATGTCTACCAGGAGAATGAAATGCCTAATATTAAAAAATGGATTACTTTTAGAATTCTATGCACCAGTCACAGCTGTAGAGTGTATTCTTTCAGAGGAGAATGAATCTGAAATATGAACATATGATTGTGAAAAAAGTATGTTAGAAAGTATCCTGTGAGGTTGCTGATACTCCTAGACTTTTCTCTCCTTTTGATATTATAAAGAGAATTAGGTTTTAAGAATCATATCATTTGAGAATCATATTTTCAATGTTCATTCAACATAAGATAATTTCTAGTTATTTTCACTGTGAAGACTTACTTTTTTATTAGAGCATGGAGTAAAATACACATTTGTTTTATTTTTTTTTTTAAGCCAAGAAGCATACTGATTTTCAAAAATTCGACAAACTTGCAATCCAATTAAATATGGTAATGAAAATCAGGGGCCCTCCCTGGTGGCACAAGGGGTTAAGCACCGCACTATGAAGAAATCTGCAGCCTCTGCAGCATGAGTTTGATCCCCGGCAGGCCAGGGAGCAACTTACATGGCACAGCAGACCTCTCCTGTCTCACCCGCTGCTCCCCTCAGCACTGTATTTCAGTCCGCCTGTTCTGTTCCCCACTCTGTCTCTGGTGAATCCTCTCATCCCCCACCCCCACATCTCTGGCCTGTACCCCAGCTCTTGTATGCATAAATAAATAAATATTTAAAAAAAAGTTTTTAAAATATGGTAATGAAAATCAGAACAAAAAGACAAATTCATGGATAATTTACAGCTATTTAAATCTCAGTTTTCCCTCAAGGTAGACAATCCTAAATGTTACGTGATACCAGAATAGTTTGTGCTGCCTTAGTGAATCATTGCCCTTCCAAAATGAACAAAAATATACAATTATTAGTTTCCCAGAAATTGAATACAGTGTTGGCAGATTCAATAAAATACTCACTTTGTGAGTCAGTTGGAATGTTCTTTGATAT
Organism: Talpa occidentalis; assembly: GCF_014898055.3. Taxonomy (NCBI): domain Eukaryota; kingdom Metazoa; phylum Chordata; class Mammalia; order Eulipotyphla; family Talpidae; genus Talpa; species Talpa occidentalis. Next base: position 127,750,337 of record NW_023602073.1, on the reverse strand, counting down.
TTCCAAGACATACCATTGCAATGGCAAACATATTGCCTTTGGCCTTCAGCACATGTGACTGTCACTAAGCAGGTATCTGACATGTAAGAGTGGGGCAAAATAACAAGTAGCAAGATGACCTCGTGGGCCGTGTGGGTATCTGGTCAGACATTGGAATGTCTTTCTATGTTATCTGATATATTAGTTTCCTAGGGCTACTGTAACAAAACATCATTAATTTGGTGACTTAAAACAAAAGAAATTTATTTTTTCACAGTCCTGGAAGCTGGAAGTCTGAAATTAAGGTTTGGCAGGGCTCAGCTCTCTCTGAAACCTGTAGGAGAATCCTGCATTTCTTCAGCTTAGCTTCTGGTGAATTACTACCAATCTTTGACATTCCTTGGCTTTGTGTAGCATAACTCCAATTTCTATCCTTGTCATCAGATGGCATTCTTGTGTGTTTGTCTTTGCCTGATCATCTTCTTATAAGGACACAGGGCATGTTAGATTAGGAGTCCCTCTCGTAAAATAGACTTCCTCTTAACAAACTACATCTGCCTCTGCTGCTTTTCCAAATCAGTTCACATTCTGAAGGACTAGACTTAGGAATTCAACATATCTTTTTGGGGTACACAATCCAATCCATAATACTTGTGAAACTGGAGCCCCACAGCCTGGGATGTGGAGCAAAACTGGCAACTAACACCAGAGTACTGCTTGTGGGCAGTGCAAGTGGCAGCTGGTGACAGGCATTTATCTCCCACCATCAGTGGCCCCACTGGGGTGCAGGCTGCAGGTAGAGACCCGCAGTGATGGCAGACAGTGGTGGTTTCCCTACCATGCAGCCCCGGGCCATGCAGCCCCTTGTTCAGGGTTACAGGGAGGAGTTTGGGGCCCCACTGTGCCAGCTCAACCCTGTGACTCCCACTAGCTGCAGACAGTAGAGAGAGGCCCGTGGTTTTGATGCCTGGATTATAGAATTGACCCATCAGGTGTAAGCTATGAGCTGATTGGTAAATGGTTCGGTCAGCCATAGGATTGAAAACAGTCCTATCAGGTTTGTAGATGGGGAAACCTGAAAGAGGATATAAGGCAGCTCAGAAACCAGGTTGGGACTGACTCTGAGTCACTGTTCCTGGCCTCTGAAGAAAGAAGAAAGAAGAAGCCTCCACCAGCCAACTTCCAAAGAAAGAAGAGAAGCCAAAAAGCTTCACAGAGAAGACGAGTTTCGCAAAGGCCCGGCCTACCGTTGCCCTTCAGCCTGCCTCGGACACCATCTGAAAGGAATACCAAAGGCCCTGGCCCAATGTCTAAAAGAGCTGTATGTTGTTGGTGTGGGTCAACAACTCACAAAATGCTGTAACAATGGTGTTTCTGACACTGCCGCTGGTGACCACGTGTAACGGAAGGAGTGGGCACAGTGCAGGTTTTCTATGACCCGAGCAGATGGGGTAAAGGAGGAGAGAGTCGTGGAGCCCTCAGTGGATTTTCAGGCTTTATTTGGGATTTACCAGGCACACAGCAGGCAGGGGTGCCAGGGGTGCCGGGAAGCTGGCCTCCCAGCCCCCAGCAAGTCTTCACTCTTTCTGGGCTCTCCGGCCTTCTCTCATGGCCATTTCTTCTCTGCTCCTTTCGCTCTCATTCTCTATGCTTCTCTGCTCTTCTTGTGGTTCTGATTGCTCTCTGCTCTCTTGGCGTCCCCATGATGCCACCCTTTAAGTCAGTCTCTCAGCTCAGGTGAATCCCATGTACATATGACCACACCCTATTCCCGGTGTCTGCCATCAGGCATGCATTCAGGACCGCAGGGATCCATCATCTATCCTAATGGTGGGAGGGCAGAAAAACCTGATACTTTTTCACTTACCCTATACCAGGTAGCCAGCACTATAGGTCAGTGCTGTTCAGCACTGTTGACAGGTGTTTGTCATTATATCTGTGTCACTTTTGAGAGCTGTTAACATGGTGTAGGGTAAGGTAAAAGTATCAGGCTTTTCTGCCCTCCCACCATTAGGATAGATGAGGGAAACTTGTGGTCCTGGCTGCATGCCTGATGGCGGGCACCTGAAGTGGGTACACCTGGGCTGAAAGACTGAGTTTATAAGGGTGGCGTCATGGGGAGGCCAGCAGAAGCAGAACAAGAAGCAGAGGAGAAGCCGAGAGAAGAAGAGAAGCAGAGAGAACACCAGAGAGCCCAGATAGAATGAGGATTTGCTGGGGGCTGGGAGGACTACCAGCCTCCCGGCCCCCCAGGACCCCTGCCTGCCATATGCCTGGTAAATCTAAATAAAAGACCTGCAAAAGCCACTGAGGACTCTGACTCCTTTACCCTGTCTACTGGATCAGAAAACCTGCTCAGTGGCCTGTCCTGCCCCTACATGTGGCATACCTGATCATCCAGCACTGCCTCCTGGTGCTGCTGCCTGCTTTGCTGTTTGGTCCAGTGTTTGCTGCTGTCCATCCTGACCTTAAGACTTTCATGGACTGCTGTGGCATCATCCCAGCAACCCTACCTGTGAGCACCTTGAGTGCATTGAGCTGGACTCTGGCCTGCTGCTTGCTTGTGGGCCATGAGTTCCAGGCCCTCATTGATGGGACAGCATCATCTTGGATGAGAGACTCTTGTTTAAGAGTTCTGGACACTACACACATGATCTGACGTGAGGTAGCTAGACACTTGTGGCCTAGAAACTTTGTTTACCATTTCTTAAATACACCCCATTGTTGCCGAACCCTGAGCCTGAATAGCCTTGTAATTGTGCATGTGGGTGAGAACCCACAGTACATGTCTTCCACTGGCCACTGTCCCTTGGACAGCTATCGCACCCTCCATAATACTGCTTCATTTGACTCCATAAGGATTTGAATAAAATGGTTGAATGGCGATGTAGTATAATGGTTAAATACATGAACTCTTGAAATCTTACCCAATCTGGATGAAACGAGATGAATTCAAAGCAGTTTTACTTTGAAGCAGTTTTTCTACTTAGTGTGTGACCTCAAGCAAGTGACTTAACTCCAGGTTCTCAGTTTTGTTGACAATAACAGTACTATCCAACTCATAAGCTGAGAAAGGATTGAACTAATATATAAAATGCCTGACTAGTTCCCACCACATAGAAATACTGTAAAAGTAGTTAATAATTATAATTTTTTGTTATTGTGTGCTGCAGCTTAGATCCTCACAGCTAATTCCTACCCATATTTGAAGTTTTATTCTTCACAGAGAGTGCTATGCTACTACTCTGATTTGTTTTATTTTTGCTATTTAGAATGTAGTTCTTCTCCTTTCAAAATTAAATGAATCTTCTGTTAATTATGGGTATGATATGTTTACATACCATAAACGTTTTGGAGAAGAATTTGGCCACACATATCAAAAGCTTTAAAAATGTTTATAGCATTTAATCCACTCATTTTACTTCTAAGAGTTTATTCAAAATAAATAATGTAAAATGAGTGCAAAAATCTGCTACATGAATTTATTTTATCATAAAAGTTACACAAAAGTTATTTTGTAGTGATTGATTTTTTAGAAATCACAAATTAGTAAGATCAGACACTATTCAATTATCAAAAATTGTATTTGAGGTAATCTGTAACAAAGAAACATTTTCACTAGATATTGTTGAATGAAATAAGGACAAACCATGACCTAATGCAGCATAGTCAATAGATTTTCTGCAATACAAATATGCTGTCTATTCATGCTGTCCAATATAGACATACATGGTTGAAACATAGCTAACACAAGTAAGGAAGCTATTTTTTTTAATTTGAACAAATTTAAATTTTACCAGTCAGATGTGGCTCAGGGCTATAGCAATGAATGAGGAACGTCTATGGTTCTTTCATTCGTTGATTCCTCTGCCCCTTCTTCACCTTCCTTAAAAGCCTCTCTCATGTGTCCATCCCTCTCTCCGGCTCCATTTTGTATCTCATCCTCACTCTTCTTCTGTTTTTCTACCCAATATTATCTGGTTTCAGGAGATAGCCAAATAAATGAATTTATTTCAAGACATAATGAGATTTAATGTGCTACTAACTTTATAGCTATTTGTAACTTAACAAAATTTGGCCTATTGCCAAAATAATCTCATGATCTTTTCACACATTTAGCTGAATATGGGGAGAATGAATAAAATTATTTTAGCCAAATAATAAGAGACTTTCCATTTTCACATTTTAAAATATTCACTGTTGTTCTATAGACCAGCCATTAAACTTATTTAGTGAAGACACTAAAGCGCTAAACTCTGACCAAAACCTGGAGCGTGTGGAACTTTGCTGAATTTGTTTATTAACTCTAGTAGTTCTCTTGTGGATTATTTAGGATTTTTTGTATATAAAGCCAAGTAATCTGAGGATAGAAAATGCTTTACTTTTTTCTTTTCAACTTGAATTTATTTCTTTCTTTTTCCTTTTTTTTTTTTAATATTTATTTATTTATTTATACAAGCACTGGGTACAGTAAGCACGGGAGGGTGAGAGAATTCACCAGAGCCAGAGTGGGGCAGAACAGGCAGACTGAGGAAATACACTGCTGAGGGGAGCAGCAGGCGTGGCAGGAGAGGCCTGCGCGCCACGTGGGACCCTCGCCGGCTGGCCGGGGATCGAACTGGCGCTGCAGAGGCTGTGGACAGCTTCATGGCCAGGTGCTCAACCGCTGCGCCACCAGGGGAGGCCCTATTTCTTTTTCTTATCTAATTGCTCTGGCTAGAGTTCCAGAACACTGTTGAATAGCCGTGGTAAAAGTGGGGCTCCTTGTCCTGCTCCCCACAATTTGGTTAAAGCTTTCAACATTTCACATTGAGTATAATGTTAGCTGTGGATTTTTGTTTTGTTTTTCATAAATACTCTTTATGATGTTGAAGAAGTTCTCTTACATTCCTAACTTTCTGAGAGTTTTTATAATAAAAGGGTATTGGACTGTCAAGGTGAATAACTTCCAGGTCATTAACATCCTGTAAACAACACCTAGCTCTGAGTTTTGCACAGTCAACAATTTAATGGTGTTTGCTGAGTTAAACCAATTTAAAAACAGCAAACACAAAAATTTGGATTCACATGTCAAGAGACATTCTTTGAATAAATTATACTTAGAGATTCATTTGGAAAGGCTGGCTTCCTCTACCCTCAAGCCATATAAATCACAGAGATTATTTTCTTTAAAAAAAAAAAAAAAACTCTTACAGTAAATACATTTTAAAATATGGAAAGAGTTAACTCTGATATATAACACATTAGAAAATAAGTTGCAAAAAAAAAAAAAAAAAAAAAAAAAATACAGTTTCATAAGAACTCTCCTAAATTTAAACAGGCTCAGTTCATCATTAGGAGGGTGTTAAGGGGGTGGGAAAACAAAGCCTCTGCCTGAGTTTTCCGTAAAGTATTTGCAGCCTAAGTAGCCAATGCCAAATATAAAAGTTTCCTCGACAGCTTAATGTCAAATTTGAATATCTGAGCATGTCCTCTAATCAGATCAAATGACATATATTTTTAAAGTCTATCAACATCAGAAAAGCATTTTGCAGAAGGGACTCTGTGGCTTCCACCAGAAGTCTATATTTTTCCTCCTGGGTACATCTGTGGCATTTTTCGCTAGGTATGATGGCCCCAGGTATGTTATTTTCCTTTCAGGCATCCTAATTGGACCTTGCTGATGAAAAAAAAATCCACAGGGAACATGCAGTACAAAATAATATTTGTCACTGATGTGGTAGAAATAGAAAATTAAACAAACAATTTGGGAATTATAGGTTCATCACCACTGGGGTGAAAAGTTATAGACCATTTCTCACCCTCAATTATCCATTGGTTCCCTGTTGTTCCTGAGCCAAATACTTGGTTTCTTTGCATGCTCCTCTAACTTCTACTCACGAACATCTAACACTCAAAAATGCCAGCTAGGAGTGACACTGGCCAGCTTCTTGGTGAATACCTTCGAGGGCAATAATATATGTTTTCATGTAACTCTTAATTAATCACTAAACTTCCTTTTGGAAAAAAAACATATTGGGGGTATATTTTACTGTCTGGGGGGCAAGAAATGACAGGATGGGAAAAGAGGAGAAGCAAGTAAGGGGGGATGATTGAAAACATTTGACTTGGCTTAAAATAAAAGTACATATTTCACACATATTTTTAACCAACCCCAAAAGACAGCCTGACTTCGAACATGCTGGCATTTACTGTTGGAACTCTTGCTGAGCCTGTCCAAAACACACACGCTCCTAATACCCTTGGGCTATCTAAAAAGGGTTGGGGTGAAAATATTTAATTTATATGTGCAATCCTGCTTCCTGTTTTATTTTTTTTTCTCTTGCCAACTCTGTTTTTCAAACTTAGTGAAAAACGATAGGAAACCTATTTCATTTTTCACCCCACCCTTTATTGACCCAGCTGTACATTCTACCTCAATTTATAGCTCATACCTGGCTGGAAGACCAAAGCAAGAAAGAAAGGTAAAGACGGATGTTAAACTCTAATGGTTACTGTGGCTAAAAAGGAATCTGGGTGGAGGAAAACTAGCTGTGGTATCGATATCAAGGGCAGGAGGGCGTGGAATAGGGGCTTACCTTGGCTTTCAGAAAGAGTGCATTCAGTAGCATGCATTCAAAAAGAGTAAAAGGAAAGGTATAAAGAAGGGGGAATAGAAAGAATTTTCTGAGCATTAGAAGACAGATGAATCATACTAAATTTCAAAGAAACTACCAATTATCAAGAAGAATTTAAAAAATCTGTGGAGAGGAAAATAGACCAAAAAAATTAAGAATGAAAATTAAGAATGGTAATTTAAGAAAAGGACTTTGCAAACTTTCTTCAACTATATTGGAGTGTTGTATACTTGCTTGAACATTGAAAGTATTGTTTTGTAGAATAAAATGAGTTCCAGATGGAGTACCTTCTATAGTATACCTGTTACCCTTACTATTATATTTTGCTTTCTTGAGAATGCCAAATCAGTGTGCAATAAAACTTTTGAAAGAAAATCTGATGAAACCAAATGGAAACCCAGCAGGTTTGAAGTTCACATTTCAAAATTCTTGAACTCAATCTAATTTTCCCAGAAAGCTGACCACACTCTATGGAAATCTCGCCATTGGAAAGATTTTATAATTGAGCAGTTTGTTTTGCATACTTCAAAAGAGATGGGAAACCTGTAAATATCTGATCTCAAGTAAATATTTCAACATTGCCTTCTGAAGCCATGTTTCGATTTTAATTTCCTATCAGAATAACACAGTAAGGGGAACACTATCCTGGGACATTCTGTCACTGTGGGCTTTACGATGCTTTAATGTTCAGGTAACTGGTTTGCCTTAAAATTTCTTTGACGTTGAAGGCAGTAAACCATTTTTATATTCTTATAGAAATATTTAACTGTATAGAAATATAGTTATTATACCTTTTACTAAATCAGCTTTCAAAGTTTATAAGCTATAAACATAACATCAATTTGTATTTTGAAGAGAAATTCAGACTTTTTATTAACTTACTAATGCACATGGCCAGTGGCCATTACTGTTGTGTTTAAGACTGCACGACTGATGCTTATCCTGTGCCATGTTTTCACTCTGGCTCATTTTAAGGAAGGTGAGATAAAAGTAGGTTTCTAATATACATTCAAGATAAATTAGAGTGGATTTTAGGTCTGCTGCAGAGTCCCTACTGTTCGGCCATCAGAATAGTTGTCAAGACTGCTGCTAGAAAGCTTTGGGAGCAATTTTCACAAAAACATCAAATCTCCTGGAATGCTTTACAACTGCAATATCACACCCAGCCACCTGTGAATTGTACCAACCAGGGGCATGCTGATTAGTCAGCTTTTATTTGGAAACAGGCTAATGTTAGTCTGTGGAAATTTCTGTTTTCTTTCCAATCTTCAGATCAAGATTCTGGACTTCATGGGATCATCATGTCTGCTTTCTGCCTTGAAGACTTTTCCTCTAGAGCCATCCAAGGTTGTCTCCATGTCGGTTATCTGATCTTGGTTTCATGTTTTGGTGAAATTTAAGACTATACCGCCCAAGTATCTGTGTCCACATGGTTACCCAATTTAAATCCTTGGACTTGTTGCACATGTGACCTACTACATTAAATGATTACTTCCTATGAAATGTAACAAATCATAATCCTCACTCAACTATTTGAAAGTGAAGCTATAGTGTGTTCCCAACTTTGCCAGTTAGTTTCTGTGGCAAGGCTGGCCAATTACTGATCCTATAGTGGATGGTCATTTAATCTGCCTTCTCCCAGGCCTCTATCTTGAATTCACCATGATAAATGCCTCATTATGTAACTGAGAAGGTATATAACATAAAACATGGTCTCCTAAAATCTAGAATTTTAAAATTTTGGGTCGCCCCTGGTGGCGCAAGGGGTTGAGTGCCACGCTGTGAAGCTGTCCACAGCCTCTGTAGCGCCAGTTCAATCCCAGCCAGTTGGCAAGGGTCCCACATGGTGCTGCAGACCTCTCCTACCTCACCTGCTGTTCCCCTCAGCAGTGTATTTCTTTAGTCTGCCTATTCTGTTCCCTGCTCTGTCTCTGGCAAATCCTCTCACCCTCTTGCGCATCTGGCCAGTACCCCGGTTCTTTTATAAATAAAATAATAAATCTTTAAAAAAAATTAGAAAACTAGAAATAAAAAAAAATTTCAAAATTTTAATTGTGCATATCACAGAAAGTAGACTGATTCAGTAACTGATGAAAGTAGACTGATTCAGTAACCTCTGTAGTTACTGCGGTAAAATAGAAAAGGATAGGGGAGAGACTGAAAGTTGCTTTATAGAAGCAGACCCTTTTGAATGATGTTGTAGAGTCTTCCAGGGAAGCCTCAACTTAGTTAAGTTGGGACTCCATTCATGGAAATTCTTGTGCAAATGATGCCTAGCTATTTCAAAGCAGGTGCTTTTGCTATAACTACTTCACACAGAAGGCAAATTCCTCTCCCACTGTTTCTATATAATTAGCAGAGAAGAAAAAATTTAAGAACAAAGAATATCATTCATAAAATATATTTCACAATAAATATGAATTATCCAAATGAAGATTGACTGTTAATAGACATACAGGCTGAGACTTTGGCAGTTGTGACTGCCAGACAGTGACAATAGAAACAGAATTTGTCAATAATGACTAATCCAAAATGGACTACAAGGAATACAGAAAAAGAATGGAAATCAGAGTAAAAGAGAAAAGATAATCAAAACCATGTGGACACAGATACTTGGGCACTATCTTCCTAAATTTCACCAGAACATGAAACCGCCTGTAGCTGTACTCAGACATTGTTTGTGGTTACTATATATGTGGAATAACTCACATGGAAAGATAAACTGAAAGTTAACTAGCTATTTCATTTTTGGATAAAGACTCAACTAAAGAGTAAGTCCTTGGTAATCATAAAGACTGGTATAACTTGAATCATAAGGATATATTATAAATTTTTAATCATTTACCTAGTGAAATATCAAATTGTTTACAATTCTTATAATAGACATTCTTAAAAATCCAACCCCCCAGTAGGAGGTATTCCTCAAAAAAGTAAGGGGCTAATGGTATGTTCATAGCGTTTTGAGAATGCTGAATTAAGCAACATTAAAATATTTGTATCCAGATGCTTTGATAAGCTAATGTGTAAGGTATATCTCCAAGGGCATAGGATACTACTTCCAGATGATCAGAGATATCTGTCCAAGATATCATCAAGAGATATCTGTTAAAATCTAAGGAACATTATGTGGGAAACTTTGGACAGGAAATAATGACTTAAAAAGAAATAGCATACTTGTTATAACTCTATTAGTAGGAAAAAAAGACAATAGGATTCTTAGTCTTACACCTCTGGGAAATTATAACAAAATAAAACTATGATATCCCAAAATAACTTTCTAAAAAAATCCCCCGAAGACTTCTGCATATAGATCATTAGTTTGAACTTGAGCACATGACCACACATAGGTGCAAGAGAGGGCCAAAGAGGAAGGATTTGACTTCCCAGTATATATGATAGAGGCAGGAATAGGAGAGAGAGTTTGGTAATAGATCTAGAGGACTTACACCTGTTGTGATGCTAAGAGACAGTATCTCATTTGCACTAACAATTATGAAAATGTACTTTATGTAAATGTAGCATTAAAACAGTATGGTAGTGAAGCAGAAATAAATATGACAGAGACAGATATAATACATTGCTGAGCAATAACATTTAGTATATGTATTTAGCATATTATAGAGGTGACTTTTTAAGACTATAAGGAAAGGAAGTTGTCAGTAAATAATTCTGTGAAAAATGGTTAGCTATTTAGAGAACACATAACATGAATCCTTACCTCAAATCTTACTTAATAAACATTCCATATGAGCTAAAATATTCTATGTATAAAAAAAAAAAGACCTAGAAGAAAAGATGGGTACAACAATCTTGTCATTTTAGATTTACTAAGCGTAAAAGCTATAGTAAGCAAATACAAACATATAAGATCATAAAATTTGTCTTTAAAAAATAAAGTATGGGTGGTGCAAGGTGTTAAACACCACGCTATGAAGCAATCCGCAGCCTCTGCAGCAGGAGTTTCATCACCAGCCAGCCAGGGAGCTACCCACATGGCGCAGCAGACCTCTCCTGTCTCACCCGCTGCTCCCCACAGCAGTGTATTTCAGTCAGTCTGCCCATTCTGTTCCCCACTCTGTCTCTGGTGAATCCTCTCCTCCCTCATGTCTCTGGCCTGTACTCCAGCTCTTATATGCATAAATAAATAAATCTTTAAAAAAAAAAAAGGATGGATCACAAAAAGGCATTCCAAATAGAGTTCAAAACCAAAAATTTGGGAGAATGTGTACCCCAGTGTGTGACAATAATAAGCTGAAATAAAGAATTTTTATAAACAAACAGGGAAAGGAAATGAATAGCAATACACATGGCAAAGTGTACAACAAAAAATATTTTTAAGAACTCCTAAAATAGTCATACAAATGAAAATTTAAATTAAGATATTATAATTTAAACATATTTAAATAAAAATTCTCAGTCCTATTAGTGGTATGGGAAAATAGGCAAACTTATAAGTTGGAATTGGAAAGGCAAAAGTCTTAAAGTCTCTCTGGAATGCAAGTTAGTCAAATATTTAATTCTTTTGATTCTGTAATTCCACTTCAAAGAAAATTTTCCTAAAGAAATAATCAGATCAAAAAAGACTTAGATGCAGGAATAATCACCATGGCCATTTTTAGAAACAAAAATGGGAAATAATCTAATGTTACATTAATCATGCAATAATGATAATAATAGTTGACTATTATAATTTAATTTAAATTATCATTTTATTTAATAATGGCATGCTAATTATTCACTATTATTAATAATAATTTATAATAACTTATTTTATTATTTTAATGATAATAACATTTTATATTAGGAACTGTTCTAAATGTTTTGATGAGCACGTTAACCAGTGAATCCTTACAACAACTTTATGATGACCTTAAAACAACCTATTATTTTTATCTCATTGTTGAGGTGAAGAAACTGAGATACTGAGAGGTTAAGTAAATTGCCCAGAGGCATCCAGCTGGCAAGCAGCAAAGCTGGGATACAAACCCAGGCATTTTGACTCCAGAATCCATAGCCTTAACTCCCACGCACATTACCTCACACATCTATCCATAAAATGGAATAGGAGATAGTCATTAAGATGTTTTCAAGTACCATATAATGAGGTGGGAATATGCTTACATTATAATTTAGGGAAAATCATTATACAAGAAGATATGTGTGGCATTATCCCAATTTTGCTAACAAGTAAAATACATAAGAATAAATAAGTTAAAAGGCATCATATGCAAAGGTAATTATCCCTGTTTGTTAAGGAAGTTGTAATTTTAATCTTTATACTTTGATATATTTTTAAAGTTCTGATGAAAATGTGTGTTACTTTTATAATCAAAGAATGCAGTTGATTTTTTCAAAGAAGAACACAAAAAATACTGTACATAAACTAGAATAATTTATATTATCTTGCCATATTTGCCTTTCTATGTGCATCCTATACTTATAGCAAAATGAAAGCTGGAGCTAAGTATTGAAACATGACATAGTTACAAAATTCCTACTTCTGTGAGTACTGAAAACGTTGTTTTTATCACATTCTTCACAGAAATGCTAAAGTTATCCCTCAAGGGCACCATATTGCCATTGCTAAAACATAAAGCTCTAGAGTTTGAGAACTGTAATTCCACCAATTGAAAGATTTATGAAGAGAAAATAATTTGTTCCCTTTTCTTCCTTTTTTTTTAAATCAAGAACATTAAAAAATTCCTGTCTGTAGCTACTGCTGTGCTTCTAAATCAACTGAAAATTTTATTGTAAAAATAATTAATTAATTAGTCAATTAATAATAAAAGGAAGTCACACAGGATTTAGAGAAAATCTGATTGCCTACAATTGACTTTCTCTAAAGCCCAAAACTACTAAAGCATACAGATGCACGGACCCCCAAACACACATGTACAAATTTCCTCTCTGTATACAGAAATTAAAGATACTTTTACATATACAATCTTACTTTATCCTCACAACATCGCTTTGAAATAATAAAGATGCAAATCCTTTAGGCAGTGGGAGACTTTCAAAACAAAGTTAAATTACGACTTACTTATTTAAAAAATAAAACAACCTGAAGTATTAAAGTTTTGCATACCACAGAATTTCAAAGGCTAAATCCTAACCACAAGTAATAAAAAGCAATGCACAAGTAAACGAATGCAGGAATTATGGTTAAAGCAGATTGCTATTTGGGGTCTGGCTAAAAGATCTGCAATAAAGCACTGGCAAAGTTAGAATGATCTTCTCATCCTACCAAGGCTTATTTATTTATTTTTTTACTACATCCTGAAGGCAAATTGTTGGGCTTTTTGTTTTTTATTTGTTTTTTTGAGAAGCTCATTTTGTCCTCATCATTGTCAAATCCCAGTCTCCATACTAACCATGCTCCAGCCCCTGGATCACTGGACAGAGTTTTTGAGTCCATCAAACAGCAAAACACCTGAGTGGATCTCTAGGGCCACAAATATAACTGTCCCACTAAGAGAGCGTAAAGGGTCAATAAGTGAGTTAGCCTTCAGTTTGCCCAGAAGCAAAATAGAAATAACTGTGCTAATTTTACTTTGACAGTGGTAGTTTTACTCCCTTCAAACCCATAAAGAAAGATCTGGCTAAGCAAGTAAACTGGGGAATCAGAACAGGGAGAATTTAAGTCTAATCTTCTTGGAGCACTGCTCTAATCCAGCCACTTCCTTCCCCCAAATTTCAATGGTTTCCTTACTCCACAGGGAATAAACTCCAAACCACCTGGCTTATCCTAAAACAACCTCTACAATCTGACCTTTTGCTGTCTCTAAATCAAGCCTCTACCCCAGTGCAGCTCATGCACAAGTCTCAGAATGCACTCTGCCCTAGCTTGCCTCTGAATCTTTTATAATGACATGTATTTTTCCACAATAAAAAAAATTAAATGATAGCTAATGTGATGATGAAAACCAGAAGGAGAAAGCATGCATTTTAGCTTTTTGGACGCAAGCTTTCTGTTTCCATTCCATTGTTCATTATCATGTAGACACAGTATGTAATTATTGATGACCATAACAGACTCCCTAATAGTATTTGTAAGGGTTTTTCAACAATAAATTAATTGTCAAGACACTAGACAGATGTTTTATGTTTCACCAAAGATTACAAGGCGCCCAAAATGTTAGAACTTACTTTACAGAACAAAGTAGGAACTCAGACACTTAGTTGCTCAAATCCTTTTTCTCCATTTGGAAGTCTTTAATCCCTTTGGGCAGTTCATTTTTACTGTAGTCTTCCATAATTCATTTTGAGTGCAATAGGTCATACATGTTTATCTGGAGTTCTTCCTGGTAGGATGAAACACTAGCAAAACTATGGGCTTTTGAAATATGCTCAAATTCAAAGACAAAGTGTTTTTTCTACATGTAAAAATAATGGCCTCATTGTAGATATGACCTTAGTAATTGGGGAAATACTTTCCCATTGGATAATCTCTCAAGTGGAATGAAAGGGACATAGATTTGGATTTCCCTGGAGACTAAAGAAGTAGCTCAATTTTTTTGGTGAGTTCCTAAAACAATTTTGCTAATTAATACAAATTAAATTATTTTTATATAATGAAAGTATCTAATTATAACTATTTAAAGTAGTAATTTGAAATAATGGCATATTTGTAATATTGGACACAGTCTCTTAAAACTAATAGCAACAACAATAATAACAATAATAATAATGGAATAGTCTCTTCATTTTTACAAAAGATGATAATGGAATAGTTTATATAAAAGTACCCCACTTTCCTATCTTCAGGAAAAGAACTCTAAAAGAACTCTAAAAGTTCTTCACAAAGAACTCTAAAAGAAGCCTTATGCCTTTATGAATATAGAATTTCTTGACTAAAATTTGGAAGTTTTTCACCTTAATTTTCAAAGAGAAATTTTGAAAGGATTACATACCATTACCTTTTCAATAAGAATGAGAAAAGAGTGTCTGAATGTATGCCAAAGTAAAAAGGTAAGTAGGTAGAATTGCTGGTGAGGGAGAAATACAACTTCTGTTTAGGAGTCTATGTTCAGAATGGAATAGCTGAAATTCTAGCAAGAGAATCCATCATTAACATTTGAAATCTCAAACACAATGCATTTTATATAAGTACCTATTACCGTGTCTTAATTCAAGTATCTGATCCTGACATTTGTAATAAGTATTTATATGAAATTTTAGAAGAATCTAAAAACATTACTTTGAAAGGAAACCTTCACTCCTGTGTTTGTTACAAGCACTATTTACAATAGCATAGCTATGGAAATAACCTAAATGCCCCAAAACAGATGAGTGGATCAGGAAGATATGGTATATGCACAAATTGGAATACTACTGAGCAATCAAAAAGGATAAAATCATGTCATTTGCATCAACATCTTATCATCAACATAATGGGGTTAACTAATTTTTATATGTTAAGTCTCCCACTATATGGGTGAGGGTAGCCAAAGCAGGACTGGCACTAATCATCCCTAGGATCAATATATTGCAATAATTCGCCTGTAGTCTTACTTAGCAAGGCACCTTTAAGAAAACGAATTTTAAAATGTACCCCTTTTCAGGGTATGAAAACAAACCCAGATCTTCCATATTCAATGGTGACACTGTTCCCACTGCTTCCACTTCTCCCACTGCAGGAGAGCATGATGTCCCTCAGAGTTCAAACAGCAGCAAGATCAAAGCCCTGGTCCAAGGTTCTGGACCTCACTTTGTTTTGTTTTGTTTTTAACTATTTATTTATGCATACAAGAACTGGGGTACAGACTAGAGGTATGGGGGGTGAGAGTATTCACCAAAGACAGGGTGGGAAGCAGAACAGGTGGATTGACTGAAAAACACTGCTGAAGGGAGCAGCGGGGCTGAAGGGAGCAGTGGAGATAGGAGAAGTATGCTACACCATGTGGATTATCTCCCTGGCCAGGGATTGAACTCATGCTGCAATGGCTGAGGATAGCTTCATAGTGCTGAGACTTAACCCCTTGTGCCACCAGGGACACCCTGGACCTCACTTTGAAAAGTGCCTTTTTCCAGAATTCCCAGGATGACATAGGCATCTACAGAAGAGACATCAAGACAATTTTCACCCACAAGGTGATCAATAAACCATTGCATATATGTACAAATTGGTAACCTTTAGCCTTTATCCAAAAGGAACTTTAGTCTTGGTAAAGAAAATGATTTAATATTGGGAAGTTCTTTTTGTGTTAATTAATCCTATAAAAATATAAGTAATTTAAAAGTTTCCTCTGGTCAGTTTTTTACACATTAATTTGGAAACTAGTGAAATAAATGTAAAGTGGGCCATGGTAAATCTGAAGCTCCTGCAGTTCTAAAAATATCCGAGGTATTTCAAGCTGACTTGCCCAATATCACATGCATCACAGAGAACACACTAGACTATTTGACTCTAGACTATTTGATTCCCAGCTCAGGTCCTTTTCTACTTTGTCATACCTCATTCTGTAAAAATATTTGTTCATTACTAAGACCAAATTACATAAATTTAGATAACTTTTATTGAAATTCAATGAGTGAAAATAGTTTCTACAAGACAATGATTGAGGTTTTCCCATGAATCTTTTAGTATGGCAACCAAATTTTAGTAACCACACCAGCTTTCACAAAAATATGAAAAGTAAAATTTTAAATTATTTTTGACATTTATAACCAGTTTCAATAGTGAAAAGTATTGAGCTGAAATGGTGAGAAATATTAATATCATCTTTTGCATAAAACCATATTTCCTTTATCCTAAATTATATTTTAATGTCTTAAAATTAGAATGCATCTGAAAATCACTGTGTTCATTGTTCCATGCAAAACATATATATTTAATAGTAGACCTACATTTAATGTAAACATTACAATCTACTAAACCAGTAAATTTGAACCTAGCTAGTAAAAAAACAAAGCCTCATATCTGAGATTCTGAGATAGTCCATGAAACTGATATTTTTTTATCCAACTGCTGCAGACATAAATTTTACTTTCTTATTTTCTGTTTATTAATCATTGTTCTGTCAGGTTATGTCTTCCCTAGTCATGAACAGAAGCTGATGTAGTCAATGTGGACTATATCACACGTTTCTTCACCAGAGTCATTTTTTTTTATAGTTAGAATTACAAAGTTGATGTACAGAATTACAGAAAATATCCCTCAGAATCCCACTGAAGAGAGCCTGCTGATTTTACTTCTCAGCACATTCTGGCCTCATTCTTTTTTGGAGTTCAAAGCTAGCCTGGACCCTGGACATACTCAGAAACCACTTGAGATGAGTGATATTAAAGGCTGAAGGCAGAAGAGGAAGTCTATAAATCTCCCAATGCTGAGAAAGGAAAGGCTTCTCTCATTTTTCAAGCAGAAGCAATTTCTCAAGTAATAACCATCACAGTCCTGGGAAATTTATGGAGTGTTTTTTTCTCCAGGGAAGAACAATACCATGAGAACTATCTATTAAATAAGATATTTCCCTGAAAGGCATGTAGGACTCCAAAGTCACCCACCTGTCACCTTTGAGTTATACTTCTTTGACCTTTCTACATAGGCCTTCTGCCCAATCCTTATTGATGCTCTCTGGTTTAATCTTAAATTTTCTATCTCCTTTTGGAAATTTATTTGTAAAATAATATTTATGTGATATTAAAGATGACTATGTTTTTGTGGATTCTCTCAAACGATTTCTTGGCAAGTTGGGTTTGGACTATCATTTCCAATTATCACCTCCACAAAAGTCACAGTAGATTATTACAAAAACTACATGTGATCAGTCCCTTTCCTTCACTAAAATAATCTCCATTGCTTTTCTGTCCACCCCAAATCCTTCTTCCCACAACTTCTGCCTAAACTAAGAGGATTGCTCTAATTTATGTAACTTTTCTCTTTTCCAAGGTCAAGTAAATGTGATAGGTCTAAAGATGACAAGAAATGAAAAAAATAAAGAAATGTGAGCTCTGATGAACTTGTTCTTGACTCCTCCCTCCTGCTACATGTAAAAAGCATGTAACAAATGCTGTTATTACATTATTATTATTATTATCATTAATGTCATTATTACCATTAGTTCTAATAGGTTGCACATTTCCCAACATCTATATGAACTAGGATCTGTATACAAATCAGGGAGCCCTATAAATTCCTGTAACTGGAAACTTTAATATATACAATTTGTATTGAACAGAATATCATTCTCTTTATGAAAAGCAAATAACTAGTAGGAAATTTAGCTTGATTTTCAAAGCTAGGGTTTCAGTTTGACCTAAGCTATCTTTGGGAGGCCAAAGTATGGAATTAATTTTAGGGGATTCTGTATAGTTTTTCCCTCTGCAAGTATTAGGGAAGGAAGAACTAGCTTTCTTTTCTTGGTGACTTCATATTCATTTGCTCAAAGGTGAACTAATAAAAACTAAAAATCTTATAAGGTTCTTTTGAGCCCTACTGTTCCATTTTTATATAGGTTTTAATGATCAGCCTTTTAAGAAGGATCTCTACAGCATTCCCAGGAAAAGACCTTATACATGTCTTACTTCAGCTCACCTTCCCTCTACCAAGTATGATTTTCCAGGGAATAGATAATATTTCATATCAAAAATTACTAATGGTTTCCAGGACCTCTATTATCAATATAATCTTGCTGTGGTAAATCAAGTGCAAACATACTATAGTTAGATAACACAGAGAGAAAAAGGCCATTATAATAGTATGTTAAATGGTGTGCAGTAAGGAATCCTTTATGTGGTAGTAGATGGCCTGTGAGTACTCGTGGTCCAATCTCCCAGCTTACTAGCGCAATAGGTAGGGGTCTGCATTAGCTCCCATCAAAGGGATTAATGGCAAAGGAGCAGTTCCATCACCCTTGCTCTAATAAGTCTTTGTTAAGGCTGCATTGACCCCTCCATTGACCTTCTGCATGTCACATCAGGGAGCATAAAGAGCCAGTCTACTCATTTGCATCCTTCTCTATTAAATATCCATTACTCCTTGGTTTGATAGTAAACTAAAGGAAAAGAACTTAAACAAGTTCTAAACCAGAGCAATTATCTGTCTATCCTAGTTCACTTAACATTAGGTGTTAAGAATAGGTTTGAGCTTAGAAATCTGACTTTAGAATTGAGAATATGAGAGGACCAAGGAGAGTAGAGAGAGCAAACTGGGGATGGGATACAATGGACTATTGTGGAAGACTTTGGATGCTTTGGTTGTGGCTATGGCATGCTAGCATATACCCGAAGGATGTGATCTTGTACCTCTAAATCAAATACAGTGTTGTAAACCAATATCACCTCAATAAAAATAAGTATAAAATAAAACTAAATAAAAAATTTTTAGAAAGAAAGAATGGGTTTGATTTCATGCCACTCCAACCAGATCTATTCCCTCTAGTCTGTTTGAGTTTAGAAAGTAACATAAAAGCCAGCCCCTTTTTGCTTTCCTCCCCCATGCCATTTCAATAATACCTGAACAGTATTAACAAGATGATAGCTAGCAATAGCAAGTTATTATGTGTCTCCAATCACAGCTCTTACTGGGATGATTAGGATCCTTCTTTTTCTCCACCAACAGCAAAGATTAAGTAAATGAAAACTCAGTTATCAGAAACCATTCTCCTCTTTCAACTTGAATGCCTCTCTAATTCTAAAAGTATCCTCCCCTTTCCTGGAAAAAGTTTTCCCTCTCTTTTAACTCCTAATAGATCATGTATAAAACATAACAATTTGCCAAATTCTATAGAAAACATAATATCCAAGTATTACCTACTGAATTCAAAATCTAAACTACTACTGACTGCAAGAGCTAGAACTTGTCATCTGAGATTTTTCTGCTATTGGAGGTAGTTCAACGAAAAAAAAATCCTTCTCATTGAGATTCAGTTTGGGCCAGCAATAGTTTTTTGAGAATACTTGTTCAGATGACATTTTACCATTCCAATGATAGCATCAAGGGGATATAATACAGGGGGAAAAATCCTAAAAATCCCAGATATTCAAGAGAAACAAAGTGCCTGCAAATTCACCAGAGTCATAGCCTGTGTCAATACAGAGCATGTTCGCCTTGAGATGCCTTCGACTATTTGCTGTCTATGTCCCTGAAATCACCCAATAAATGGGGCATTGTGTTCACAGGGCAATTAAACCTCTATTGAGACCCAAAATGGAGACATATGAAGCTCCTCCACTTCTAACTCTTCCCCCTCTTTAAGTTGTCAGAACAATAACAAAAGCAATTTTCTTATTTCGTGTTGCCTTTCTACTCTTCTTGACCCCTCCACCTTCCCACTGAGTCTAAAACACAAGGATCTCTGGGCTCAAGGGTGCTAGCCTGTTACCTTAGAGAATGTTTACAAGGCAGTGGAGTGTCAGAGGGCATGCCTTTGCTGCTTACCTTGGCAACCATGAATGGCTGAATACTGTTCTCATGAATGCGAGTCATTCACTGCCATCTGGCCATACCCACAGGTATAAACAATTTTCATGAAAAGACCAGGGAATACACATTGCATCAACAAATCTCTTGAATGACAAAGTCATCCCATAGGTAGGAACAGCTATATCACATTAAAAGTGACATGTCTTTAATGCCATTGCTTCCAAATCAGCTCAAATTAATTGTTCAGTTTATGTATCCTTACGGTCTTATCAGACAAGCAGCATGAGTCAAATTTGGAAAGGTGGTGAGAAGGAGGCAGAAAGAAGTGGCACTGTGAAATGGAAGACCAATAAGTTTGACTCAAGAATAAATGTGTTACCTTAAAGAGTTAGAAGAGTCTAGAAATGCTCACTAGCATTTCTTGAGGTAGAAACTCAAGAGTAGGGAACTTTTTCCTTGGGGTGGTGAAATGACTGACACATCCTCCATTCAGAGGCATTTTTGTGTTCTTCATAGACAAACATTACCAAATTCTTAACATATTTATAAGAACATAGACTTTGTACTTGACTGGTGGCCCAGAGGTGGGGAAGAGGATGTAACAAGGACTCAATTATGCTTTCTTGCAAACAAAATTGCTATGAACCTTGAAATTCAGTTGTATCCAGCTTCTAAACTTAATTCTACTTTTTCATTTGGATGGTGTTATACTTTGGGGTGTAGCACTTTTAATAAAAGACTAGTTTTCAGGTATGAAGTCTTTTATATATTTATGTCATGCTCATTCAAGCACACATACAAACAGAAGTAAATCACCCTAGCCACACTCAAGCTTATATAAATGAAATAAAATTTCTCATGAACGCAGATTTCCCACAGAAAGAGATGAGGAGAGAGAAATCTCAGGGTGAAAAAATAGTCTATGATATTCCTATTATGACCCCAAAAAAGTATAACAAGAAAAGAAATGTGGGTAGAGGAAAAGCAATTAATAGAGTTTTCCTGATTTTTCCACTTATGAAAAAGACAAATCTCTAAAAATAGAGACCAATGAAAGAACCAGGGGGATGTCCAGGTAAATTTCTACAAAAATTACATCACTCCTAGTATCCTTGCCACAACCACTGATTAATCTGGTCTGATCTCAAACATTACCAGGGATGGAATTGGGAACTTTGTAATAACACAGTCTCTTCCTATAACAAGAAGTGATATTTTCCCCTTCTTGGTGATAAAGTTTTTCCACTTCATGAGCAGTTTTTATTTACCAGATATAAAAAGGTTCCTTTTCAAGTTGTGAAATTGACCTTGGCCTTTTCTCTCCCTTCCCCCTCTGACTTTTGCCTTTAAAAGTTCAGTATGTTTCAAACAGGAACTGTTACATTCTGTCTAGCAAGGCTGGACTGTGGACAGTGATCTAACCTTTTGGAAAAAACATGGCGTTCACCCAAAAACTGAGAGAGACACTCTCTCGTCCCAGCCTCCAGCTCATAGGTTTCAAAGCTCCGGGACAGACCTCATGAAGAGCTTGGGGCGCTAGCATGTAACTTGACAGTGCCAACTCAAACACAGAAAGCACTTCAGCAGGTATAAACAGCAGCCACACACCAGGCCAGGTCCCAGAAGGCCAGCAATGAGAAACCAGGCCTCAGGTCTCTGCCTGCATCGGGCATCTTCAGGTCTCTTATGAGTCTGGGGACACATGGAAAAAGAGAAATTTCCCAGTTGGATTACAAGTGAGGAAATCAGAAGTCTCAAATTAAGTGAATACAGAAATATTTTTCCTCTTGGAAAGAGAAAATTTTGTTAATGTGTACACACACACACACCCCCCTACACACACACCCTATATTTGCAATGACAAGTCACTAAAATCATTGTGCTATACTTTAACGCTTCTGTATATTTAATTGCTGTATGTTCAATAAATATTTCAGTAAACATCAAACTGACTTTTTTTCACTCACTTATTGAACTAGCACTTGCTGCTATGGCAGATATTAGTAATTCACATTCTAATCCAAAAGCATAGACTCTCTTGATTTCAAAATTACACATTAAAAATTTGCCATTCAAGGTCCCTAAACCACTCACATATTGCTTTCATTGACTGCCATTAAAATTTCCATGGAAGCACATATTATATATGTTCTGAATTCCCCATTGAATTAGTGGTGCTCCAAGTCAGAGAAAACATAGTCCCTAACAAAAGGACTCACAATTTCCTGGGTAACTTAAAATATGTTATACCTGTTTTATGTCTTATATTTGGAAAATGAGACTTATGTGAAATGAATATTGCTCTAGAAATCATAGACTCACAAGACCATAGAATACTATAATTAACAGCTAATAGGGAATGGGTATAGATAGTTGCCAGCCAAATTACGAATGATAAAATGGAATTTGCCCAAATTCGAAAACTATGAGTGGTCATTCATTCAAGTGATTTTGATTATTGACTCTGAAGGAACTAAATAAAGAAGCAAACTCATGTCCAAGTGAAGACTGGTCTGTTTTTCTAAATTATGAAAAGAAGAACATGTATAAAGTACTAATAATGGGGTTCATTGGTTTGTATTTTAATTACGTTTATTAATTTAGCAGTATCTTGACACTGGCATCATCAATAAACTTTCATCACTATAATGTGACCCCTCCATTGGTTTTGAACACTCCTGAGCAGCTTCTCAAATCTAAATGAAGGCATTTGAATCTTAAAATAAAAAAGCTTAGCATGATGAATTTGTTTTTTTAATGTATATAGGCAAACCAATTTTATAAAACACTGGAAGAGGTTTTCTCTTTTTGATTTATTAACAAGTTAAGAAAAATTCATTAATTAGTTTTATCATTGATTTCATTATAGTGTGGATCCAATCTTAAAGATTCAATGTATCTTTGCACTGAAATTAAACATGCATATATTAACAATACATCATGTTAACAGATTATGTGCTATCACCTAAGAATGAGAAGATAGAAATACAAAGGCGGTCCTGCTAATTTTACTCAGCTTTCTGCATTTCCTAAGTCTTCTGAGATCCAGTTGGGAATCTAGATTTGTTGAGTACACTCTATATCAGGGATTTTGTGAGCCTATTGACAAATATATCACATCTTTAACTGCTCATGCCAACATTATCCTTTTGAAAATCATTGCCTCCTTATTTCAGATGTAGAAATAAGTTTATAGAGTGATATATCATTCTCAGTGTCATACAACTAGTAAGTATAGATTCCAAGTTTATTATTCCAGGAGTTGAGGTCTTCTCCAATACACTCAATTATTTATACCATGTACACAAATGTATATACACATATACCCTGTCTGTGTTACAACACATATAATTTATACATATATGTAATATAAGAATCCCTATCAGTCACTGACAAAAAACACCTTGTAAAAGGAATAAACACAAAGGTATTCCCATGAAAGACAGGAATAAGGCAGAAATATATTATTTAAATGATTAATCTACATCATTCAGGAGATAGAGCTAATGCAAAAAGACAGCATCAAAAGAAGTTTGTACACTGGAAAGAAGTAAGTCACTTTTGCAGACATGATTCTACATCAATAAAATTAATGAATCAAATCAAAAATTCATTTCAGTAAGCTATTCAGGTTTAAGATAAATATTTTTAAGAGTTCTATTTTTTTTTTTATACCAAAAATAACCAGTTACTGGAATGATTGGAAAACTTCCACTCATACCGGTAAAACTAATTTAAATGACAAATTAGTTTAGCATGAATGAGGTAAAAAATAAAAAGAAACTATAAAGCATTAGTGAATCTCACACAGACACACACACTTTAAAAGCCCTTAATGAATAGAGATATCATGTGCCTGGATAAGAGATCTCACCACTATAAAGATGGAAATTGTCTCCAAATTAATCTGTAAATGCAATGCATTTCCAGTAAGATTACAGAATACATAATAAAATTGGAGAGTATTCTTAAAAGAAAGTAATATTTTAAAATCCACAGTAAGTAGAATAATGTGATTTTAGCATCGAAGTAGTCAAGTAGATCAGAATATATAGAATTAAAGTCATGACTAAAAGCTAGTTAGGCATATAATCAAGAGGACATTTCAGTTCATTGGGGAAAGGCTAAGAGTAGCTATTCCGGTAACATGAGAGGTTGGGGGAGGGAGAGTTAGTCTTCTTTGACCCAATAGAAAAATACGAACATATCATTCACAGATGTGGTAATATAAATGGGGGAAGGGCATAATTTATAAAGTGGCCTTAACACAAAGACAAAAAATAAGTTTTAAATGTCAAAGTACTTTATGTAAAATTTAAAAGTATAAAATGGTAGGAAAAAATACATATGTACCACTGGGGCAGGCCAAAATGGTAGGAAAAAATACATATGTACCACTGGGGCAGGAAAACCTTGTTGAAGATATGTACTTAAAAATTATTTTTCTTTTCCTTGAAATGGTCAGTTTGACTATATCAACCATAAAACTTCTATATGTTAATAGGCACACAACATTAAAAGGCAATTGATAGTAGTGGGAGGAAATGTTTCAATTATATACATTAAAAACAAAATATTAATATTCAAGATATATATTGAACAGATTAACTAGACCAAATTAACTAGATAAGGCAAGCAAATAAAAAAAATAGAAAAATGGATAAAGGCCATGAACTACCTGTTTACAGACATAAAAATGCAAATAGTCAAATGAATAAGTAAAGCTATTAAGCCATATTGAAACCAATAAAATAAAAATAAAAGCAACCATGTGATTATTTTTCTTTTGCTACAAATGGACAGAAACTTTAATGATAATCCTTTTGCATTTATAAGAAGCTAGGGATATGTCTATTATTCCCTTTAGGAGTATAAATTAGTACTAACTTTCTCAGATAAGTTGATAATAGCTTAAAATGCAAATGTTCATATACTTAAACCCAGAAAACTTCTTGGTAGCTTCTTAGAGAAGTGTAAATCCTACAAGTATTTTTCAAGATTCCATGATAATTTTGTTGTAATATTGAAAAAAGGGATAATCCCTTTAAGGTCCATTAATAGAAAAGTCATTAGATAAATACAAAATATCTATTCAATGGAATCCACTATAGCAAATTAAAGAATGAAGATGACCTAGCTGTATGAACATGGATAGATTTCAAAAGAAACATTCAAGAAAAATACATATCATGTATCTCTCATGTTTTTTAAAAAGAAAAGTAAAAAATAAAAAGAAATCAGATGTGTAGTAAAAGGTAAAGAAGGCTATACATTTGTGAAATAAGGCACATGCGCATGCGTGTGCACACACACACACGTATATTTGGTCTCTGTCTCTAGTTCCTGACACAAGATTCCTATATCTGTTAGAGTTTTCTGGGTGATAGAAGTCTCATTTGTTCTCATGAGACAGCTCTTGGTGGACTCCTGAATAGTTTCAGGATAGGGGTTGATCACCAGAAAAATGCAAATCAAGGTTAGGATCTTGATAGTTTCAGCCCCACCCTTCAACTCTCCAGAAGAGAGAGTTGAGTTAATGGCTGATGAAATCTACATGATGAGGTCTCCACAAAAATCCCAAAAGTACAGAGTTCAGATAGCTTCCAGTATGGTAAACACATCTATATATTCCAACTCTACAGGTGTAAAACTCTTATACTAGCAGATCTTGCCTTATATATCTCTTTATGCTATTGTTCATCTGTGCACTTTAAGTAAACATAAGAAAATGTTCCTCTGAGTCCTGTGAGCCATTGTAGCATATGTGTCTCTGTGTGTGAGTGTGTTTGTTTGTGTGTGATCCAATTTATAGTTGGCTAGTCAGAAGTACAGATGAAAACCTAGACTTGTCTGAAGTAGGGAGAAGCTGTATTGTAGAGCCAAGCCCTTAACCTGAGCATCTGCGCTAGCTCTGACGAGTGTCAGAATTGAAATGAATTTTTTAAGACACCCAGTTGGTGTTGCAGAAATACTTTGTCTGAGAAAACAACTTACAAATTTGGTGGCCAATACAGTATTCTGTGAGTAGAGGAGAAAACAGTATGTCCTAGACAATATCAAAGCGGGAAAGGACTGGGACATTTGGAAAAGGTAGCCAATATTACTATTATTTTGTTCTTTTACAAAACAATATGTTACATACATAACTCTAAAAAATTTTAATGTTAAAATGCTCCCCAATTAACTAAAAGTGTGATGCAATACCAAACAAAATTCCACTTGTGTGGTTTTTTGTTTTTTTTTTTTTTTTTTTAGAATTTGACAATTGATCATTAGGGAGGAAATGCTGACATGTAACCAATACATTTTTATACAAGAGTAATGAGGAAAATCTCGTTTAGCAGACCTCAAAAATGCACTCAAGAGTGAAAAATAATTAAAACAACCTGGTACTAGTTCAGAAAAACCTGGGTAGATCAAAGGAGTAGAATAGGGATTCTAGAAAACTTAGTTGAGATCCTTCTGGTTTAAAGTAGCACTCTAGGTTTTATGTGCTTAAACAAAATAAAATAAAATAAATCAAGGAAATAATATATATTATTTAATTATAGTATATAATTAATATGTATAAAACAATATATATAGCCATAATCATAGCAGCACAATAGCCATAAGGTAGAAGCAATCCAGTTGTCCATTAACAGAAAACTGGATAAACAAAATGTGGAATGTATATACAACAAAATATTATTTAATCTTAGGAGAAGAGAAAATTATGATACCTACCACAACATGGTTTAGCTATGAAGACATTCTGCTAAGAGAAATAGGCCCATCACAAAAAACAAATACCATATAATTTCATTTACATGAGGTACCTAGAGTAGTCAAATTCACAAGGACAAAAAAAAAAAAAACAGGAAGGGGTGCTCGCTTCAGCAGCACAGATACTAAAATTGGAAAGATACAGAGAAGATTAGCATGGCCCCTGCGCAAGGATGACACGCAAATTCGCGAAGCGTTCCATATTTTTCAAGAGAATAATTTAAAAGTTGAATCATTAAAAAAAAAACAGGAAGGGGAGGGGATATAAATTATCATGTACAGAGTTTCAGTTTGGGATGATGATAAAAGTTCTGGAGATGGACAGTAGTAATGTTGCACAGAGTACGAATGTGTTTAATGCTGCTGAACTTCCTACAAAAGTGGTTAAAATGGTAAATTGTATGCTATATATATTTATCACAATAAAAAATCCATAGGAAACATAAAAATATATCTGGAATCACAGAACAACAAATAAAACAAGAAATCTATCATAGCCAGGCCTTTCTTTCCATTTCTGTGAACATTTACTATAAAATACATTTTCCCACATGGTAGAAAACACAGAAGTCAAGTAATCCCTGCATTTTGTACTCAGAGCTTCTAATTCTTTCTGATTCTAAGCTCCAGGGTATCAAGGAAAACACTCAAGTACCCACACCTGAACCGATTAAATATGGCTTAGAAAATGGAGTCACAGTGAACTAAGACAATCTGATAAAAACAATATGCTTATATTTTTGGTCATCAGACTAGCAAACAACAAAAGGTAGTTAATATCCAAACTTTGGTGAGAGTGTAGGTAAACAAATCTTCCCCTTCTTCTAATCATAACGGGGTACTTTGCATTAGACCAATCCTTGCACCAAGAACTTCTAGATAAGATTGATAAAGCATATCTGAAAACAGCTTAAAGGTGTCACAGCGCAGACAAATCAACAAATACTTTGGTGCAGAGATCTGAGGCCAAGCAAAAAGCTGTAATTGAGAGCTTTTCCCATTCTAATGGGGCTGATAAGAGACAAATAACGGAGTTCAGAGCTACTAAGGAAAATAGAACTTGGTGTTTTAAGACTTCTGGAAAAAAAAAAAAAGGAAAGTCAGAGAAGTAGGAAAAAGGTAAGTGAACTTAAAATATTTTAAGATCCTTCCATTTTCCACAATATAGCACATAACTCAAGAAAATTAAGGATCAGTGTTTTAAAGTTAGTAACTTCAAAAAGAACAATAAAAAGGCATAAATTAAAAGCTAAAGCTAAAAAGGTATAAGGAAATAGGCCAAAACATAAAGTGATGAATTTCCTCTAAAAAAGTGGCATGAGAAGAATCGATCAATAAATAGAAAAAATGCCATTTATATTTAAAACCAGTAGATTGATAATTTTATTAAAAGTATTTTAAAATATTTTAAAATTTTTAAATTAATATTTTTAAGTTATTTTACCATTGGTTTGCAATACTAGTTTATAGTAAGTTTCAGGAGCATAACTTCACACCTTTGTAAATGTATATACCACATTGTACCGACCGCCAAAGTTTTAGGCCTATTCACCACCAAGCAATTAACCTTTTTTACCTGTTCCTTCCATGCCCAATCCCTTAGCCTCCAATATCCACCACTTTTTTGGTGGTTTTTCTCTGTTTTGCTAATTCATTTGCTTTGTCTCTCTATATTTCACAGATGAATGAAACCATCCAGCATTCCTCTTTCTCTTTCTGACTGACTTTGCTTAACATAATTATCTCAGGTTTCATCCATGTTCTTGCAAAAGGCAAGATTTCATCATTTTTAATAGTTGAGTCGTATTCTATCACATATATATGCTGTCTTCTTTGTCTACTCATCCATTGATGGACATTCAGGACATTTCCGTGTTTGGTTACCATGAAGAGAGCTGCAGTGAACACAGGGGTACCTATATCTCTACAAATTAATGTTTTCATCATCTTTGTGTAAATTCCTAGAAGTTAACTTGCTGGATTACATGGTAGTTTTATTTTACATTTTTTGAAGCTACTTAAACCATTATTCTAATTCATGACAGTGTCGAAACGTATTTTAAAGCCCAGCTACTATTTAAAGAACACAAATTAAGGAAACAAAAAGAATGAAATTTAAAAAAAGGAAAAGATACACCATGAAAAAGTTAAGCACTGAAAACTGGTTATCAGTATTAATATTAGACAAAGATGTTAAAGAAAGAAAAAATATTTCAAATAGAAAAATTATTGACAATCCAAAGCAAGGTAAAACAATGAAAAAGTATATGCACTTGATAAAGGTTCTAAAGAATTTAAGCAAAAGCATAAAATAGAAATTGAAAAATCTTTATTAAAAGATTTTAAATACCTCTTACAATAACTGACATAAATTTGACAAAACAATCGATAGAGATATCTATTGTAACCAAAGGATCAGCAATTTGAAGTTGAAATAGTATGGATAAACTAATATTCTTTATTCACTGATGAAGGAAATATAAGTGGAAAGAAACTTTTTTGAGAATAACAGTTATATTTATCAACTGAATAATTTCATTTCTAAGTTCCTTCATATTTTTTCCATTCAAATCTTAGTGATATTCAAATACCTTCTTCTTAACACCAGTGAACAACAACAAAAAAATATGTATGGTGATATTTCTAGATCCTCTTTAAGAGAAAATACATAATTACATCCATATTTCTTGCTTCTTTATTATCTTGACACAATGGAAACTTTAATGCACAAGCTTTAAAAGTAGACTTTACGAACAACTCAAATATTAAAACCATTAATGGCAAGAGTATTTGCTAAATACTGACATCTGACTGCATGATAGATCAAGTTTAGCGTTTTGAGGTACCTAATTCTAAAAATGAAGGCATATGGAACAAAATAAAAAATCCTTGGTCCCTGGGTCAATAGAACTTCTTTTGATAGAACTGTTATTTTTCATCTTTACTTAACTAAAACAGAATGTTTTGAAAAACTGGATTTCAAAGTACGTTGTCCAAACTGCAAGATATAAGCAGTGTAAACAAAGAATTTACGGAAATTCATACCATGGTGCATGTTAACCCAAATGCATGTTAAACCAAAACGTTTAAAATCTCTTTCTCTTTCTCACTCTTTCATTATGGTCTTGTGATTCAGCAATTCATCAAGAAGATAGATCACAGGCCTTTAGTATTCATACCTACAAGTTCAGAAAACTCT
This sequence comes from Talpa occidentalis, assembly GCF_014898055.3. Taxonomy (NCBI): domain Eukaryota; kingdom Metazoa; phylum Chordata; class Mammalia; order Eulipotyphla; family Talpidae; genus Talpa; species Talpa occidentalis. The sequence continues at coordinate 127,720,414 of NW_023602073.1, read as the reverse complement.
GGCGACAAGGAGAAGAAAAAGAACAAGAAAAAGGAAAGAAATAAAAACAAACAAGGGACTTGAAGGAACTGTAAGCATCCAAAGTCTGGCATTAGATTTGGCAACAGGTGAATTTTCTTTGGAGGGTATTAATTTTCTAAGTCAAAGCTATTAAAATCCACTTCCCGTTTCAGGTCTGGAAGGCATAATGCACAGGTCTCTTGCTCCAGCTTTCCCTAAGGGCTGTATTTTATCCAACTAATCCCACTCCCTTCTCTGGCTCATATTTTAAGTGCAAAATCTGTTGGCCAACACCATTCATTTAGTCTTGCCACATACTGTGAGGAAGTCTATGTCAATGTTAATCTGGCCTTCCCAGGTAAGTTTACATGGTTCTACTAAATGCACAAAACTACCATTCCCAAAATGTCTCATGATACTTTTAAATATCAGGGAAATGTTCAATACCTTTTTGCCTTACAACCAGTTGAAAACAGACTCATTGTCATTGATTTATAAGATGGTTGTTCACTACCCTTATTTTCATCTTACTCCTTCAAGATGTCTGACCCTAGCAATTTCACAGTGGAATTAATCCATCACATTTCCTTAATATGTAGACTTCCTATACTCCCTCTTAATGGACAATTTCAAACTTTCTCCATTTTTCTTTTTAAACCTGATTCTTCCTCTATTCTGTGCCATCAGCTCCATCACAAAAGATGAGCTGTCTAGGACCCTAAATGATGTCTGGCTATCAACTTCTTACCTAAGTCTTCTTTTTCCCCTTCATTACCCATTTTCTCATTCTACTCATTATTATTCAAAAACAAAAAAGCTTCATCCTCTCACTTTTTAAAATTCACTTAATGCCTCTTACCCCTCCAGGTATTGCCTTATTCTTCTTTCCTCTATGACAAAGCTCTCCCAAGTGTTGTCTACACTTACTCTAATTCATTAGTTACCTCCAATTCATTACCCCATACTCTCAATCTAACTTCAAAGAGGGTCCTAATACCACCACCACTTGACAGAAGAGTACCAAGACACTCCACATTGCTAAATCTGATGGTCCTTCCTCAGTCCTCATTAATTTGATTTTCAACATTTGATAGTCAGTCACTGCCTTCTCCTAGAAACACTATTCTCACTTGACATCTAAGACAAGGCTACTCTTCTGGTTTCCTCTTAACTAGTTGTCTACTTCTCAATCTGGTTTTCCTGGCATCATCTCCTTTTCCAACTTTCCCTATACTACACAGTTGTCTAAGAATACAGTTATATTTTATTAGACTGTAAATAAAAACAAAAGGAAAGACACTACCAAATACACCCATTAAAATATATCTGCCATTTGACCTTGGGTGAGATATCTTCTCAAAAGGGAAGATATTGGACTAGAATATTTCTGAAGTTCATTCCAAAGGTAATATTCTACATTTATCTCTTGAAGACAATATTCTCCATTAGTAGTGAATCATGAGGACTTGCAAGTAATCTAGTCAGACATAATGCAGTGTGAATTCCTACATCTGCTTGGACATCTCCATTAACAGGATATTTACTACCTTCCAAGGTATTCCAATCAAGCTACCACCAGCTATTTTCATAGGAATGTTCTTCCTTCTATTAAGTTGATCTCTCTCTCTCTAAGGTTTGCACATAAAAATCACAAAAATGGAATTCTATATTCAATTATATCTCTCTATAACATGGTTACAATAATAATGTAATTAGTTCATTGCCAAGTCTAATAATAAAGTGTTTTTTTTTAAAGATTTATTTATTTATTTATGCAAGCACTGGGTACAGTCAGAAGCGTGGGAGGGTGAGAGAATTCACCAGAGTCAGAGTGGGGAGCAGAGCAGGCAGACTGACAAAGTACACTGCTGAGGGGAGCGGCGGGCGGCAGGAGAGGTCTGCGCACCATGTGGGACCCTCGCCCAGCGGCTGGGGATCGAACCAGCGCTGCAGAGGCTGCAGGCAGCTTTGCAACCCAGCACTCAACCGCTATGCCACCAGGGAGGCCCTAATAATAAAGTGTTTTTAAATAACTTGGTCTATGTATATTGCTATAGCCAAGAGTGGAAACATCATTTTTTGAGTTACATGGTTTTGAACTAAATCCTATATATATGTATATATCTACATTTTCATGTGGAATTTGTATAGATATGCTATAAGTGTAAGTATTTGTTTATAACTAAGTATTCTAGGTTTTTTTTAACCAAAGAATGCAAAACAGTTATTCCAAAGGATATATGCTCTCCTATGTTCATTGCAGCACTATTTACAATAACCAAGTTGTGGAAACATCTGAAGTGTCTAATGACAGATGAGTGAATTAAGATTTGATAGCTTCTTAATGTAATACTACTCAGTTATTTAAAAAAAAATGAAATCTTGTCATTTGTGACAAAATGGATGGAACTGTAGGGGATTTTGATAGAAAAATAAGTCAGAAGGAGAAACCCAAATACTGGATGATTTCACTCATACATGGAATACAGAGAAACAAAACAAAGGAACAGGCAAAATTAAACCAAACAAACCTATAATCTTACTGTAGAAATGAGGCTATAAAGGGGAATGTTGGGGTTTGGAGACATACATGGAGAGAGCATAATGGACTGTGGTAGAGGATTATGGGTGCTTTGATGGTGGTTGTGGTACAGTAACAGACGTAACATAGTTATGTCAACCTATACCTCTGAATCACACAGTATTGGAAACCAAAACTATCTCAGTAAGAAAAAAATAAAATAAAAAATGTGATGCATACCTGAAACGTACATATTATAATGAAATGTCACTTTAATAAAATACAGTTTAAAAGGAGAGAGACATAGGAAGAGAGAAAATATTAAAGGAAATAATTGAAGAGAACTTCTCAAACATGAAGAAGGAGATGAAAATAGACATACAAGAAGCAAGAAGAACACAAACTTCCATGATGAAAGAAAAAACACAGCGGGCATCCCTGGTAGCGCAGCGGTTGAGCGCTGAGTTGCGAAGCTGCCCGCAGCCTCTGCAGTGCCGGTTTGATCCCCGGCTGCTCCCCGGCCACCGGAGGAGGGTCCCACATGGCGAGCAGACCTCTCCTGCCGCCCGCTGCTCCCCTCAGCAGTGTACTTCGGTCCTTCTGCCTGCTCTGCTCCCTGCTCTGCCTCTGGTGAATTCTCTCACCCTCCCGCGCTTCTGACTATACCCAATGCTTGTATAAATAAATAAATAAATCTTTTAAAAAAAAGAAATAAGAAAAAAGAAAAAACACAGCAAGACCTATAATAGTAAAGCTCCCAAGAATCCAAGACAAGGAAAAAATAATGAAGCTGACAAGAGGGAAGAAACAGATAACATACAAAGGGAAACCAATAAGGCTGACATCAGACTTCTCCAAAGAAACACTACGGGCTAGGAGAGTGTGGAGGGATATAGTCAACAAACTCCAAGACAACAAATGTCAACCAAGAATACTCTATCCCACAAAGCTTTCTTTCCTCTGTTAAGAAAGAATAAGGACCTTCCCAGACAAACAGAAACTCTGGAATTTCATTACAACTAAACCCCCACGCCAAAAAATACTGCAAGGACTCCTAAAGCCATAACCAACAGAGAGATGAATAAGAAAGAAATGAAACCAAAAAAAGAAAAAAGAAAGAAAAGAAAACTATTAAAAAAATAAATAAATAAAACCAGAGAAAAGACAAACAAAATGGCAAATACAGATGCTAACATATTAACTCTAAATGTAAACAGACTAAACTCTTCAACAAAAAGACACAGAGTCGCAGGCTGGATTAAGAAACAAAACCCAATCTTTTGTTGTCTCCAGGAAACATATTTAACTACAAAAGAAAAAATAGACTGAAAGTAAAAGGATGGAAAACAATCCTACAAGCAAATGGACCAAAAAAGAAGGCAGGAACAGCAATACTTATATCAGATAAAACAGATTTCAAACTCAAAAAGGACCCAGACAGTTACTACATTATGATCAAGGGGACAATACTTCAAGAAGAAATAACACTCATTAACATATACTCACCAAATGAAGGAGCACCAAAATATATCAGACAACTATTATCATCTCTGAAAACAGACATCAGAGAAAACACTTATGTAGTAGGAGACTTCAACACACCATCAACAATGGATAGATCAATGAGACAAAAAAATAAGTAAGGACACTAAAGCTCTAAATAAGGATCTAAAGCTCATGGGTTTAACAGACATCTATAGAACACTAAACCCAAAAAAATCTGAGTAAACATTTTTCTCAAGCACACATGGATCATGCTCCAGGATCAATCACATACTGGGACACAAGACAAACATCAACAGATACACCAAGATTGAAATCATACCAACCATCTTCTCTGACCATGAAGGCATCAAACTAGAAATAAACCATAAAAAGAAGGCAAGGAACCCTCCTACCTCATGGATATTGAAACCCACACTACTGGAAGATCACTGGATTAATGAGGAGATCAAAGAAGAAATTAAAAAATACTTTGAGTTGAATGACAAGGAGGACACCAATTTCCTAAATGTATGGGATGCAGCAAAGCAGTAATTAGAGGAAAATAAATAGCAATACAGGCTCACATCAAGAAACAAGAAAGAATGCAAAAAAACAACCTAATCTCACAGCTCAAAGAACTAGAGGAAAAAAAAAAACAATAAAAAAAAACCCTAAAACCAGTAGAAGAAAAGAAATAATAAAAATCAAAGCAGGAATAAATGAAATCAAAACTAAAAAAACAATCCAAAAGATCAATGAAACCAAAAGTTGGTTCTTCAAAAAAATAAATAGACAAGCCTCTAGCCAGGCTCACAAAGGAAAAATGGGAGAAAGCACAAATAAGTAGGACCACAAATGAAAAAGGAGAAATCACAGATGACTGGATCAAGAAGATGTGGTACATATACACCATGGACTATTACTCAGCAATCAAAAAAGATAAACTCTCATGCAATTTGCAGCAACATGGATGGCACTGGAAGGGATCATGCTCAGCGAAATAAGCCAGAAAGAAAAAGAAAAATACCGGATGGTCTCACTCATAGCAGAAATCTAGAAAACCTAAATAAGGGACTACGATAAAGACTAATTATAATAAAACAAAAAAATCAAAATCAACAAGCGACTATAAACCAGAGACATACTATGGGGAGGCGGGATTAGGGTCAAAATAAGGGGGCTGGGAATTGTTTGGGGAATATAACCAAGATGAAAATGCATACATTGTGCAAAAATGAAAAATGATGTAAAAATTATATAAAATAAAATAAAATTTTAAAAAATGAAAAAAATAAGTAAAGGTATATGGCATATGCATATATATTTTTAAAAGATTTTTTAAAAATTTATTTATGCATTTAAGATCAAGGGTATAGGCCAGAGGTGCAGGGGGGTGAGAGGATTCACCAGAGACAGAGTGGGGAGCAGACAGCTGAGGGGAGCAGCAAGCAAGACAGCAGAGGTCTGCTGCGCCATGTGGGTCAGCTCCCTGGCTGGGGATCGAACAGCTGCAATGGCTGTGGGTAGCTTCATAGTGCTGAGATTTAAGCCCTTGCACTACCAGGGAGGCCCCACATATGCATATGCATATATTCATGAAGAATGATTTTTAAATACTTAGCACTTCTGATTGATTCAAACAGCATTAACACAAGGATTTAGTAATAATAGTTTTGAGACTTTATTACATTAAAAACATGTAAGAAAGAAGCCAAAAGCCAGGTTTTAAGCTAATGAGCTCTATTTAGTTAAATCCTATGATTAATAACATATGCATTTTTGTTTACTTTTATTTGCCACAACTATAGGTATCCATACCACTTCTATGTTAAAATCAAGATCCCACTTCATTTTAATCCTAATTACTTTTATAGGAATTTGAATTTTGATTGCTTCTGTATTTTCAAACCAACATAAAATTCTAATTGTTATAAAGTCATAAATAGCAAAATAATTTGGTGAATATCCTGATTCTAGGAAAGTACATACTGAGCGCAATGTGAGCCATTAGGCATTTAATGCATCTTTTTGTAGATTATTCATAAAGTGAAGCGAGTTGCATTTGTACTCAAACTGGCGTGGGGGAAGGACTCTGCACTTCTCTCTGAACAGCACTGCCATTATTCAATGGATAAGGAAATATAAGTGTGTATTTTACTTGGTAAAAGTTACCATAGGCAAAGCAGTAAAGAAACTTTTTAAATGAACATTGTGTTTCTGTTTTCTCACTTGTAAAATGGAAGTAATAACACCAAAATTTTCTGCCTAATATGGGGTTTACAGCCACAACAGAAGGAAGTATATGAAAAGCTTAGAAAGTACCACATACGCAGTGAGATATTAGAATAGTTGCAATTATTGTTGTTATCCATGGAAATATAACTTTCTTTTCAATATTAACCTAAATGTCTCAATACCATATTCAAAATTCCATGCTAGAATTTCTCAAGACATTTAGAATTTCCTGCTTGCTTTAATTTTAGCCAAAAGTACTGTAAAAACAGCCACTCTCATAATTCTTTCACACCTCTGTTCCAATCCTGGCCAGACACTCAAACACAAAAAAGATGTCCTAAGATAGTCAAGGGAAAAGTTCAGTGGATGCAACTGAACCTCTAAAAAAAACTTTGGAACTAAAGTGATGGAAGTTATTTTTTGGTAGTCAGTTTGTGGTTCTTCCACCTACTGAAAATGGTCAATTTGTCCTAATTTCTAGAGTTTTGATGATTAAACATTTTCGTTTCCTAATATATTTCCTTATATTATAATCCTAATTCCCAGAACTGAAACCCTATCTGTCTAGTTTTAATCATCCATCTTTACAACAAGTTCAAAGCTACATATCTAACATTCAGTAATTTTAGTAGTAAAAGCTCTTGATAATAAATCATTGTATTTATTTACTCTAACCCTGTTCTAATAAGGATTCATAAGACACTTATGAGAGTATGGAAAGAAAATAAGGGCCACTGTGTCATGATAGAACAATCTCAGAGTTCACTGATTTCTGTCCAGTTTGCAATGAGATCTGGCATGGCAGAGGAGTTTATGTCCACCTCTTATGTTTAGCAAGCTAAACAACTTTATAAAATAGACAAAAGGTGGAATGGGAGGAAAGAAAGGGAAAAAAATAGAATTCTTGATGGTGAAAAATTCCCACAAACAAAATGGAAACAAATATTCAGGTAGATTAATTTTAGGTGTTTTGATGATGTCATTCTTTTAAGGACCATTAGGAGTCTGAGTTTACTTAAATGGAAAGGTTAGAAGGGTTTAGGGGAACTGAAAACCCACAATTTCCAGGAAATATGAAGCATGTGTCTACTCTAGTGTGCCTTGAAGTGTATAATTAAAAGAAGAAAGCTGTAATGCTTTTTCTAGTCGTGGCAGTCAGCACTCCTGGGCTTTGTTTTTTTACCTAAAAGGAGACAAACAACAACAGTGAAACTGAAACCACCACATTCTATTCCAAATCCTAAAAATAGGTCAGACTCAGCCTTAGTACAGAAAGAAACACAAAGTAAGGAAATAAAAACCAGATCTGAACTACTTTTCAAAATGGCCTGAATTTAAGGCCAAGTCTACAAGACAACCTTGGTTTTTAGGGGCCTCCTGTGAATTGTGTTGGGCTCCAAAGAGTCAACAGTGACCAGGTATATGACACTGGGATGTGATTGGTTGGTTTAATAGTTTTCTAGGGCTGTCATAACAAACTGGATAGGTTAAAGCAAAGAAATGTATTCTTTTTAAGTTCTGGAGTCTAAAATTCCAAAATCAAGGCATTGACAGGGCCATGCTCTCTGAAGGGTTTCAGGGACAAATCCTTTCTAACATCCTGGAATTTCTGGTGATTGCTGGCACTCCACATCATCCGTTGGTTTGTATCACTCACTCCAATCTCTGCCTCTGTCTTTACATAGCTTTATCTCCTGTCTGGGTCTGTGTTCAAACATCTTGATGAGAAGATTAAGGCCCACACAGCTTCAGCATGACCTCATCTGAATTTTATTACATCTGCAAAGATCTTATTTCCAAATAAAGCCATATTAACAGGTGTCAGGATTTAGGGTATCAGTAATTTGTAACAGCTGATTTTGATTACCAAAGAGAAAATGCTCTCTTCTTGCCATCATTAAAATATGGTGGTCATATCTGAAACAGTAACACAATTAATATCTTTATGAACAACTTACTGAACAGGAGTGTTCAGGATTCCAGGAGTCTAGGGTACAAAGCTCCACAAGTGCCTGGAAAAATCAGTCTCTAAACTTGTTATATTCCTGACTTTTCCACTACAAGTTAGAGTTCAGTCTCCAGAAGGAAGGAAGCCATAAATAGTAGCGATGACCTACCTGAAGTGATGAAACCCTAGGCCAAGCCCATCCTGCTTTATAGACCTGTTTACTTCACTCTCGCCCAGGAGTTCACACCCAGGCCACCTCTAACTGCTCAGACTCAGCTGAATGTTCTCAAAATCTTCTGTAGGTACACAAGCATGAGGGGGTGTATGGTCAGGAAGGACACTGAGCAGGTTTTCTGATCCAGCAGACCAGATAAAGGAGGAGAGAGTCCTAAGTGGCTTTTTTGCAGGCTTTTATTGGGATTTACCCAGGACACAGCAGGCAAGGGTGCTGGAGGCCTGACAGCCTCCCAGCCCCCAGCAAGTCTTCACTCTATCTGGGCTCTCCGGCCTTCTCTGCTTCTCTCTCAGCTTCTGCTGCTTCTTTCTCGGCTTCTATTTCGGCTTCTACTGGCGTCCTCATGACGCCGCCCTTAAAAGCCCAGTCTTAGCCCAGGTGAATCCTATATACATCTGCCCACACCCTACTCCAGGTGCCCGCCATCAGGCATGCATTCAAGACCTCAAGGATCCATCATCTATCCTGATGGCGGAAGGGCAGAAAAGCCTGACATTTTTCCTTACCCTAGGGGGGGTAGAAACTATATAATGGGCAAAAGAAAGTCACCACAAAGGAATGTTAGGCCCTAACACTAACCTAACACTGCAGAAATAGAAATGTTGACAGATTTCTATTTTATTCTTTTAATACAAAATGTAAATAAAATAACAAAAACTGCATTTTTCCCTTAACAAAAAGTAAGATTCTACCATGGTTTTTTAGCTGTCAGCTTAGAATTTTAAATTGTAAAGCATCTTGGTTAAAGTATTATAGGTACAGATTTTAATTTTACTCTTTAGCTATGTTTACATTCACATTGACCCAAAGTGACAATTGATGAGATTTATCATGATTTTAATAAATTATTATCTAAAGTAACTAATTTGTCATAAATTCCTTGCTTAGTAACTTATAAAATGATTTGTTTCATGTCTGTTTACCCCACTAAATGCTAAACCACATGAATATTGGGTCTCTGATTCACTTCTGTATTCCTAGCTTGGCACCCATTATATAGCAGAAAATCAATAAGTATTGGTAAATGATTATAGGCTAAAAGGGCTACCCTTATAGGGAGACAGAAGGAAGAACTACTGAGTCATTCTGTAGTTATGGATCTTGTCATTAAAAACTATGAGTCACAATTGGCCCCTGGGAGATTGTTGCCTTTCTTTGAAGGTTGACAGGCATACAGTTGACTTGCTCTGTATCCCACACAAAATTAAGGTACCGGAGCCAATGAAAAGCACTAATTTAGAACATAAATGGCTAACTATATGTTCATACCTTGAATTCAAATCCAAAGTTTAAAAAAAAAAAGATAATGAACTATGGTGGAGGACTGTAGGTGCTTTGGTAGTGGGAGAGCTATAGTGACCGCACCTGACGTGAGAAATCCCATACTGTCAATATTCATAAGGATGTAAAACAAGGGTACTGAATTTTAAAAAATAAATGAAAATTAAAAAGTAATAAAATTTTATGATAAGAGTTTACAGAAAGTTCCAATTTGGTAAAAAAAAAATATATTTAAAATATTACAAATGAATCTACTTTATTCAGGTCAACATTTATATACAGTTGTAAGGCATTAATATGATTGAGTTTTTTCTTTTCCTAGATTTGTTTATCCTCCCTTAAAACAGACTAACACATCATCTAGTTTAAAAAAATCTACAGACGATATGGACTTAGTATAGTGGCAGGAATGGGCATAGTCCAGGTTTTCTATGATCCAAGCAGACGGGTGAAGGAGGAGTCCTGGAGCCCTCAGTGGCTTTTCAGGCTTTTACTGGGATTTTACTGGGTACATGGCAGGCAGGGGTGCCGGGGGGCTGGGAGGCTGGCAGGTCTCTCAGCCCCTAGCAAGTCTTCACTCTTTTCTGGGCTCTCTGGCGTTTACTCGTGGCTTTTGCTTCTCTCGCTCCTTTGCTCTCATTCTCTCTGCTTTCCTGATCTTCCACTCTGCTTCTGCTGGCGTCCCAGTGACACCATCCTTATAAGCGCAGTCTTAGCCCAGGTGAATCCCATCTACCTATGCCCACACCCTATTCCAAGTGCCCGCCATCAGGCATGCATTCAGGACCGCAAGGATCCATCATCTATCCTGATGGCAGGAAGGCAGAAAAGCCTGATACTTTTTCACTTACCCTACACACACCAACTTTTCATAGCTTTATTCATAGCTTTTCATGATTTTTAAACATTATCAGTCTGTTTCACTGCTTAACAACTCTGCAAACCTTGGGCAAATTTCTCTGTGCCACTTCTGGGATTTAAGAATATGTCACATGTCCAAAGGCATGTAGATCGCATATCTTCACATAATTTGATATAATGTTTTAATCAAGGCAAATAGGTGTAAACAGAGTATAAAAATCCAATGGTCTAAATTTACTAACACATATGAAAGCATGCATATAAAGGTGTGCATGTGTGTGTTGAATCATAAGAAATTGTCACTTTTATAGTAGTCAGAAACTGTTAAATATCAGAAGCTTCCTATTCCAATTGAATACATACAGATATATGCACATATATCTATATCTGTGTAATACAACTTACTAGATAATCTATTTGCTCAACATATACTTACTTTGCACCCATGTTGTGCCGGGTTCTAAGTCAGTTTATGAGATGCAAAAGGAAGCCCTGCACTAAAGGAGTGTATAGTGTAGTCTCTTTCTCCCAAGGTATAGGCACTAACTGTGATGCTTATCGCATGCCATGGAAACACAGAGGACAGGCCATTAGCTCTGACTGATGAAAAGGCTTCATTGCACACTTGACAGGAGTCTCCCAGGAGAAAAAAGAAAGGATTTTAAAGACACCAAGGCCTCACTGTGAATGGCATTGAGGTATAGAAAGGATTTCTCCTTAGAGAACTGAGGCTGGAGGTATGGACTGAGGCCTATTGTGAAGACCATGCTAAGGAGTTTAAGGTTGTATCACATTTAAAAATGTTATTATCAGCTTGATTTTGAAAAGAATTAATTTCAATTTAAAAAAAGAAAAAGATTAATTTTAGATAGAAAGCTCTGGAGGCAGTGTGAAGATGACTGGAACTGGGAGAAGCAGGTCTCTAGGTGATAAGAAAGGAGGTTGTTTTGAGAGTCCAAATGAATGGCAGTGGGAAGGTGAAAAAAGCAGTTGGGTTCACAGAGATTTCTGACAATATAACCGACAGGATCTAGTAACAATATCAAATGTATCTTTCATCAAATTTGAGACATTGCAGTACTTTATAATCTTTTCTGTGCATTGTTTTCTCTATCTGCTTTCAGATAGTAAAGCTAAACCTGTGACATTATTTTACAAGTAGCCGAGGGTTCATTTTTATTTTATTTTATTTTTTTAAAGATTTATTTATTTATTTATTTATTTATTATTTATTTATTTATTTATTTATTTATTTATATAAGCACTGGGTACAGTCAGAAGCATGGGAGGGTGAGAGAATTCACCAGAGCCAGAGCAGGGAACAGAACAGGTAGACTGATGAAGTACACTGCTGAGGGGAGCAGAGGGTGCAGCAGGAGAGGTCTGCACACCATGTGGGACCCTCCCCGGCGGCCAGGGATGGAACCAGCCCTGCAGAGGCTGCTGGCAGCTTCGCAGCCCAGCGTTCACTGCTGCACCAACCAGGAGGCCCTCATTTTTATTTTAAATCCTTTCTCCCTTTGTTATTTTGATTGCACAATCGCTATTATCTACCTTTAAGTTTATTGGCCCTTTCTTTGTCCATCTTCAATCTGGTATTAAATCCATCAGTGATTTTTTTTCTTTCCAAAATTGCACTTTTCAGTTCTATAATAGAGGAAGGATAGAGGACAAGGGCTTGCTATGGTCTGAATATTTGTCCTCCCAGCCCCTGAAGGTGGAACCCCCATAAATGGGATTATGCCCTATGAAAAAGACCACAGAGAGGATATAGTGGAAGGCACAGTCTATGGATAAGGTGGAAACTAACTCACACCAGAACCTGGCTAAGATCAATCTGGCCCTTTGATCTTAACTTCCATCCTCTAGAACTGTGAAAAATAATTTCTGTTGTTTATGCATAAAAAAAGTCTTAGAATAATGTCCAATTTGAAAAAGACCAGACATGTATTTTATGACACAACTTTTATAAAGCTCAAAACACAAGGAAGTAACTAATATCTTATTTCTATTCAGATGTCTATGTGGTAACACTATTGTTTGAAGAGAATGATTAGTGAAAAATTTACCACAGAGGCTAACTCTGGGGGAGGAAATAAGAGATAGGTATGTAAGGAATGAAAAAGTATTGACATTTTTCTAATTCTTAATGAGATGTTGGGTTCTCAGCTATTCCTTTTAAAACATACTTCATAAATTAGTCATCCTTACAAATAATCTTTTTTATGTATGAAATGATATATTGAAACGTGGAAGAGCCAGAAAGTGGAGCAAGCCTGAGAAAAGATAACTAATTACATAATAGTAGGAAGGATTTCTTGCTATCATGCTTTTAGCTGAGTAAATACTACTTGGTAAATACATATTTTTTGCTGATCCTAAATAACTGGATAATCAGACATCTTTTGGGATTAGTATATTTTTTTTAGAGTAATGTGATTTTCAAAAGTCATACTTGTCTTAAAAATGATATTCCAAACATTCATAAACTAGTAATTTGTATAAAACATTTTTGATGAAATCATTTTGATTTCAAATTTATACAAATATCCTGGCTCTTTTAACCTGTACTTAAGCCATTATTTATTTTTTTAATATTTTATTTTATATATTCTTTACATCATTTTTTCATTTTTGCACAATGTGTGCATTTTCATCTTAGTTATATTCTCCATATAATTCCCACCCACCCCCCATTTTGATTCTAATCCCTCCTCCTCTCCCCACCTCCCCCAGTGTGTCTCTGGTTTATAGTTGTTAAGCCATTATTTGAATGAACCCTCCTCATTTGTTTTCACACAGTGTGATAGTGTATACCAAGTAACTATTGCTGTTGAGACCAAAAATATTAAGACACAGCATTTCTAGATAAGGTTTTGAGTTACCACAGATAAGATCTTCCCCAATACCTTGTATAAACTGATAAATGTTTTTTACTCTTTTCAAAATTTGAGCCCCTTAGAAGGAAATAACTTCTCAGAAAAAAAAAAGTATGTTTAGTATTAATTAGAAAAGATACCCTAAAATTCTGTAGTTTTCTAAACACTCTATGTTGAAAAATAAGCTATTTGGGATCCTATTGTAGATTTCCAAAAAAGGCCACAGAACCTTCTAGTGATGTTATAGAATTCTTATTGAAAGCAGCTGGGAATATTTAGGAAAATAGTCATAATTTGGAATGTAATTAAATTCTTAGTCATTAGGGTAAAGATCATACCAGACAACAATCAATATGCCAGACTTTCTCAGGTCAAGAACAGAAAGTGAATTGTAAAGAGAAAAGATTTCCAGAGCGGGAGGGTCAGGAATGCTCTTTAATTCTTCTACTTACTAAGTATGTTTTGAATAAACAATGGGTCAATTTCTCCATACAGATGACACTGGAACACTAAAAAATATGAGTATAAGTGATTAAGAGCAAGAAAATGCCTTTTTGAAGTAAAATTGAGATGTTTTCTGTTCAAGTGTGGTCTTTGGACTAGATGGAAGCTTGCTAGAACTGCAGATGCTAAGTAATCCCATGCAGGCTTACAGAGTCAAAATCTTAATTTCCACATGTCCCCCATGTGATTTATGTGCACATGAAATTGAAGAACTTATCATAGATTAACTTTTTTACAATAAAGTTACTTAACAGTAATTTGCTTTTCTTCAGACCATTAAATTCCACATAAATGCAGGTAAACAAAAAAGGGAAACCTAGAAAAAAATATCATTATCTTTCTTTAACCTCTCTTCTAACTAAGAAAAAAAAAAATCTATTATCATTTCTCCTTTTCTGGATATTTGATTTTGTAAGCAGGAAAAACCAGAAAAGCAAGTGTTTCCCTTAGGAAGAAGGACACAAACAAATCTCCAATGGCAAATAGTTAGCTGAAATTACTGCCCTATTAAAAATCCTTTTTTCTGTATGCTTTTAATAAAAAGAACCAAATATAAAATAATAAACCTAAAAGATATTAACCTTTTAATTATGAGGGTAGAGTTAAGAAGAATTGAAAGTACAAAGTTAAGACGTTGTCATTAATTTATAGGTCATATTTAGAATACTTAATATATTTAGAAACACACTGTGTTTCTAACAGACTGTGGTGGAGGATTATGGGTGTGCAGGTGGTACATGCAGTATGGGTACACACTCTAAAGAGGTGTGAGCCTGCACCTGTGAATTATACATAGCATGGTACCAGTGTTACTTCAATGGAAAAAAAAAGCAAACTTAGAAACTATCATTTTCCTAATTTCCATGTGCAATCTCTCAGTCCTAGCTCCGCTGTATAGCTGCAGTTCTTTTCCAATTTCTCTTAAGCCTTTTCACCAAAAATACCTTCATTTGTCTTTTGGGCCAGAGCATTAGAGTCAACTGGTCTCCCTAAAGTCTGTTACTTCTCTCCTTTCCTTTTGAGATTGCAATCAGAGGATCTTTGTAAATGTAAATCGAATATTATTTTCATGGCTTAAGACTTTCCACCAACCCCTGTACAGTGGCCAGAAGAGCCTTTGCATATAAAAGATCCCATAGTATAATGTGTAATAATATTGATTAGTTCTTTATTTTCATCTTCCCAATTAGACTTTGTGGCTTTTGGTGAAAACAGGAACTGGTCTATCTTTTTAATTCTCTATCCCCAGTAGTAGCACAGGGTTTGGCACAGAAAGGTGATTAATAAACACTTGGTGAATTACTCAGTGAGTGTGATGATAACATTATCAAGACAAGGTTCTTATATGGCTATTAAATAAGCATTGCAGTCAATTATTTCCTTATAACTTCATTCAAATAAAAAAGAAACTTAAAACACATGCCAGTGAAGTAACTGAACTATAAATTATCATTAATATCACACTCATGTTTTGCATTAGTCAATATTTATATATATACTAACATTGTGGTCTCTAAACTGGAGAAAGTATCACCCAGCCCACATCACCTTTTATATTGCCCACAGATATTCTCCCAAGAATCATATATAATGTCAGTGGTAGACACAGCTACTTGTCTATCCACCCATTCTCCCTTCTTTCCTAAGACCTCTATTGTTCGGGAACATAAATGTGTCCAAACAGCATTTCTCAGACTTCCTTGCAGTAAGGTGAATGCCATGAAACATGGTTTGGCCAAAGAGACAGAAACTTCAGTATTTAGAGAAAGTTTTCCCTTTGTGATAAATTTTTCATTAATTGCTCTGGAAGGCTTACCTTGTTTCCAACCTGGGACTTAAACATGGTGACTTATGGGGTCTCCCTAGTGGTGCATGGGGTTAAGCACAGCACTGTGAAGCTATCCACAGCCTCGGCAACACGAGTTCTATCTCTGGCCAGCCAGGGACCTACCCACATGGCACAGCAGACCTCTCCTGTCTTGCCCACTGCTCCCGTCAACAGTGTATTTCAGTAGATCTGCCTGTTCTTTTCCCCACTCTGTCTCTGGTGAATCCTTTCAACCCCGCACCTCTGGTCTGTACCCCAGTTCTTGTAGGCATAAATAAATAAATCTTTTTAAAAAATAAATAAACACGGTGACTTGAGCTGCAGCAGCATCCACTATACCATGACAAAATGTGAAGAGATCAGAGACCTTGCCCCTGACATCCTGAAGAGTGAAGGAGAGAAAATTGATGAAAAATTAAAAATCTGAATACTATTGTATATGAAAGAAGTTAAAAGTGTAGTATCTCTCCCAGGAAGAAAACTTCAGACCCAAATGTCTTCCTCAATGATTCCTACAAAACTTTGATGGAAGAAATAACACCAATTTTACACAAAGTCTTCTAGTTAAAAAAAAAAAACAAGGGATATTGTCAATCTCATTCTATGAGAGCAGCATACTCACACGAAAACAGGACCATAATTTTACAAGAAAGAAACATAAGAACAAATCAACCTCTCTCATGAATATAGATATAAAAAGTCATACCTAATATGTAAGCAAATCAAATCCAACGGTACATAAAAAGGACAAAATACCACAACCAAGATAGGTTCCCAACAGGAGCATACTGGTGATTTAATATTTGAAATCTATTAATAAAATCCAACTTACAGAAAAAGAAAAAAACTCATATGTTCACCTAAAAAGATCCAGAAAAAAAAATCATTTGACAAAACTCAATATCCATTCATGGTAAAAAAACTCTTAACAGATTAGAAATAAAAACGGATTTATTTAAACTGATCAAAGATAAGATAGCTACAGAAACAAATCAGAAAAACCCTATCTCAAATATCATAAATTATGGTGAAATAAAAAAAAAAGCCTGATTCACTTCCCATGCTCACTGTCTTGAATATATCTGACATACAAAAAAAATTTGTTGCTAAATCAATAGACCAATCAGAGAATTCAAAGTAACAATAGAGAAGTTCTAACAAAAATGGTTTATCTGTGCAAGACAATGGACAATCTAATAGGTGTTCCAAAAATGTTTGTTGCATTGTTTGATTAAAAATATTCTTAAATTACAGTAATAAATTTGGCCCAATAAATTGATTGCAAAATTTGAAGCAGGGCAAGAACAACTATATAGATTCATTATTTCCATGTTTGTATTCTTTTTCCCCTTCCCTTGAATTTCTACTCTGAGGTATATCTGAATAAGAATTTAAATCAGGGAGCCTCCTTGGTGGTGCAAGCGGTTAAGTCACAGCACAATGAAGCTATCCACAACCAGGGAGCTGACCCATGTGGCGCAGACCTTTTCTGTCTTGCCTGCTGCTCCCCTCAGCAGTGTGTTTCAGTGGATTAACCTGTTCTGCTCCCCGCTCTGTCTCTGATGAATCCTCTCACTTCTCCCTTCCACCCCCGCCACACACACCTCTGGCCTATACCCCAGTTGTTGGATGCATAAATAAAATAAATCTTAAAAAAAAAAAAAGAATTTAATTCTGGGAAGCAGCCCTTCTGGCTATCTGTGACTCCATAGGCCTCTCTTTCAGCAAACCTTTCGCTTTTGGAGCAACTCCTTCCCCCCACTTGAGTCTGCACAAGCGTTCCTTACCCTTCTCTTCCTTTTATAATAAACCTGCTCTTTTGGATATTAAAAAAAAATAAAGAATTTAATTCTGTATTCTAAGTTTCATTTTACCATTGCCTTCTTTTGTTTGTTTTCTTTGTTAAGTTACCTCAAGTCAAAGCAGAAATAAATCCCTGAAAAGTATGTAAAAAACAAATAAAAAGTGGTAAGGTAGAACTCAGCTAACAAAGGTCACTCTTTTTAAAGTCTTTCTTATTGTGAGAAAATATATTTAAATAACACCAGATCCTAAAACATATTGTTCTTTAAATATACTGTTTTGTTTTTTTTTAATTCAAAGGTTTCCCTCAAAATACAAATCATTGAATTATAGACAAGAATTCCTTTTAAGCTTTACTTTGCCAAAGATATGTGGGGAGGAGCAGAGATTTATATGTGACCAAAAATTACTTTCTAAAGAAATATGAGTTATTAACATGAGACATTATCTTTCTGTAGTGAGTCCTTCATGGTGCTGGGCTATTTAAATTAGAATGAACCTTTCTCTGCAACTTAATCATTATAGTCCACATTAATAACAAAGATGGTATATTTTAGTCTAAAACCAGATTTTAAATTCCATGGAGTAAAAATTTTCTGCCTATCCAGCTCAACCTTTAAAATGTCTTATTTCTTGAAACCATAAAATACATAGAAGGAAATATAGGTGAAACACTACATGATATGCACATCAAAGACATCTTTACAGACACATCACCCAAAGCAGTGATAGTGAAGGTAAAGATAAACAGCTGGGACATCAAATTAAAGAGCTTCTGCACAGCAAAAGAGACAATAACAAAAACTAAGAGAAACCCCACCGACTGGGAGAAAATTTTTGCACACAACACTAATGATAAAGGACTGATCACAAAAATCTACAAAGAGCTGATGAGACTCAACAACAACAAAGAAAATAATCCAGTCCAAAAATGGGCAGAAGAGCTAAAAAGAAACTTCTCTGAAGAGGAAATGCAAATGGCCAACAGGCATATGAAAAAATGTTCAACATCACTTGTCATCAGGAAAATGCAAATCAAAACTACAATGAAATACCATCTTACACCAGTGAGAATGGCACATATTAAAAAAACTAGTAACAACAAATGTTGATGAGGTTGTGGAGAAAAAGGAACTCTCCTGCACTGTTGGTGGGAGTGCAAACTGGTCCAACCACTATGGAGAGCTGTGTGGAGATTTCTTGACCTACTAAACATAGAGCTTCCACAGGATCCAGTAATTCCACTACTAGGTATTTACCCAAAGGACACAGAAACATCAATTCCAAAGAGCACCTGCACCCCTATGTTTATAGCAGCACTGTTTACAATAGCTAAGCTTTGGAAACATATCAAATGCCCAAAAATAGATGACTGGATCAAGAAGATGTGGTACATATACACCATGGAATATTACTCAGCATTCAAAAAAGATAAGCACATGCAATTTGCAGCAACATGGATGGCGCTGGAAGGGATCATGCTCAGCGAAATAAGCCAGAAAGAAAAAGAAAAATACCGGATGGTCTCACTCATAGCAGGAATCTAGAAAACTTAAATAAGGGACCAGGAAAAAGAATAACTATAAGAAAGAAAATATCAAAATCAACAAACAACTATGAACCAGAAACAATCTATGGGGTGTTAGGGGATGGGGAAAGGAGGGCTTGGGGTCAAAATAAGGGGGTTGTAATTTTATGGGGAATATAAAAATAAAATTTAAATTGAAAAAAAAAAAACCCAAAGTATGGGGGAAAAAGATGAGATTAAAAATAACTTTGAAATGCTAAATAAATAAATAAATAAACAAACAAACAAACAGAGAAATAAATAAAAGGTCTTATTTTTCCTGACACAGAATGTTTCCCACTCCCCAAATACTGCAGCTAAACTTTGAGCTCCTTGAGAGAGAAACTGTGTTAATGGACAAGCACATAGTAGGCACTCAATAAAGAGTTTTCAAATGAATGTGTCAAGTTTAATTCCTTCTATTAAAAGAAAAACATGGAAAATAAAATTGTCTTAGTAAGGTAAGAATTACTACTAGAAAATATTTTCAAATTGTTAAATATTAATAAAACATCTGAAAATGGCATTGTTAATAATTTACTGTGAGCCAGTCATTTTATATTTGTTACCTTATTTAATCCTTACAAAAACACTACAAGGCAGGGTTTTTCATCAGTATATTTTACAAATGGAAGAACTAAGGCCTAGAGTTACATAACTTGCTGATGTAGCTATTAAATGGTGTCTACTAAATGATTGACTTCAAACAATCTGTCTTTCAGATTTACCCTTTTAACCATGTTAGTCTATATTCAATTTTTAAAACTACTTTTCATTTCAGTATGCAGTCTTTGAAAGCAAAAAAAAAAAAAAAAAAGGCAGACTCTACTTCCTAAAAGGAGATATGAGACATAATAGCAGTGCCTGCAATGCACATATTGGAGCCAAGATAGTGGTTTTTAATAAAACTGAGAAAGGGTGGATTGCTTTCCCACAGAAATTGTGGAAATACAGATGCTGTCCAACCTTAGAAATGTAAAATTGTTCATGTTTTTGATCTCTGGACCAAAGGAAAAACTACAAATTCCACTGTTTGGAACATTTAATGGAAGAGTTTTAAAGGAAACCATTATTATAATCACGGTACCCACCAACACTATGAGAATCCAACTCTGTCAATATTGTTTTTATAACTTCAGTATTAGGACTTTCTAACTCATCCAGCATTATACAGTCAGAGTTTAAAAATCTGAAATGTGAGATCTTAAATTGTGGTATTTTTCTAAGAATTAAGGAGGAAAATGGGTATCATTGATACAGACACAATAGAAAAATGTTTGGCTTATACAGCATTTTAACAGGTACAATTTGTATGTTACTTTGTTTTTCTTGCTTTGGAAAAAGGTTGGGGGACTGATCTGGATGGAAGTATATGTATTGTCAATTAACCATGAGTAAAATTTTAAAAGTTTAGTATGTTATATACATTCTGATAAACTCTAAAAATCTTTGGCATTGTTTCCACTTTCTGAGTCTGCACAAAGGCTTGGAATCTCACAAAGACTACTTTTAAGAACTCTGACACTTTACTTTTAGTCTAAACTATAAAAGAATGAAAGAACAGCCATCATTAATCCCATCCCATCATTAATTCCAGTTAAAGAGAAGCAAGAAGACATAGAAACAAGGATCCATTCAGTCATTTTAGAGCTTGAACAAATACTGAATTAAATTCCTTTCTCAGTAATATTTAATGCTGATTCCCCTGAACATGTTTCTCTTGTCTCTATACTCTCTATTACTTGATAATACTTTTTCTTCCTTCCTGAAGGTGACTTGCCTTTAATATAAAGTCGAAGGTGAAAAAAAATGAAGAAATTCATATCTTATGATGGCAAGTGAAATAAATCTGTTAACAAGGCACTCTGGAATTACAGCCCAGTCAGTTCACCATCCTTCATACTTGAAAACCATGATCAATGGTTTGTAACATTACATTAGTTGATAAAATCAAAAGAGAAAAAATAAAACAATGCAATCCATTCACAGTCACTACATATGGAAGAGACCAAGAAATATTAGGCCCCTCACTGATACTTTAAAATAAGACAATGAATTGTCTAACTTCACCCTATTTTCCTGGATTCACAAAAGTGTAACCTATATGACTTGTTGCTGACCCATCCAATGAGATTCTTACCTCAATGGATCTTTAAAGAGATATAGTCGATATGAAGTTCCAACAATAAACTTCCTCGGTCTCCCAGGGTAACTAAAAATCAATTAGTTGATCATTAGAGTACAAATTAATTTGAATTTATTTTTTGGTAGGACCTGGTAATTCCTACCCAAAAAAAAAATCCATCAGACTATTTTATCTAATGCAAATTTTTTATACTGTATTTCCTTTACATAGTGCATGTCTGCATCAAATAGTCATTCAATGAGTGAAGCCTTGTAATAACAAACCCATTCTAAATAAACTCCAATAAATAAGTCAAAACTATGAAAACTATAGCTGTTTCCACTATTATGCTTTATCTTATGATCTCACAATTTTCTTATAAATCTTCTTTGGCTAAAAGTACATCCTAATATTGAATTAAAATGGCTCAAAAGTATACTGATACATGTGTCAGCATAACTAAATATGGAAGGCATCATCTTATTAGTAGAAATGGTGCTAAAATTCTGAAGTTAGAAGGTTTACTGTAAGTAAGAAGCCAAAAGTTCAGTCACTCAACCAAAGTTGATCCAAACCACTTGGGCTGGAAATAATACAAAAGCAGGCTTTTCCACGAAATGGTCTGTATTTCCTGTTTTTTAGCTAAATTGGAAGGGCAGTAGGTACAATACTTATTATAGCATGTCATTGCTTCTACTTTTGGTCTGAAAACACCAAGGAGAGATGGTGAGCATGACGAATCAAAAGAAAAAAAGTTGAGTGGAATGGTGTGCTGGGCTAAGAAAGGGAGAGTTAATAGGAACAGAATTTCCTAACTTGACCACTAGTTTACCATAGCTTGGATGCCCAATGTGCTACGAGTCACTAACAACTTGTTCCAAGATAACACAGGAACATCTTGGACTAGATCATGACTGCATGGAAGTATATTGTTGATATTATTTTCAGGAAAAAAAAAAGTTATTCCATGGGTAAAATGGCATTCATGTAAATCCCTTTTTAAAGAATATCTCGAAATGAGGTAGCACAAATAACTTGCTAGACAGGTAGTCTGATAATGTTAGCTGGCACATTCATTTAGAAATTTTAGGCAAAAATCACAGCTCTTCTCAACAGGGTTGATAATAACTCTTCACAGGAAAAGTGCAGAATTGTTAAAGACAGGAGACACACTGAATTTTAAAAAATAAAGTTTAAAAAAGTGTGTGGATTGTGAATAAAGTTAGTTATACATTGTATTCTTCCAGTGGCCACTTATGCTGTTGTCTGTAACTTATTTTCTTAGTCTTTAAAAACTAAAATTTCTGAACTGATAAATTCAGATGATTAATATTCAACAGTGAATATATTATAGGATCTTTGGAATACTGGTTGTGTATAACCAACTAAGAAAGCAAATGTGGGAGACTGTTGCTGGTTTTTCTACTTGACTGCTTCATGATAAACAATGTGTGAAGTTGGACAGTGACGGATATTCGTGATGCAGCAGGTGAGCAACCTCTCCTTTTCCCTGGAAATATTACTTGCCCCACAACAGATTAACCCCCAAAGATGAAATAAAAATTAAGTAATTAATAATAATAATAAATAAAAACACAAGAAAATATGTGTTTAGGATTTGCAGCAAGGACAAAAGAGCCTTAATCATAATATATTGACACTAACTTATAACGTAGTCTGTAGGTCCCTGCCAAAAGTGAAAAATAAGAAAGCAATAAAATGAGAGAGCATAACTGAGACACAGGTCTTGGTGTCACCAGACTTCTTCCTCATCCATCTCGTTGTAGAGGTCTGTCTGTCCTGGCAAAAGGAGCAGACCAAATAGCCTGGTAGTGAGGACAGCATTCTGGGGAACTAAAACTTGGTGATGTAGTGACCCAGACAAAGTCAAACAGAAAAGCAGAATATGAATTACTCAGAACTAGCTCGGAGCATGTTCTCCATCAAGATCAGGGCATAAAGACAAGCAAGGCAAGAGCTCGTAAATTTTAGAATAGGAAGCTACTCCAGAATCACAAGTAGAGAGAGGGCCCCCAACTTTGTAGGCAGTAAAGACAACAGGTCTACAATGTGCTTTCAGTGGGTGCACTGAATGAGGACCTGTTCAATACTGGTGTGTGCCATTTTCTTGCTTTGCACTGTGTCTGTGACTTTGGCAATTTCCATTTGCCATAGTTCCTGCCTCTCCCCTTTTTTCCCTCCTTTGTGCTCCATATGTGTGTTAGTCTTGTGTCCCAGGAGATTCTGCTCCAGGCCTGAATAATACTTAACATAAAAACAGACGAATCAAGTATACATACAGTATGCTTATTATTCACTTCTATGACTGGGTTCATAAATAGCGATTTCAGTTAATGGTTAAAAAACAGACAAAGATAAAGTAATAATGGGTTTCTTGTTCAGAAGTAGTTAGGCTTCCTTCCTGGAGCCATGCTGTTGGCGGGCTCTTCAAAGGGCTTGAGCTCTTCCGTGGGACCAAACCAGTTGATGGTAAAGCTTGGAATAGGTTGCCAGACTTTAATCTAGCAGAGTATGTATATTTATTTGTTCTACTTGATTCCATGACAAAAAGACTGTGTTTGATTTCTTGAGAAGGGCTAGCTGAGGTAATCCTGACACAAGGAAAGCTCAGTTGATACGCAAGCAAAACAAATATATAGGGAGCAGCTCTGTACTCCTATCTTATAAATTACATGATAATGAAACTCTTACGGTGAATTATTTACTGGGGGTAAATACCATGCTTCAGTCATTTTGAATTCCCAGCATTTAAGCATAGTGTCTGGCATATGGCAGGCATTCTATAAACATTCAGTGAACTGAACTGAACTGCATGGCCTCACATGCCCACTGCTGGGTTCCTTTCATCCAATTAACAGCTGCACTTGACCTCTGGCTCAGTCATCAGTTCCTCAGAAAAACCCTCTCTGACCTTCTGGACTAATGAAATTCCTCCTAATATTTACACTTATACTGTATTATACTCTCAAAGCACTTATCACAACTGTAAATTTACATTTACTTACAAGATTCTTTGATATAATTAATACAAACCATAAACAATAAATTCCAAAGAAGTAAGGACTGTGTCTTTTTGTTTTTCACTCATGAAGTAAATATTGTTTTGGTTGGCACTCAGTAAATATTTGTTAAAGTTGTGAACCGAGAACCCATAATTTTCTTGGTTTCCTTTCATTCTATTAATACTTACAAGGCCTCAAATAATATGAAATAAATTATCCAGCACTCCCTCACATCATAGTCAGAGCTGGGGGGAAAATGTATGATGTAGATCACCTAGTTAGAAGAATTTGATAAGGTGACAGAAACAGTCACAAATATCTTTCATTGTGGTCAGAAGGTAGTCTCCACGCAAATGTTGGTGGAGAAATGTTTGCTCTCTTCTTTTGAGGCATCTCAGTTTTTTTATTTAAAAAAATGCTCAAATATTATCCCTTTCCTATGATAAATAGTTTAGTCATTCATCAGCATTTTCCCCGTGGTATTGATCTCTGTACCTGAGATGGGGAAAACAAAGGGTTGAGCTGCAGAATACATGAAGCATAAATTAATGGGACCAAACTAAGGTCCAAACCCCTTGGACTTTTAGCATAAAAAATGCAGCCTTGGGCCTCCCCGGTGGCGCGGCGGTTGAGCGCTGGGTTGCGAGGCTGCCCGCGGCCTCTGCAGCGCCGGTTCGATCCCCGGCTGCTCCCCGGCCACCGGGGGAGGGTCCCACATGGCGCGCAGACCTCTCCTGCTCCCGGCTCTGGCTCTGGTGGATTCTCTCGCTCTCCCGCACTTCTGACTGTACCCAGTGCTTGTATAAATAAATAAATAAATAAATAAATAAATAAATAAATAAATAAATAAATCTAAAATAAAAAAAAAATGCAGCCTAGTGAGGAACAATGAGGATAATTTCCAATTGTATCAAGGAATTAAATGGCAGAGTAGAAGCAGCTCCTCAGACTGAAGAGCTATACCCAGGTTGCTTAGGGCTGGTACTAAAGGGTATGAGGTCAGTATTGAGGAGCAGCAGTGAATTATCTAGAAGCCCCAAATTTCTTTGTAGTGTCATTATTTGTTGACAGCTTTCCACCAACTATGATCTGACATCCACAGAGAATGATTCATTGGGAAATGTCAGAATCATCCTGCTAGAAATACTTAAGACTCAGGAAACTCCAAACCGCATAAGCATGGACTTTAAATAAATGTCTTATGTGCTTTTCAAAAAAATTTTGCATTACAGCTAGAGACTGGTGGGGGAGGGTAGATGCCTTGTGAAGACTATTTACAAACTAGCACTTAACCTGTCATACTTTATGGATGCTGGAAGAAAGCAAGATATTCTTCTGACAGAGACAACTACCTTTGTAATTCTCAGCAGTAGCAACCGTCAGCGTATGAGGATTTTTGGTCAATTCTCTTAGGGCAACATAGAAAGGTCAGGTGACACCTATATATATATATACAGGCAGCACATAGGAGACCTTAGAAAACCTGAGTCTTTTCTACTGCACTGTGAGCAAACCCATCCTTTGCTTCCACCCATCCTAGTGAGAGATAATGTCTCCATCTTCCAAGGCTCTTGACTACACATTTTTTTAAAATGATAAAATGAAATAAAGTCAGTAATTCCTCTGCTCACAACACATGCAGAACTGTGAGACTTTTCTGGGCATTGTCTCCTAAGGTTAAGCTTGACATGAAGAATACTCACAGAATCTGTCAGCTGCTTGGCATCTTATTGGTCAACAGCTTAATTCACTGTGAATTTGTAAAGTCCTTGCAGTTTGGACACCCTCTATCTGAACTGTCCACTAATGAGTATTTCCAAAAACATTTTCCTGAACTTGTTAAATAAGAGGATTTATTTTTCTTTTTTTAAGATCAGCATAAATTTCTAAAAAGTTTGCCTTTTACCATATCCCAGAAGGATTTCAGGATTCCTATTGTAAAATGCTTCCACAGTCCTGTACTGGTGCTAGAACAATATTCAAAAGTAGAGGCTATACCTATCATAGGTTTAGGCAGGCTTAGTTGTAGTGAATAATACGAAGGCATTTCAACATTATGGCTCCCTGCATCCACCTTCCAGTCCACCCATGTCTCCTAGGTTAGGAAGGCAGCAGTGAACAATAACAAAGGTGTGAGTCTTGACTTCAATGTTCAATAGCTATTGCCTTTGGTATTCACTTCTCCTTCCTCAACATTAGTTGCATTTTTCATTATGAAATGGGGATAACTGTCTCTCTTCCTACCTCACACTTTTTTTTTTTTAAAGATTTATTTTTATTTATTTATACAAGCACTGGGTACAGTCAGAAGCACGGGAGGGTGAGAGAATTCAACAGAGCCAGAGTGGGGAGCAGAGCAGGCAGAAGGACCGAAGTACACTGCTGAGGGGAGCAGCGGGCGGCAGGAGAGGTCTGGGCGCCATGTGGGACCCCCCTCTGGTGGCCGGGGAGCAGCCGGGGATTGAAACAGCGCTGCAAAGGCAGCGGGCAGCTTCGCGACCCAGCACTCAACCGCTGCACCACTGGGGAGGCCCTACCTCACACTTTTTGAAAAAGTCAAATGGCATAATATCTGTGAAAACATTTTACAATCAATACAAAGTGTGGGTCTGCTACTCCTAGGCAGCCTATTCGGCAGCCATTTTGTCACCTAAACAAGGTCAAAGAGGTCAGGCCAGTTAGGAACAGGAGCCCAAACCCTTAAGCCCTTCAGATCAAACAAGAGCACAAAGCTGAATCACACTGGGAAGGTTATGCATCACAAGGTATGTCCAGAATGCCCAGGGGGCTGAGGACCGATGCATAACATGTGCATCAGGAGGTATGTCCAGAACGCCCAGGGGGCTGAGGAACGATGCATAACACATACTCCCGACTTATACATCACGAGGTATGACTGGGAACACCCGGGGGGCCAAGGACCGATGTATGACAAGGGACCCCAGAAGCTGATCAGTGGAGCGCCTTGTTGATAAGATTAGAACCATGGGGGGAGTAGGGTGTATCATCAAGTAGATTAGAAGTGCCTGGAGGGCAGACTCACAATCCCTAATCTTCTACACCTTTCCCCTTTCTTTAATCTCCTTAATCTCCTTATAATCAATTACGTGTCTCAATAAAAGGGCCAGGATCTTGCTCTTCAGAAGCATCCTGCATTATGTAGCCTGCTCCACGACTCCGTTCGTCAGTGTGGTGTTGTCCAATGCAACAACAAAGTCCTTAAAGTGTTGAAATACTACAGCATTTTCTACACCTTGCTGTACCTTCTAGGGACACTGGGAGGGCAGACACTTGCAGTCTTTCCTTTACCCTCAGAAACAACCCCCAGAGTTCTAGGGTAATCAGTTATTTGTAGTTGGTCTCAGGTATTATGGGGTACCCATATCATCAAGGATTTGTAGTTGAGCTTAGGTGTTATGGGTTACCCTTATCATTATCATCAAGGATTTGAGGAGTAGATTGTAGGGTGAAAAGGGGAGTCGGAAGTCATTTACACGTATATAAAATAGTCAAGGTTTTATAACAAACATTGGCATTTGGTTCATTTTTAATTGTGAAACAATGAATATGCACTTTCTATTTATTAATATTTTCATAAAAATGCTTTCCATATTTTTATCTTTTGCTAAGGCATCAATGAGACTTTTTGTACATATATAGTATTTTTGCCTAGTAGCATCAGAGTGGGTCTATGGGCAATACACAAAAATCACAAGAAAAATAGTTTAAAACCCATAAAAGATGCATTGCAAGTTGTGAGACAGTTTTCATATTTACCAATTACAAAAACTTGAATGAAAAATTCTGTTCTTTGTTTAACTTTCCAGAAATGGAAAATTATATAGACTTTTAAATATAGTGAGAAAAAAAAAAAAAAAGGCCAGAAGCATAGCACTGACAGATCAAATTGGGGGAAGCAAAGAAAATAGGAGAAAGCAAAGGGGACAAGAATTTGCTACTGATGCAAAAAGTTTTGAAATGAAAACCCAAATAAGAATCAAAAATAAACTAAAACAAGGAAATATCAATATATTCTTATAACATTACATTATTTCTTTTAGAAAGAAAACTTGATCCAGATTATTCCTGCTCTCCAGAATCTTGTGCTCTGTTCTCTTTTCAAAAATCATCAAATTTTGGCAAACATTCTGTTATAGGACAGGGAGAGGGGCAGCCCAAACCCTGCAAACCTGCCTATTCTAAATGGGTTCTGCCATCCGCCGCATCAACACAAAACATAGGAGACTTTAATGGGAAGGAACTTTAATACAACTAGGAAACAATACAGGAAAGGCAAAGAATCTAGTTTCTAAATCAAGCACCCAAAGTTACCCGTCCCCTCGTGGGTAAAAGTCCATCCAAATGGGATTGGCCCAGAGCAAGGCCCCAAAGCCTGCCACAAGTCTAAAGCATCTTCCAGTGGGGACCCACAGCAAAGGGTCAGAAACAAGCAGACAAGCCCGGAAGGAAAAGAGCAAAATCGACATCAAGATAAAAGCTGCCATTGTCACCTCCCCATGGGTCTCACCCACATCTGTGTCACCCAGTCCACGACCAAAAGACAAGCGCATTTTCTTCACGTGTCTCTAGGCTCCATGCGCCTCCTCCAGGTCTCCTTCTGGCTCCATCCTGCTTCCTTCCTCAGTCTCTTCTGCAGCTTCTCCTCTTCCTGCTCAGCTCCACCCTCCCTTGGGTGGGGCAGGGAAACTCCCCCTTTCCTGGGGACCACCCTGTTGCAATAGGACTTAAGGAAACTGATTTTCCATTTAAATTAAAGTTAACAAAATTATCTCTCAATTCCCTAAATTTCCTTGAAAACAAATGTTTCAAATCAACAGCAGGATTAGATGTGTTTAAGTATGTTTCTAATAGCATCCAATAGTTAGAAAGAAGCAATTCATAGAGCTCATAAGATTGAAGTTCATTTCTGGAGAACAGTGAGTTTGGAAGTCAATTTGTCAACCACATGTCTTCAAACCCCTTTCGGTTTTCCATTCTTTCTTATTTTGACCTGTCTCTAATTGTATACCCCTGTAATCTGATGTGTTCAAATGGCTACTCAAAGTTTTCCATGCTAAATACTGTGTTTTTCAGCCTCATGATATCCTCTTGATTCATTTACACAGATTCCAATTCTATATTGAAAGCATTAAGTTTTCTACAAACAATCCCCCACTTTGGTAGATCTTGAATTCCTATCTCTCTCCCAAGCTCCATGGGACTACAAATATACAAGTTAAATATTAAATAATCCAGATGTCCTTTTGTGTTGAATTCCTTGGGGTCTTTATTCTGTGTATGTACAGATTAGCCATCAGCAAATGATTTAAACAGGAATTATATTTGGGTTACTTTTCCAGGACCTCCTCTTCTCCAAAAAATTGCCCCTCTACTCTTAGCTACTCTGCTTGCCTCCAATGCTAGCATTTTTCTCCTAAGTCTAGAAACAACACCCCTTTCTTCTTATTCATCATTCTCTTCTTATGATCATCATGTTGTGATTTAGAATATACCTTCATAGAAGCCAGGGAGAATTTAAATTCACTTTATGTATTTCTCTACTCTCAAGGACCATAATCCCTTGATGAACTTTCTCTACTCTCTTGATGTACTTTCTTGATGTCCTTTCTCTTGATATACTTTCTTGATGTTCTACTCTCTTGATGTACTTTCTCTTGTTATACTTTCTCGATATACTTACTTGATGTACTACTCTCTTGATGTACTTTCTCTTGATATACTTTCTTGATGTACTTACTTGATGTACTACTCTCTTGATGTACTTTCTTGATATACTTTCTCGATGTACTTACTTGATGTACTACTCTCTTGATATACTTTCTCTACTCTCAAGGACCATAATCCCTTGATGTACTTTCAATCTATTGTATTGAAAGTAACAATACTTTCAATCTTTGTATTGCATACTTTATCCAGCTTTATACTCATTTAATAAAGAGGGGTTGTCCATTACCAGTGATAACATCATAGAAACTACTGTCTTCACTACCAACTTTATTACACAGATGCTTAGAGAACAAGGTGAGCTTCCACAGAAGAGAGCACAAATACATGGATCATGAAATTGGCACCAGAGGGAACAAGACACCCTCACTATGAATGGCAGGTCAATAAATGTGGCTTAATAGAATAGTAAAATAAAGCTAAAAGGGGTTGATTGTGTGGTGAGAAGCCTACTATTATAGCATGCAATAAAAACTGCTTTATTTATTATAGCAAATGAAGATTTGTACAATTCAACATCAAGGTGAGAGACAATGAGGTGAGCACTTGGGGGGCTAGATGATCCTTAAAATTCTGAACTCCAATACAAACAAAGCTTCAAGAAGAAAAGAAGCCCTGGAGTGAGAGCTAGCACAATTGGTGATAGGTCTTTGGTGCCCCAATTCATTTTTCCTGCCAAGGGAAGTATTTTATTTTGTCTAGATCATGGCTAATCAATCAGGCCTAGTCACTGATAAGAAATGTTCTAGGCCTAAAGCAATTTTGCCTATTTATATTCAACAGTGACCTTGGCTGTCAATAAATGCATAAAAAGATGTATTTCTATCAGGAGACCTACAATCCGCCACTACCCTTCCGGTTCCACAGGACTAAACTACAAGAGAAACCCCTCCATCCTCAGCATTATCCATCCTTATTGGTGATCCAGTCATCCGACAGAGATTAGGGGCCTCCAGCTCATAGGAGATGTGACTCATAACAACTAAATTGTCCACTTAATAAAAGTCACAAGAGGGCCTCCCCTTGTGCAGTGGTTGAGCACTGGGCCGTGAAGCTGCCCGCAGCCTCTGCAGCGCTGGTTCGATCCCCAGCCAGCCGGCGAGGGTCCCATGTGGCGCGCAGACCTCTCCTGCCACGCCCACTGCTTGCCTCAGCAGTGTATTTCCCTCAGTCTGCCTGTTCTGTTCCCTGCTCTGGCTCTGGTGAATTCTCTCACCCTCCAGCGCTTCTGACTGTACCCAGTGCCTGTATAAATAAATAAATAAATCTTTAAAAAAATATTTATAAAATAAACCACTTATCCTGCTTTTCTGGTATGCAGAAATATTTGCCATGAATGGAGCATTACTTAATGATTAATATTTAATGTCTAAGAACAATCATTTTTTGTTTTCTCTTTTATTATATTTATATGAGATGGTAGATCTTAACTAAAGTTATTAAGGAATCATTTCACAACATGTAACTAAACTAATGTGTTATACACCTTAAATTTATACAGTAATGCCTGTCAATTACAGCTCAATAAAACCAAGAAAAAATATTTTTCAAAGAATCAACATTTTTAACACAATCTTATTTTAGTGCTGAGCAGTTGAAAGAGACAATATTTATTTGTGTCTCTATTGCTATATTCCTCTTATGAGGGAAAAGATGAGGTATTCATCATCTTGATATTCCCAAGGCTTAGCATG
This sequence comes from Talpa occidentalis, assembly GCF_014898055.3. Taxonomy (NCBI): domain Eukaryota; kingdom Metazoa; phylum Chordata; class Mammalia; order Eulipotyphla; family Talpidae; genus Talpa; species Talpa occidentalis. The sequence goes on along the minus strand of NW_023602073.1, from coordinate 127,688,680 downwards.
GCGCCCAGCACATAATAAGTGATCAATAGGGGAATAATGAATTAATCAATTAAACAATGGAATAGATTTGCACTGATCCAAGGACATGCATTTCATACTGATATGAAGCCAAGTGGATTGCCTTATCAGAAGTGACTCCACAAAAAAGTAGAGAGGAGAAAAACATCTGGATTGTGGGGCAAGCAAAAGAACAGGCGAGAGGGTGTTCGAGAACTAGTTCTGCCACTGTCTGGGAATGTGTCTTTCAGCAAGACACGCATTGCCTATGGATTCAGTCTGCTTACCTGTAAAAAGAAGAGGTGTGTGCCCTAGCTCTGCAGAACCCAGGATCTACCTGGGGTGGTGAGCCCGCTCCAACCCCTACCTCAGAGCAGCCACACCTGCTCTTCAAGGCTTCTGGAGGAGATTTCATTGTACAAAAGACACTTCAGTCAGGAGTTCAAAAAGCGTAAGTCTCCATGATCCCAAAGATTTTTTTCCAACCATCTAAGTCTCTAATTATAATACCTAAATTTCAGGTTTTCAGGCCTAGCGTTCCAGCCAGGAACGGGTCACAGGCTGCAGGGGCAGCGCTGAGTCCAGCCACTAGACCACCAGGGGTTGGTGTCTCACGAAGCCACCACAGGAACTTCGCTGACGCTCAGGCAAGCAAGTGAGAAGAGGCAAATTTGTTTAGAGAAAGAAAAAGGTTATGGAGGAGAAAAGGAACAGAAATAAAGTGGGACTCCCAGGCCGTTGGAACCAGGCCAGGGAGGGGCAAGGGAGCCGAAGTGGAGTCATGCCTCAGGGAATATACGACTTCTTTCCCTAATTATTCTAAAGTCACAGTAGTCCCTCTCTGATTGGTGAGTTCCGGTGGTCTCACTTAATCTACTACTGTGCTTGGAATCTTCCTACATCACATCCCTTATCTTTCATCGTCCCCAATCCAGAATGTCCGGTTGCCCTTGGGGGTGGGGGTTGGGGGGGGTGTTTGACTATTTCCCATCAGAATCAGTTGCCCTTTTCCTCTTGTTGCCTTTATCTCTTGTTGCCTTTATCTCTGGAGTCTTCTGGAACTCTCCTGAAGTCCCCACCTACACTGTCCCTTAAGCTATCTGATTATCTTAACTTGCCCCATGACTCAATTGTATGTACATGTTTAACTAGATGAGTAAAAGAAGCTGATGACTTTTATTATGGGGGCTGAAAATGAAACTACTTTCATGGTACTCCATTTTTGGTAGATTTTCTAACAGAAATTACCAAAACTTTCCTAACTTTTAACTCACATGCTTAATATTTAATTCATGTCTTAAATTAATTTACCCAGGATTCATCACAGTGCTCACTTTCTGAGAACTAATGTCACAACTAAAAGGGTATGTTAGCCTATTTAATACGTATTTTTGTTTAGCATAGATCCTAGTTTTCAGAGCAAAATGTAAAAGCTGTTAATTATCCTGATTTATGAAGTTTTTTACTAATTAAAAACATTATTTTCCTGTTTCTCATTTAATGGCTCTTACATGAGCTAAGAGATCACTGGAGCACTACGAGGCCTTTCTCCAAAAAGTGAATTTCCACTTGATCCCCATTTTTTTTTTTTAGTAATTTAATTTGGGAGAGCAACTCTTTCATCATTCTTGATAATATTTACTATTAAGGTAAATTTAATACCTAAGAGTTTGGGGGCCACTTACTAGATTCATTTACACTATTCTAAATACTTAAACTATACTCCATTGAATTCTTGCAGCAACTACAAAAGTAGGTTTGAATACATTCCTCACTTTGCAGAGGGGCAGCTTAGGCACCAGCTCTCACACCTGAGAGAGAACCAGCTTCACCAACTGTTCTGACTCCTGAATCCAGACTCAGAACCAACACCCCACACTCGCACATAGCAGCATTCATTGCAGGACATTAATATCCCAAGGAAAGAGACACCTGAGAGCTGAAAGTTACTAAAAACAGCACTCACAAATTAGAATTTATTTTACTCTTTTCCATTTATCTTTAGTCTCTTTACCATATATCCCCCTGTATAACATGAATAAAGATTGGAAGAGTTCATGAGGAAAAAAAAAACAAAACAAAACAAGACAAGAAAGAACTAAAATCAGAAAATCTACAAGAAGTATCAGTTCTGCCACAAACTGACTATGTGGCTTTGGACAAATCTTTAAATATGTACTTGAAAGCTTAAGGGGAAAGAACTCTAATTTTACCTACATAAAAATTCAAAAGGCTTTAAAGAGTTATGTCAATGTCATTATTAATCATCAAAACCGGTGTGATAATTATCACTATTAAAGGAATAACTGCAAACAAAGAGTCATGTTTTTATTACTATTACCTATCCTAACCTGAGTCTAGAAAACTATCCTTAGTTTAAAAAAAAAAATGGTTTTCTTTGTTTCATGGGAACTTTGCCATAGATAAGAGTAAAATTATCATTATTTTCTGTGTGATTCCTCTTTTTTACTCTGCAATATCCTGAAGACAAACTACAATAGAGAAGAGATCATATTTAGAAAGTAAGGTAATTAGCAAACACTGATTAAAATTTATTCACATTATAGGATAGAGGCCTTGTCTTTTGTTTTAAGAAAAAAGAAACAAATCAAAAGCACTTAATTTTGTTATGTTTCCTATGTGAAATAAAAATCTAGTTTACAAATGTAAATACTAAATGGTTAGATTTGATCACTATGTGATCCATGTTTAAATTTCCCAGGTATTATTCCTTTCTTTCACACCTTATCTTTTTCATAGTAGGAAGTCAGTCACTTCTTTACCCTGCCACCTGAAACTGAAAAGCAAGGCATTATTTTCATGACGGGTCAAAGAGAAAACTACCAGTTTTCTAAGTCTACTTATTGTATGTTAAAAGTGGAAATGACATTTCCCTTCTACTCAGAATTTGCCTATACTTAAGAATAACTGTTACCATCTATATACATATAAATTTTATAACCATGTAGGCCAACTCAGCTTTATTAAGTCAAGCCAGGAAAATGGGTGGGTTAAATATTTCTAACTTTCTTTCTTGGGGGTGGGGAAAGTGGAAATTTGGCTTTACTCTGCTTTTTTTTTTTAATTTTTGGTTAAACATATGCATCAAAAGTAAGTGCACAAATCAAGTGAATATAATTTTTTTAATTTTTAATTTTAAAATTTAAAATTAAATTAAATTAAATTTAAAATTCACCAGTTTTAGTGAGTTTTCAGTTTGGCTTTTTTTTTTGAAAGATTTATTTATTTATCCATATAAGAACTGGGGTGTGGACCAGAGGTATGGCATTGAGAGGATTCACCAGAGACAGAATGAGGAACAGAACAGGCAGATCAATTGAAATACACTGCTGAGAGTAGCAGCAGGCGAGTCAGGAGAGTCTTCTGCACCATGTGGGTAGCTCCCTGGCTGGGTATTAAACTCATGCTGCAGATAGTTTCATATTTTGCGTCTTAACCCCTTGTGCAACCAGGGAGGCCCCTGGCTTATTTTTTATTTAATGTCGTGCATTTTCTTATACATCCACCAAAAAACTGAACCTTTTCATCTTCCAATACAATTGTTGGTCCTCCTGGTAATCTGTTAATTACAATGATCCAGACAGTTGTAGAATTGTAATATGCAACTGTAGTATTCAGACAACTGTAGAATTCTCTACTTTGTAATGTTCAATGAAAGTGACCCTAACACCTTTACTCATATATGAACATCACATAAAATACAACCTATGAATAAACTGTCCTGGAGAATGTAAGACCAGTGAAGTTCTTATTTTATATTCACATGTAACTACTGAAACTCTAATTTAGGGTGAAGGGAAAAGAAATCTGACAAGGTGACGTATTGAGTTCTTCCTCAATCCTTGGCTATTTTCCATCCTCTGTGACTATGTGAAAGAATTTCCTAGAGCTGCGTAGAATAGGAAAAAGTCCACACATTAGTTTAGTAAAAAGCAATGTGCTATCCCCATGCCACTGGGGTTGATTCAAGAACAAGCTAAATTCCAATCAAGCTAAATTTGAGCCAACTCATACTTACTAATATGCAAAGTATTCTGCTAAGGATATGGAGACAATTAAGACCAGCATAAGCTGACTTTAAGGCATTTCTGGGGAAAGCAATATACTTCATCCTCTTCCTTAGACAAAAATCTACTGTGCTAAGAATAGACTTTCACTTCATTTTGCACTTGTTTTAACTTCTCAACCAAATACGTTTTAAGGGTGGAATATCATTTCTATCACCAACCCAAGTTATATAAGTTGTCTCTAACCTCTAACTGTATAACAACACAGTTCCCAATATTAAGTAAATAAGTGTGTTTATCTTAACATAGACTCTATTTATTCTCAAAAATGTCTAGTGGTGATTGAAAACTCACAGTCAAATAGATAAGGATGTGGCAGTAAATTCCATTGCATTTATAGACAATGGAATTCCATTATATACAAACAGCATTGTGCAATTTTTAAAAATATTTTTTAAATTAATCAGTCTCTATTTCTAATGATTATAAGTAACAATCATGACTTGTTTGGTTCTGAGAGTGTAAAAAATATTTTTTTGAAATTTAAGTTGGGTATTTAAATAAACTTTTTTTATTAACTTCATAAACTCTGAATAAACACCACACCTTCATTAGCGATTATATCTTAACTTGGGTAAGTTAAAAAATAGTTCAATCTAAAATAATGAGGTTATACACAGTTATGCTGGTTTAAAGGAAAATATTGTCTATATTACACAACTTTCATAAGTAAGTTTTACTAAGAAAAAATGGTCAGTTTTTCAAATTATACAACCAAATCAAAAAACTTATGTTCTATTGATGTAATGGGTATTTTTAAAAAATTTAGGATTTTTTCCCCTGAATTTAGTCTTTCTTCTTCAAACACATTCATGGGCCTGCTTATTTAAATTCTATAGAAAGAGTATGCTTTGTTCTTCTTGTTAAACCATATGACCTGAAAAATATTGATAGCTCACTGTCTCATATATATGAGATATATCTATATTTCCTCTTGACTTTTAAGAGGTAAGAACTGATGTGGTATCTAGAAAAACCTATGGAACTTGGAGAATTAGAGAAGTCTGAGAATCCTGCCTTTGCTACTTATTGGTTCCATGACATGGATCTGATACATATTCTCTATCATCATTGTCCTTATCTGTAAGAAGGGAATGCCAATTTATTTTATAAACTAGCAGTTTTGTATAAGGATTTAAGTTAACCTATGTAATCGGTCTAGCAGAGTCCTTGATGCATCATAGCCATACTGTTATTAATAACATATGTGAAAATTACCCTGGAAGACTGTGAGACCTGTACTCTGTTAATTCCCCTCTTCCTCGCAAGTCACAGAGAAGCAGTGTGTATGAAGAGGGAGAGAACCCACCTTCCACAAAGTCTAATCCACCTGTTGCTGTCTCCTGCCCTGTCTCTAGGGAACCACTGGGGAAGACTGGGTTGGAGTCATTGGGGATTCCTCCATACTTTGCAGCATAGACATGACTACATTGTTGAAATATATGTGCCTTTGTGCACTCAAGCCTGGTTTTGTTTCATCAGCTAACCACGGTTTGGACTGAATAATATCTAAGCTTCCTGCCCTGCTGTTTTCACTCTCAGTACATTATGAAAGGATTGCCTGTAAAGTTTCAATAAAAACACTAGCTATGCAGTAAAAGTGTTTGGTACAATAAAAATTGCATACCCATACAACATTAACAGTTTTTAACAGTAATATATATTTCATCTTATATTATTCAGTCATAAAAACAGATGAAAATCCTGGCATTTGTAACAACATAGATAGAACTGGAGAGGATTATATTCACTGATAAGTCAGAAGTGTGGTGGCAGATGAAGTGGCTTACTCCTTCCTGGCTACCTTACAGCATTTTACAACCAAGTCTGCCTGGTTCCTCTCCTTCATTTCCATAGGTCTCGTGGTGTTTGTTTTCATGCTTCTTCTTTTTCTCCTCCCACTTACTGTTAAGCTCCTCTTTAAAGCCATTAAACAGACTCATATTGAGGTAAAAACTTTGCAAATGCTGGCCAAAAACAAAAAAGGGGGAACTGCGGGGGCATCTGCCACCACAGCAGGATGACTGTCCCACACCGTGGGGCTGAAGAAACTGCCTCACACCATGGGGCCAAAGAACACCCTGTGCCTCACACCATGAGGCTGAAGATCTTGTCATAACCTGTATACATTCTCTACTTTTTGTTCTTGGCCACAGGAGCAAATAACCTATTTGCGTAGTTAAAGTTCTGGTTAAACATTGATTTGGGCTAAGGCACACTGGAGGAGACTAGGTGGGTGAGCATGCTCAACAAAACACGCTGAGAATTTGTTTTAAGCTTCTGACCCTTATACCTTTTAGAAGTTTAGTTGAAACTTGATGATTTAAGAGAATGAGAGTCCAGCAAACAGGAGACACTACTGATTAATAACGCTGCTGACTCCATGCTGCTGACACCCAACTGCAGGCTATAAAGATATAGTCTTCGATGTCACAACTTTAGCAAAAGGATGTGCACTGATGATTATCCCCTGTTTTAAATGATTGATTAACCTAGTAATGAAGTTAAGTATAATTCCTTTATCTATTAACTCCAAAGGGCACCTTTTCTTTAGAGTGTACATAGGGACCAGATGTCTATGGGAAAGGAATGTACTGATTCTCTCTGCTTTGCTTCAATGCATATACTGATGTTATCTCATGCGTACCTTAATGTATAAACAAAGACCCGCTGAGACCCTCAGGAGGAGATACTAGCATGAAACATGTCTGTGTCTTCCTCACGCTCTCTCTCTGCACCGACGCAGTCCCATCCTTCAGGATCCCAGGCTGCTGCGGCTGGCTCACAGCAAGAAGAAAAAAGATAAATACCATATGATTTTACTCATTTGTGGAAAATAAAGAAGCAAAGTCAACAAATAAAAAGACCAAAAAAAAAATCTTTAGACTCTGACAAAATGATGGTTACTAGAGGAGAAGGGAGAGGGGTGGAACAGATAGGGGGATCTGATGGGTTGGTGGTGGAGGGTGACTGGACATTTGTTGGTGGGAGTGGTATGATATATAAGTTTAAAGAGCTGAGAAATTAGACACCTGAAATCTATACAGTGTTGTAATGTTACCTAAATTATACATCTGTCATATAAATACGTAGTCTTCTATTTTATACTGCATTTTTGTAACACTTCAATTTTTCTTTCTTGTTAGCTCCAACCTATTGTAAACTGGTTGTCTCCAACCTCTTATAACTGGAGTGGGGTAAGGGGATGGCAGTTAGTTTTCTGAACATAATACTTAAATGTCAGCTATCTGGCACACCTTCATTAAAGATTATATTTGCTCTACACTTAACAAACGCTCATCAAGTGACATCTACCAATGAGGTACTGGACTTAGTACTAGAGACATAGCAATGAATGACTCAATTCTGTTCCAAGGAGCTGTCTGGTAAGGGAGACAGGGGAATCATCACACAGTTAGTGAAAGGCTATGAAAGGATAAATACCTAACCCAGTCTACAATGCCAAATAGAAAGTGACATGTAAGCTGAGAGTTGAAGAATGAGTAAGAGTTGGCCAGCTTGTACAAAGGCATAAAGACAGGAAACTCTTGTTAAAATAACCATTAGACTAACTGCCCTCACATGAGTAGTGTTCTCTGATTGCACCCGCTACTGAATGAATGAATGAATGCAAGAATTTATGAGACAGCTTGGCCAAGTAATGCTACTTTAACCATGCTTGTTCCTCGATAATATAAGCATTTTCAATACTGTGTGCGAAACATTATAACAAGAGTCATAGAGGATCATAAAAAGAAGAACAAGTATAATCTCAGTCCTCAAGAAAGATGTATTAATTCAACAAATATTTACTGTGCTTTGTGTTTTTTCTGTGTTCCTGGTGTTTTGCAGTTTGTGGACAGAAAAAAAAATGATACTATCTATTGAAACAGATATATAACAACAATCAGAATTACTAAATCTTGGTTTTGAGGCTCTCTTAATTTTATTCAGAAATCTGAAAGTCTTTCTCATATTCTTTAAGCCCTGAAAACTATTATAACACAAAATACGTGTGTTTCAAAAGACTAGAAGAGTAAAAATAAAAGTAATGTATGTAGCATGAGAGTCAAAGAAAAAAGTTAGGAATCTGATTCCTACACTGCAGTTCCTTCCTTAATCTTTCTAAGTTATTGCCATGTTGACTCAGGTCAAAACAGCCATCTAATCTCTTCCAAATAGGCCACAGAACATGCAAAATCAAGACTGTTCACACCATTCCTAAAGTCTGGAAGACTCCTTCTGTTCCTCTTTTCCTCATCTTTTGACCCAGCTTTGGCCATAAAAAAGTTGCACCAGGTTTTTGCATGTTGGTTATTTTTCCTTCTTCTCAGTCTTGGGGCACTTAGTACTATATCCCTCCATGACACTTCATGACTTCCACCAACCAACGATCTGAAAATCAGAAATTTCCATCCTCAGCGTGTGTTGCCCAATCAAAATCTATGCCTCACAATTCTTCAAAAGCTCTAATTCCAGAGTTACAAAATATTACATCACACCCACCCGTCAGAGTTTTCAATGCCCCATAGTTCCCTTGTCATACAACTGTGAAGATCATTGGTTTAAATTTTAGTCTGTATATCTCTTGCTTCTGTGAATCAAGAACTAGATGTCTTCTGAAATTCATCTGTATTTATTTATTTATTTTTAAAGATTTATTTATTTATTTACACATACAAGAACTGGTGTGTAAGCCAGAGGTGTGGGGGGGTGGGTGAGAAGATTCACCAGAGACAGCAGGGAGCAGAACAGGCAGATCTACTGAAAGACACTGCTGAGGGGAGCTGCGGATGAGGCAGGAAAGGTCTGCTGTGCCATGTGTGTTGCTCCCTGGCCAGGGATCGAACTTGTGCTGCCGTGGCTGGCGATAGCTTGATAGCACTGTGTTTAACCCCTGCGCCAACAGGGAGGCCTTCCATCTGTATTTAAAGCAATACTAGAAATATATACAAATGCCAGTCAATCAGTGACTTTTCCTAAACACCTACTAGTGGTATTACCCAATTTTCTAGAGAATATTGACATTAATAAATTATGGCTTGAATAAAATAAACACTGTATTTTCTAGTATTCTAAAAAATATAAGCTTACGCAATATGAACACATGGGTCTCAAAAATTTCATTTATATTACCAATAAATATAAAATATATATGTATATAAATATAAATATCTAAAATATATACACCATAATTCCTAAGCCCTTAGTAATTGTGTAATTTTAGCTAAATATAGAATACTCATAGTATATTTTAAAGTTCAATCCAGTTCCTAAATTTTACATAAAGAATTCATTCAATGATGGATTTGTTTGTACTTGATGCTATGTGAGAGGTGATTCACAAATACTCAGAAGTCAAATTCCAAGAAATACCTTAAATTACCTAGAATTTTTTTAAAGGTAGCAATTAGCTTGTAAGCTCCCCTATGATCTTTGATATCTTTAAACCAAAGACATTTCTATACCTTTACTGTTTCAAAAATTTAGAACTTTTATAAAGCCTTTACCTCAAAATGTCATAAAAATGTTTTCTATGTATTCCATTGAGTTAAAAAAAAGTCTGGAAAGCATTGCTACATCTTAATACTATGAAGAATTAGAAAATGTATTACGTAATTACATTTGAAAATATCAATCAATATGAGAATAAAACTATGCCTCTTACACTTGTGAAGTATACATCATCTAGGACATTTTGTAGTATAAGACCAGAAGTCAATTTGAAAAATTAGGGCTTATTGACTCATGAAACTGACACTGATGGGGCTAACTTCAGGCAAGGCTTGAGTTAGCACAAAGGACCCAGGTTTTCCCTGCTTTGCATCTACTAGGACTCCGTACACTGGTCTCCCAGCAAAACTGCAGGTTCTCCCTTGGTGACCAGCAAGGTGTTCACAGCATCCAAACCTCACATCCTCACATTATCCCCTAAATCCTCCATTGTTCATTTAGGTAACCAGCCTGAACACCTTCATCCCAATACGAGAGTGGGAGCAGAAGCGAGATCTTATTTCCAATATCTGGGTTCAAGTAGAGAGTAAAATAAGCATGGAGGTCAAGACCAACATTTTCTAAAAATGGAATGGGATAAGTGTTAAAATACCAATGATATCTCATATAATATCAATAAAAGTTAATTCCATAAAGTTTTTGTTTCACTCTATATGTGTATGTGTGAGTGTGTATATACTGGAGCAAATGTAAAATGAGATTTGACTAGAGTCAAAAACAAGTTTATTTTGTGTAAACATTTATGCCAATCATTTAATGAAATGACTAATAAAATAAAGACTTCTCCTGAAATAGAAAGAGAAATAAAAAGTCCAGCAAATACTGTATTTAAATCAGTTTCATGTTACCTCTATTAATGAGTCATTTGAAATCAAGACAACAAAAAGTTGCCTAGCTAAATCCAAGATGGTATGTAATTTTAAGAAAGACTTTAAACTATAGAATTAATCTACATTAAGTAATAAAATTTTATATTGGAGTATCAAGTCAGGATGATTGAAAACCTTGTTTAATTAAATTGGAACTAAGTTTATTTTGTCAGGCTTTATTCTCAACATTTTAAAAATAAAATATAAACAACAAAGATTTTTTAAAATGATTTATTGGTATCTTTTTTTAACTTTGCTTTTCTAGGCCTGATTTTCTTGATTAGGCCACCTGAAAAAGTAAAACAGGAGTATTTCCCTACCACCACCACTGCCATGAAAAATAAGGAACTCTAACAAAGTAACAGTCAGACACACTTCTCTAAAGGATGCCAGGTGATGCACCTATTGATGCATTTGGGGAACTGGCACTGCTTTGGGTCATCTGCCCTCAAACACACAGAGACAAAGAACTCCCCTAGTCTTTAGCCCTTATTGGAAAGAAAATGGCTTCCAGAGTGCCACTTCCTCTTAACATAAGGTCATTTTCCCTTCTTGGAAAGTTAGTTGTGAGATATGAAAACTATAGGAGTTTAGAGTTCTTGAGCTTTCTTTAGATTAAAGGTAGGCTCCAGTGACTAAGATGAGAACGTCAGAGAGGCAGAAATGTACCCACATACTGTGGAAACCCCCTTTGTCAGCTCCTTCGGAGGCTGGCCAGGAAAAATCTGCTCTACTGGTGAGGGAGGGGCCTGCCCTGGAAAGCAGTCAGAGACCACAGGGGATCCATCTGGCTGTGGCAATGCCCAGTTCTACTGCAAAATAAAATTGATTAAAAGTCTATCTAAAACTGAGCTGGAAGTTTGTTTGCTCACCTAACAGAGCAGTAAAGTAACCAGATGGAGTCTCGGGAACAGCCATATATGGAAATTGCAGGACAAACCACATGAGGATGAAGAATCAACAGAGAGAAGATAGAAAAGATAAAAATGCCACCAAAAAAATTCATTGGACAAAACAGCTTTCATCATCTATATGTGAGAAATAACCTCATGGTGAAATATTTCCAGACATTAGTAAGTCTATGGTTATATGAAACTTTATCCTCTAGCTGTTAACTTTCACACACATGCAGAGGTCAATAAGTAAATCCCCTCATTATAAACCTGCCAGTCCTAGACAACCCACTTAATCTCTACCACGTGTAGGTATCACATAGATCTCATTCCTTGAGCAACATAAAACTAGTCACAATTCAAATCAAACCATTCCATACTGGGAGTCTTGTAAGAAGGGGAAATCTGAAATACAAACTGTAGTCAATGTGAGGAAAGTGAATTTTTCAGTAAAATTAATTAATAAAATGAGGATTATATCATGAGATAAGTCTATGAAGGGAGACATGTGAAAAAATTCTGTGTTTATAGTAGCTTTGCTGATTTAATACTGATGATATGACACTGTCACAATATTTACTCCAAGGGTAGCTTATCAGTGAATGATGCAATTAATCAAGAAGACATTTATGGTGCCTGTGTTGGTCCAAGTCTCAGGCTAAACAAGAATGCAGTGAGTTAGAGACTGAATATTTTCAGTGTGGGCTGAAGCTGATGTCACAGTGGTACACACCCAATATTAAATCTCCCAAAGCATACCCATCATCTTGATTCATTTTTCCTTTTTTAGCTACATCAGTTCATTGATGGAAAAGAAGCCACACATCTGTCTACAAAGCAAAATCACACAAATCTTGTCAAAAAAAGTCAAATCTCTAAGTCCAACGTTCTCTCTGAATACAGATTAGTAAACATCATCTTTCTACTTCATTCTTGTCTCAGACCACAGCATAATGCCCACCAAATTAGCCCACCATGTTTTGTATGTTTGCTAGGATGTGTACTGTAAGAGTTTAAGAAGATCTAAGCTAACTATCTTAAGGGCATGTAATGCTCGCTGTTCACTATGTACAGAATGTAAAAAAACTAATGCAGTTTGGAAGAACCCTTTAGAAGAATTAAATTCAAATTCTCATGTTTCTGTTCTACCTCTACCTGAGTTTGTTAGAATCTCAATTTTCTCACCTGAAAAAGTGGAGAGAATTATACTTCACAGGATTGTTATGAAACTAAAGTGAGGTAGTGTATGTAAAAGAGTTTTGTAAATTTAAAATGTCTACACACATGGGAGGTGGGACAGACAGGTAGGTCTCCATTTCAAGCACCCCAAAGTAGCATTCTGATTAAACTAATCAGACAGAAGCGGTACTATGTATTCTAGTGTCAAATTAAACAATGTAGCACTTCCCTTTTACTTCAACTCTAATGACTTCAAGAGTTGAGGATTTGCTTTCCTTCTTTATTTATGGTGATAGCTCCACCTGAGAAGGTAAGATGATACCTTCTCTAAGTTTTATCCATGTGTTCAGATTTTAATATGATTCTCATAGTTAGGCTTATTTTAAAATTCACAACTCTAGAAACCCTCTGAATGATTCTAACAATTAATCTCCAGTACTGTATGAAACTATGGTTAAAAGGTAAATATATTGTCATATTTTTTCATATAGATGACATGTAAGGGATATAAGAGGCATAAGACAAATTCCTTTTGGTTTACCAATTCTGATCATTTCATCTATAAAAGTTAAGAAGCAGGATTTGATTTTCTCTAAGTTCTCACAAATTTTAACACTAAAGTCCCTGCAAAAGTGAATGGTGTTGTCAGACTGTGATAGGTTTTAAAATCAAGAATGATTGGGACTTAGTCTTAAGGACAAGGAAAAAAGTTTGTAGAATAGAACAAATGGAAAAATTTAAAATCCTAATGCATTATGTAAAAGTTACTTTCATAAATATTGTCTCCTTGCGATGAAAAATGCCTGACCAGGTGGACAATTTGGGACTCCAAGAGGATGGGTGCCTTCTTTAAGGCACACAGCAGGTAAATGACAGGTATGGAGCTCACACCTCCTGTTCTAGCCAGTGCTCTGGACTCTATTGAAGCGTTTTCATCAAGTTGTCCAGGAGCACTGAAGATGTGAGAAGGGGTCTCAGGCCTTGTGGCAGAAGGTAATAGCACATTTCAAAGCATAAATCTATGGGACCTGGCTTCATCTGCCCACCCCACCCCCACCACCCAGTCAAATTTGTAGGCACACAAACATGTACATTTGATACTAGTCCTTTCAAAGTGTTTACTCTTTCATTCACTCCCATTCTTTGAAATCAGTTATCTAGTCTCCATTCTCTTCCTCTTAAACCTGTTGATTTGGTTTCCCCAAGTCACACACTTGAAAGCATGGCTGCCTCCCCTCCCTTTTTTATTGTCACTCATTTATCACCTTAAAAATCAATTTAAGGGCCTCCTTGGTGGCAGAGGGGTTATTGTCTCAGGGCTATCAAGCTGTGGCCAGCCACTGTGGCCAGGGAGCTGACCCACATGGCGCAGCACACCTCTCCTGTCTCGCCCGCAGCTCCCCTCAGCAGTGTATTTCATTGGATCTGCCTGTTCTGCTCCCCACACTGTCTCTGGTGAATCCTCTCACCCCCACCTCTGACCAAAACCCCAATTCTTGCATGCATGCATAAATAAAATAAATCCTTAAAAAAAAAAAAGAATCAATTTAAGGGAAAACTCTTCCCATCCAGGTTATAAATCTATGGGAACACTCCTAGGTGAGTCACTAATCTGTCAAGAAAAGTGTTACAGACCTATCTCCATCATAGAAGATTCACATTCACCGGCACCATCTCAGAGCTACACACACTAGAGGTAATACCAGAATCTAGCACATCCATTAAAAGAAGTGAGACAAGTGGTAAGGTGAAGGAAATATCTTTTTTTTTTTTTAAATTCCATCACTTTCTCACTGCTCTAACACTCCACTCCATCTACAAGCAAATAAATGAACAAGCAAACCTGAAACAAACCACAGGGAACAGCCTTGACTACACTCTGATAAATGCCTTTGCATCAAAAAACATCCTAAGAAAGTCAGAGAACTAATTATAAGGAGGAAGAAGCATGAAGGAAATGAGTATAATTTAGATGGTAAACATCCGCCCTCCTTCCCCACCTCTGAGCTCCTGGCGAGTATGCCCTCTCTGTAACCTTCATCTTAAGCAAACATAAGGCTATGTAAGCCAGCCCAGGATCCCTGAAGATTTTAGCATAATATTTATTACAATGTTTCAAAAAGCCTCTGGCACACCAGTTTTTTTGGTGAAATTCATTTACATGATTGAATTTGAGGCAGGCTAGAACCATCGGAAGCCCATCCCTACCCACCTAAACAACAAATCGCTCTCTGTCCAGATACCCATATACGGCCAGACTTCCTATAAATCTGACAGTTCAGTGTAGGCATTGCGTGTGGAGCTTGGCACTGAATCACATTCCTCCAGTATGTTTCCTTGGGAGCTTTGATTTCCGCTTTGAGGGCTGGCACAGATTTCTACTTGCTCTTATAAGAAAATGTCTATGACTGAAAGTTGAAAATGTGCAAGATTCCTTCTTTAAGTACACAAACACTCCACGTCTAGCCACTTTCCTGTAGTCTTGCCAGCTTTCTCTATGTCTGATACTTGATCAAGAGACTTTTTTTAAAAAGAAAAAAAAAAAAAAACATAAGAGAAAGAATGTAGTACATCCACAGGTGAACATCTCACAAGTTTAAACAAATGACCTGTACGAATGATACCTGAGTAGACACACCCATATATTTCTGTCAATAGGACTCAGTGGCCAGCTTAGTGAATTCCTCATTTTACCAAGAAAAAAAAAAGCACTCTCTAAACAGCATTTGCTAGATAAACACTTGCTTACAAGACAAAATTAGGGCATCTTAACCATTTTACACACAAGTTCAAAGACCTTTTTCTCCCAATTCTGACCCGCTGTCAATCAAAGGGGTTGGGATAAGTCAGAGTTGGACCACGTTATAAGAAGCCACTATTCCTACTTTACCGCCCAGGCACACACAAACATTTGCTGAGTCATTTATAATAGTGCAAGAATTCAGATCCCATGGCAGGAGTTAAGAATGAAGTGTCAGTCTTCCCCCTTGAATTTCCTGGCACTTGATGGTCTGTATCACAAAACAAACATACTTTTGAGTTTGTGAATGTCTTACAACTCTCTCTCTCTCCCTGTCTCTCTCTCTCTCCCTCACTCTCTCTCTCTGTCTCTCATCCTCTTTTATTTCAAACCCTTCAAAAGAGTTTTGGTCACAAAACCTCAGGCTAACCTTATAAGACATAACATATTTTTCTATTTTGAGAGTCTATGTTCTATATATTTCAATATGCTTATGTTTTCTTAACTAATACTATAATCACACATTTGGAGCTAACTATGGACTTTTTGAGAGTTTCAGGGACCATGAAAATTTCATAATAAAACCAGTTTTTTTGGTAATTTGTCTTGATATTTTTACAATGCAGCAGAATAGTAATGTACTTGGTTAAATTTATAGAGAAAAGGAAAATAAAGAAAGTTGGGGGGAGGGAGATACCAAATTCCCCGAGAATTTTAATCTGATTAACCATCATTAAACCCTATGAAATAAAACATTTTCATTGTTGTTATTTCACAAATGGAAATTTGGGAATGTGGCTCCTACTTGTGACTGCTCTAGGATTTGTGAATGGTAGTTCCAAGAATACAGCCCAAGTCACCCAACTGTAACCCAGTCCAGCAATTTATCCCCACTATGAATGAGTCTCCACTCTGCTGGACATGAAGGTGTTGATGGTGGCAGTCAGACGCTCCAAAGTATTCAAACATTCCCGACTATTCTCCCATCTACCTCACCCTGCAAGCCACAAAAGCTCACCAGCAAGCCCACATCCCACCTTAGGTGAAGTTGGACTTCACATCCCTCCCGCTCCCCATCTACCACACCTTTCCAGCCATTAGTGGTGTATGTAATTGGGGGGTTAGGTTTGAAAGATTTCACTGTGGCTTCCCACATATTTTGGACTTTTAAAATCATCCACAAGGGAAGAAAAAGTTGGGAGCCAAGTTGCCTTTAATACACATGTGGCTATTAACATAACTTGAAATGTTCCCTCTTTAAATAGGAACTTTTAGGTCTCTTCTCTTTGAGGAATGCTTGGAAAGAACATTAAATAGCAATGATGAAAATTCTCCCTGGGCTTCAGAGGCTGCCTTTGCTGGCCATTCACACTGTTGACATGCAACTACACTGTACAACATGTGGACTGCTTAGCGAGGTAATTGTGCACAGATGATGTGGTCTGTGCTGAACTTGGAGAGCTTTATTTTATTCCCCCCTCTTGGCTATTTTTCAGTAGAATTGAAACATTAAAAAATGTGACCAGTGGAAACAGGCTGTTTTCAAATTATAAATCTATGTGTTGTTTTTAAAGCTTATATTCACATCAGATACATTATGTTTTTCTTAAACCTAGACACTGAAGTATCAACAACTGAAGTGAATCTACTCATTGGAAATATCATTGGTCAAATGATCTGGCATTTCAAGAGGGAAAAAAAAGAGGGTATGTTTCTTTACATAAAATGGTAACTAGAGCAATTAACAAAAAAAGTAACTAAACAATGAAGATTCTGCCTGTGAAAGCACAGTTAATTAATTGTGGCCTTAGTGAATTTTACTAGCAATATTAAAAAATGGAGAGATATGCTAGATTTTATTGGCCATATTTGACATTTACACACAAATTGAAGGAATAAAATCTGTTCTTTCCTTGACCTGATCTTACTCCATTAGGTTGCAGGCTCTGTGGGTAATAAGAAATCACAATCAGTATCCATAAATGTGAGAGGAGTCACTAAAATACATTATTCACTGACACTCTTAGTTAATAACCAGATATAATAGGTATGCTACACTATTGTTATATAATCAGATTTTCTAATTGCAAGACATAAATCCAATCCACACTTGATTATAGGTTTTAGTATAAGAAAAATCACTCCTTTCTCAATGAACCATAATTGTATTTAAAATGGCCCAAGTTAATCTCAAACTTCTTGCTAGCCCCCCTCTTATCTGGTTCTCCTCTTTCCCACCCTTGAGACTTTATCCCAACACCCAGAGCCTCTACCTACCCAACACTAATCATATGCTTTGACATAAAAATAGACCCATTTTTCTGGAAATACTGATGTCCACTCAGTCTTTCCCTCTCTATACCCTCAGCAATAAAACTGTTACATGTACTAAGAGAAAAACAAAGCAAGAGTGCTGGAACTCTCCTCCAGAAAACTGGATCCACACTCAGACCCCTGGTTTTGTTTGCTTTCTTTCCAGTCTGGCAATGAGCATCCAAACCTTTATCTCACATGACAAATGATCAAATCTCTATATTTCCAACACAGAATTCAGGGTTTTACAGGTAGGTTTACTGGGGAATTCAGCTGATTAAAAGCAATGAACTCCCTTTCTGCTCTCCAAAGTGTTTCAAGGCATACAGTCTTTAAAACTAAAATCATGACAAAAATAATAAGAAGGAAACCCTTTCGAATTTTTTAGGAATCCCTGCTGTTAGCCTCTGCAGTTACTACCTCCTGAAAAGAATTTGTGTCAGTGGGTAGACCCGGTACAACTACTGGAAACAGAAGTCAGTAGTATAAAACAATCATAATAATTGATGATGTGTTTTCAAATGATATAAATCAGGAATGGTTTGAAGAGGGAAGGGGAAAAAATCCTATTTGGTCTTGGAAATAATGAAATACTGAGCCTCTTTTCTCTCTCTCTCCCTCTTTTGGGTGAGTTGGAGTGTGCCAGCTTTTTCAGACGGGAGGAATGTTGAGTGTCAAGGGGTCAGGATCAATCCGGTGTGAGTTGATGAGGCAGGAAGGTGGGGAGGTATGCAAGGAATGTCCCTGTTTGTGTAGGACTCCATTCAGCTCATTGGCGAGCCAGGGCTGCCCAGAGCGTATAAAAGCCTCGGGCCGCCCGCCCCAGCCGCACACAACAACTCTTCCCCACTGAGAGGAGGCAGCCGGTGCAACTCCAACCACAGGCGACCCACCACCGCCTCCAGCCCGACGGCAGCCGCCCCGGCCGACAGCTCCTGTCCAGGACCCGCCTCCAGCCCGAGCCCGCGTCCCTCTCCAGCCCAGCGCGCCTCACCCACCCCGCCGCGCCGCCTCGCGCTCCGACCCGCAGCCCGCAGCCGCCGACCATGACCGCCTACGGCCTGGGCCCCGGCCGCTTCGCCTTCGTGCTGCTGTTTGCGCTCTGCAGCCGGGTAAGCGCCTGGAGACCCCCGCCGTGGCGGCCGCGCCGGGTGGGGAGGGACTCGGCCGGGAAGGGGAGGGCCGGCTGGCGCCGAGGGGCGTGAGCCTCGCTGACCGCCCCCTCCTGCCCGCAGCCCGCCTCTGGCCAGGACTGCAGCGGGCAGTGCCAGTGCGCGGCCGCCCGGCGCCGCGCTGCCCGGCCGGCGTCAGCCTGGTGCTGGACGGCTGCGGCTGCTGCCTGGTGTGCGCCAAGCAGCTGGGCGAGCTGTGCACCGAGCGGGACCCCTGCGACCCGCACAAGGGTCTCTTCTGCGACTTCGGCTCCCCGGCCAACCGCAAGATCGGCGTGTGCACCGGTAAGATCTGCAGCCCCTGCCCGGGAGCTGAGGGCCTGGGGGTGGGGGGAGGGCCGGGGGCTCTCGGGGACCAGATAACATCCTCACTCCTGCCCACCTGCCCGCCAGAAAATAAACCGCGGCTATTGAGTCCGTTTCTCTGGCTGTTTCCAGCCCGCGCACTGCATCCCTGAGCCCAGCTCTGTCCCAGACGCACTTACTGTTGGAGGACCGGGAGCCCATGTCTGACCGTTGCATCCCTTTTCCCCTTGCTTTCCTTCAGCCAAAGATGGTGCTCCCTGCGTCTTTGGAGGGACAGTGTACCGAAGCGGAGAGTCTTTCCAGAGCAGCTGCAAATACCAATGCACTTGCATGGACGGGGCTGTGGGCTGCGTGCCCCTGTGCGCCATGGACGTTCGCCTGCCCAGCCCTGACTGCCCCTTCCCTCGGAGGGTCAAGCTCCCCGGGAAATGCTGCGAGGAGTGGGTGTGCGACCAGCCCAAGGACCACACCGTGGTTGGCCCAGCCCTGGCTGGTGAGTTGCATCTTCCTGTCAGCGTTGTAATCCTCACCTGGGGCATAAGTCCTCACTTTGTCCAGGCTCAGTGGTGGCTGTCTTCTTACCTTGCGTTGGTGTGCTCTGCTCTCACAGCTTACCGACTGGAAGACACCTTTGGCCCAGACCCAACTATGATTCGCGACAACTGCCTGGTCCAGACCACAGAGTGGAGTGCCTGCTCCAAGACCTGTGGGATGGGCATCTCCACCCGCGTTACCAATGACAACGCCTACTGCAGGCTGGAGAAGCAAAGCCGCCTCTGCATGGTGAGGCCTTGCGAAGCCGACCTGGAAGAGAACATTAAGGTATGTGTTCTGCGCCTATTAACTGATTATCATGGACTGACAATGGGTAGAACTACAGTTAGGTCTCAACCTTGTTAGTATAGGCCAACGGTTTTCCCAAAAGCCTGTTTTGAGCTGTTTTGCTGAAATGAGGTAGATGCTGCCTAACAGGAACCCCCAGCTTTCTGCTAGAAATCCTCCATAAATTTGTTATTCAATGCATTCCAAAGAGGCTATGTCTGTTTTTAGAAAACTGGCAAGAGACTCAAAGGCCCACTCCTTAGAAAACAAACAGAAGTCAGACAACCTAAAACTACAACACACAGAGGTTGAAAAAAGTCACTCCTTTTATAGAGTCATTGATTTTTCTCTCCTTCCTTCTCTTCCTTAGAAAGGCAAAAAGTGCATCCGTACCCCCAAAATCTCCAAGCCTATCAAGTTTGAGCTTTCTGGCTGCACTAGTGTGAGGACATACCGGGCAAAGTTCTGCGGAGTATGCACAGACGGGAGATGCTGTACCCCCCACAGAACCACCACCCTCCCTGTAGAGTTCAAGTGTCCGGATGGGGAGGTTATGAAGAAGAACATGATGTTTATCAAGACCTGTGCCTGCCATTATAACTGTCCCGGAGACAATGACATCTTTGAGTCACTCTTCTACAGGAAAATGTATGGTGACATGGCATAAAACCAGAGAGAGTGAGAGATATTAACTCTGTAGGTTGTAACTTGAACTGATTCACATCTCATTTTCATGTAAACGTGATTTCCTTAGCACAAGTTATTTAAATCTGTTTTTGTAACTGGGGAAAAGAAAAGTTCCCACCAATTTCAAAATATTGTGCCATGTGACATTCAAATAGTCTATCAACCCCAGACACTGGTTTGAAGAAAGTTAAGACTTGACCTTGACGGTGGGACTACATTAGCTCATTGCACCAGAATGTATACTAAGGTGTGGCTTTGGGAGCAGTGGGAGGGGCAGCAGAGAGGCTTGTCATCTTAAAATAATAATGTGCCTGCTGTTTGGAGTGTAACTTAGAGGGAACATAGCACGTTGGATGACCTGCCTGACGCTCCAGTGACAGCTAGGATGTGTACTCTCCAGCCATCATGAGGCAAAGTCAAGGTCTTCTTTGAGTCAGAACAGCAGATTCAGCTCTGACATTCTGATTCGAATGGCAGTATTCAGGAATCAGAATCTTGTCTGTTAGACTGGACAGCTTGTGGCAAGCTAATTTGCCTGTAACAAGCCAGAATTTTTTTTTATTGATA
Organism: Talpa occidentalis; assembly: GCF_014898055.3. NCBI lineage: Eukaryota > Metazoa > Chordata > Mammalia > Eulipotyphla > Talpidae > Talpa > Talpa occidentalis. The sequence goes on along the minus strand of NW_023602073.1, from coordinate 127,667,533 downwards.
TTGTAAATGTTGCGTGTATATATAAATATATATATTTGTACAGTTATCTAAGTTAATTTAAAGTTGTTTGTGCCTTTTTGTTTTTGTTTTTAATGCTTTGATATTTCAAATGTTAGCCTCAATTCTGAACACCATAGGTAGGATGTAAAACTTGTTTGATAATTCAAAGCATGAAATGGATATTCAAATGGAAATTCTGTTCAGTAAGAGTGACAGTCCATCTAAACAGTTTGCTGAAGGTGAGGCCGAGATGTCCTTGGAAGTCTGATTTATGGGTTGGAACTGTGGTAGCCTCACTTTTAATAAACAAATGACCTTTATTAATAAATGAGTGGCTCTATAAGGCTGATCAGTTTTTCCACCTGGAAGCATTTGTTTCTACTTTGACTATGACTGTTTTTTGGACAGTTTATTTGTTGAAAGTGTGACCAAAAGTTACATGTTTGCACCTTTCTAGTTGAAAATAAAGTATATATTTTTTCTATAAAGGACTTGGTTATTCATTTATTCCCTAAATATTTCTGAGTTTTCTTAAGTATAAATGGGAAGCTTTTGTTTGTCTTAAAACAATTCACCAGTAATTCTCTAAAGATCTTTTCTCATATATACTAATATATTGTCTTATCTCCTCAGTACAATTTTTGCAGACATTTCACACTCAAGTGTCATTTTGCATGTATGCATGCTATTTTGAACACAGGTACATTTTAAGTTACATTTATTTAGAAACACTTCAATTATCTCTAGATAACTTCAGTCACTGCTAACTTCTATCACTTTACCCTGGTCCTGTTTATATTTACTACCTCTCTGGCCATTGTAGGCATTTAATTTCCAATCCCCATGCCACAAACTTTCTTTGATGTGCTTTGCACATAAAAAATAGACTTGGGAGCTGTTATGCTCTACTGCAAAACTATTTCAAATTTCAGAATCTTACTGTTAAATCTGAGAAGTATAAAATTAAATTGCCTTAGCATGGAGTCATTTAATAAGTCTTGTTTTGTATAATTCTGTTTTCAGTTGCCATGGTGACCATCAAATAGATGATGGCATAATTACAAAAGTGATGATAAGCAAATCTTTCATTTAACATTAATAAAAATTGTCTTAAAAGCAACTCCTTCATTTTCTCAAGTTTTTTACTTTATCAGATCTCAAGATTAAGAATTTACCAAGTTATCTGTAAGTGACAAATTGAAATTTCTAAGAAGCCTGGTGTGGAAAATCATATTGGATCCATTCAGGCCCTACTGAAAAGTGAACTGCAGTGGCAAACAAAAGAAATACTCCAAGGACAACTAGAAGGCCAATTTGTTCCATATTAGAATAGCTGTGGATTCTAGAGGAAAAGAAATAAAAATAGTTACAGGTAACTATCCCATCACAAGGCAATTAGCCATGTTGTAGTGTCAGTGTCATTCCGAGACAAAAATACATCCAAAAATAAAGACTAATTCTGCAAACAGTACCCATGCCACAAACCAAAGGGAAAACTTCCCGTGTTCAAAATGTGAAAAGTATTTTTGGTCAAAACATCAGACTTTTAGGATACACCCACAAATGTACATAGCAACGCTGTCGGCAGCTGTACCCCACTTCCCCAAATAAACCCACAGGTGTAGACACACACAGAGTATATTGTTTAGTTCATATTTCCTTACTGTCAATCCCTAGCTGTAAAGATGAAGAACCATGGGAAATGAGCCTGCCTGTTATAAAAGCTATTTGAGAATTCTGGGAGGATAGAAGTAGTAACAGAAGCATAGATTTTATATTTTCCAAATCTCCACATATAAACAGAGTTAACTAGATTACAAAATTGAAAAGCCATGAGCAATATTTGTAATAAAATTAGATGACAAGGCATTCCTTGAACCCCAAAATATGAGTGGAGGAAAATCATCAGCTACCACAAAGCTTCTACTCTGTCAGCATATGTTTGGGGAAAAAGCTAAGGGAACCAACAGCAAAAGCCCAGTCTGAGGCTTTGGAGCACAGGGGAGCCAACAGTGAAATATAGAACAGCTGCTGAAACCAGTAGCAGTTTTGCCCACTCCAGCAAAAATTTCAAACCCGAGCTCTCTCCCAAGAAAGGACGCTACACCATTGGGAATGGAATCAAAATTGAGCAGGTCTAAGACAACAAAAACACTGAGAGGAAAGGGGAAGATAAAAGTAAGGAAAGGTTTGAAATCTCAGGAAACTAATCACGATATTTAATATGCTTGAAAATAATAAAAAAAGGGAGCTATGTGAAGTCATAAAAGTTATGAAAAACACCATTCTCCTTGAACTTGTTTAGGAAAACTACTTCCATATCAAAAATAGGAAAGCAAAGTCATCAATGCCAAATACAAGGTTATTATATAAAAATAGTAAGGGAAAAATAACATCCATACAGATGATGAATGTAAACCAAAAATATATGTCCAGAAAACATGTCAAAACTCTAATCTATTTCAAAAGAATATTAGGAAAATAACAATCATAAATAATAAAAAGAAGAAAGCGAATGATATAAAATACCAACATAAATCAGAGTTCGTGAGACCTAGAAGTATGGTGATAATTCAAATGGAAATTATAAATAGAAGAAATATATCAAACTAGAGGAGTGAGCATGAACAACCCCAACAGGTAATTCCTTATGAAGAATAAACAGTGAGGAGAGAGAAAATTTTTAATAAAAAAGAGAATAAAAATGTTTCAAGGAGAAGTGATAAATATTGTAGATAGGTAAAGAAGATCCAACATAGGGAGGTAGGAATTGTTGAGGAAGAAAAAGAACAAAAGCTATAAATTAAATTTTTTTTACAAGTAAATAGCTATAGTAAAGTACATGTTAAGAACATGTCATACACCTAATAAGATCTGCCAAACCAAGACATATTCTAGTAAAATTGTGGCATATAAGAAATGGAAAAGTCATCTAGACTTCGAGATAAGAAAGAACATAAGCCAAACAAGTAAAAAAAAGAAAGAAACCTAGCTCCTCAGATGTTGTTTGTTTGTTTGTTTGTTTACCACATTTTACACCAGGAAAAAAAAATTTAATATGATCTGGGAGAGAAAATATGAGTCAAATGTTTCTACCTTTTAAAACTGACACACAGGAATGAAGGACACATAAAAATGATCAAAAATACACAAGACTTAGGATATATTATTAGTGAGAGCCCTTTCTGAGGTACCTAGTAGAGAAGAAGCTCAAACAATGAAAATGTCTGAGAAGTGTCAACATAAGGAAGGATGACGAGCATGAAATACATAGCTTCTTTTTGGAACTAAAATACGATGAAGGTTAATGAGGTTTTTGTTGGTATTAATGTTGTTATTCTGAGACTGTCAGGTGAGTAATGTGGAATAAAGCAAATGAGCCACAATGGATACTCTATCCCTAGTGTTGGTGAGTAATGGGATTCTCAATAAGGAAGTCAGAAGAATGGGGACTATACCTGAGGGGTGGGGGTGGGGTAGGGGGAAATAAACATTGTTTAAAAATGAACAATGATGGGCCTCCCTGGTGGCGCAGCAGTTGAGTGCTGGGCTGCGAGGCTGCCCGCAGCCTCTGCAGTGCCAGTTCGTTCCCCGGCGGCTGAGTGAGGGTCCCACATGGCGCGCAGACCTCTCCTGCCGCCCGCTGCTCCCCTCAGCAGTGTACTTCGGTCCTTCTGCCTGCTCTGCTCCCCGCTCTGGCTCTGGTGAATTCTCTCACCCTCCCGCGCTTCTGACTGTACCCAGTGCTTGTATGAATAAATAAATAAATAAATAAATCTTTAAAAAAAAAAAAAAGAACAATGATGTAAAAAATATATATATAAATAAAAAATAAAAACAGGAAGTCAGAAGATACAGATATAATATTAAATAATATATGTAGCTACAATTATATATTTCTAATGCAATATAAATAATATAATAAATGTAAATAAGAGATAATTATCATAAATATATAAGTACAAATAGCATATATATAAACATTTATTTACTTACATATGTAAAGGAATAGATTTCTGTAGTCCTGAAGTTGAAATAGAGATTATCAGGATAAATTTACCATGCATTTTATCTTTTAAAACATACATGCATGTGGGGCCTCCTCTGGTGGCGCACGGGTTGAGTGCTGGGCTGTGAAGCTGCCCGCAGCCTCCGCAGTGCCAGTTCGATCCCTGGCTGCTGGGTGATGGTCTCACATGGAGCGCAGACCTCTCCTGCCATGCCCACTGCTCCCCTCAGCAGTGTACTTCTGTCAGTCTTCCTGTTCTGCTCCCGGCTCTGGTGAATCCTCTCACCCTCCCATGCTTCTGACTGTACCCAGTGCTTGTATAAATAAATAAATAAAATCTTTAAAAATATATATATTAAAAAAGACATGCATGCATGTGCACAAGTATGTAGACTTAATTTTTCCCACATTTTCTCACTGAAAAGGTTTAGATAAAATCATGTTGCAAGAGTAAAGAGCACTTGTAAGCTAAGATTGGGCTCTTGAAATGTTTCTAGTGCTTAGAATTACTAGGTAAACATGCATATTAAAGCTAAGGAGCTCTGTGGGGTGGGGACAATTCCTAGGACTCCTTTTGAAATCCAATATGAAGTCAATGGAAGCCTCTGTATAGGGATGTGTGGAGAGGAGGGGTGCATGTGGGACATGAGACAAACACTATAGTTCCTGAGATTTGGGGAGGGAGTTGCAGTGCTCATTGTGTGACCTTTGGGCATACTTTCTAGGGGAATTATGCAAAGGCAAAGCTTTAAGAAAATCAGTCCATGTGTTCTGCCTTTATGAACAGCAAAAGAACATGGAAAATTCAGCAGGAATTCGGCCCTGAGTAATAATATACACATTCTAAGTTTATTCATACAATATTTGGTGATTCATTCTGTTTGGTATGAATCTTTTCAATTTTCTGCTATCCTTTATGGTAATCTTTTTGTCACATTCTTCCAAACATGGTTTTCTAGTGACATCCCACACACAGAGATGGCTCAGCTAACTGGAGTATATAGAAGACCCCACAATGAGAAAACATTCATCAGTCTTTCAAGACAGAAATCCAGCCTCTTCAACTATGGGAGTTTTCTGATACAGGCAGAGTAGCCAATGGCGATATAAGGCCTTAGAACAGTATGGCATTGCAACTCTCTCTAATGGGCTTGATAGGGACCTGCTGAGAACTAGTTGACAAAAATTGTTCTGGAACCTACTATTCCTATTAGCCATTGCAGGAAATCAGAAACTTCTACTCTTTTAGATTTTGGGATTGAAGTCCTATTAAATTGAATCTTTTTTTTTTTAAAGACTTGTTTATTTATTTTTAAAGATTTATTTATTTGTTTATACAAGCACTGGGTACAGTCAGAAGCGCGGGAGGGTGAGAGAATTCACCAGAGCCAGAGCAGGGAACAGAACAGGCAGACAGATGAAGTACACTGCTGAGGGGAGCAGCGGGTGGCAGGAGAGGTCTGGGTGCCATGTGGGACCCTTGCCGGCAGCAGGGGATCGAACCAGTGCTGCAGAAGCTGTGGGCAGCTTCTCAGCCCAGCGCTCAACCGCTGCGCCACCGGGGAGACCCTTAAATAAAATCTTTTAGAATGTAATGGGATTCCAAGGAAATAGAAGTCAAGAGCTACTGACAATCATTTGGAGCAGTGTTCACCAGTAGGAAGATCTACTGAGAGAGGGTGATGCTAGTTAGAACCTGTGGCAACATGGCTCTAAAAGCTGCTACTATGGAAACTCACATTAACCACTACTAGAAGTCATGGTCAATGGAAGCAGTCATTCCCAAGAGCAACAACCAAGAGGCTGTGCTGGGAGATGTTGACTGGAAAGAAGCACCAAAATGTGTATCCCATAGAGAGTTATGTCTAGGGATCCTCAACTTGAAGAATTTGGGGGGAGGAGGTTGTTTGTTTAAACAGGCTTAGATGAATCACCCTTGATGTTAGGGGAAGAAGAGAAAGACTACTGTTCTTTTTATGCTCCACACTGAAGGAACATCATAATTTCCCTTAAAACCAGATTCTCCAAGTGATCCTGCATTTCTATTAATAGTACTATTAATCCATTTGTTACCCAGATGGAAATACCCAATTATTATGGAATCTTCCACCTCCCTTTCAACCCCACTCAAATATATTAACTTCAATCTAGAAATTCATTTATAGAGAAATTAGTCCCAAACCCAGTATGGGGAAGGGCTCACATTTTTGCGAGGAAGAGCTTATAAATCAACCTAATCCATCTTTTAAGGCCCTTTCAGAAATCACTTCCATATATCCGCTCCTGAATCCATTAACATACTAGCAGTTCTCTTTTCTTTAAACACTTTCTGTAATCATATTTTCTCACAATGTTAATTTTACCCATATTTTAGTTCTTTGCTGTCCAAATGATAGCCAATAAACAAATATGGCTCTTAACATTGAATGAATTAAAATTAAATAAACTGTGAAATTCAGATTCTCTGTCACACTAGCGATATTTCAAGTGCTGAGAAACAACATGTGGCTAATGACTTCCATATTGGAAAGAACATTTTCATCAGCACAGAAAGTTATATTTAAAAGCATTGTTGAGTTGTTAGATTCACGTTTTTTCCCTCCCTTTCAGGGTCAACATCTTTATCTCAAAAACTAATCTTGGGCATGAAGATTCTCAATAAGTATCTGTTAAATTAAAAAAATTATTCAATCACACTATTATATAAATATATTGGTCATGTCTTAAAAATAATTTGTTATGACTTCCTTAGTTCTGGTTCTATTTACTTGTGTTTTCTCTTCTTCTCTTTTTTTTGTGAGCCTCGCTAGAAGCTTATCTATTTTTTCAAATAACCAGCTTTTGATTTCATTAATCTTTGGACTATCTTTTTTTTTCCTATTCCATTTACTTTCACTCTATTTTTTATTATTTCCTTCCTTCTACCGGATTTTGGTTTTGTTTGTTCATTAAAGTGAAAAATAAGATTATTTATATGAACTCTTTCTTGTTTCTTGATGTGGACCTGTATTTCTATATATTTCTATCTTAGTACTGCTTTTACTGGGTCACATAAGCTCTGGAAGTTTGTGTCTTGTGTTCGGAGAAGATGCTTGGTATGAGTTCAATATTTATGAATTTATTGCCACTGGTTTTGTGGCGCGATATATAGATAGATAGATAGATAGATAGATAGATAGATAGATAGATAGATAGATAGATAGATAGCCTATCCTGGATAATGTCCCATAGACACTTGAGAAGAATGTATATTCAGTTTTTGGGGGTGCAGTACCCCAGAAAAGTCTATAAAGTCCATGTGCTCTAATTATTTAAGACTATTGTGTCCTCAGTTATTTTCTTTCTGGTTGATCTAAATATAATACTTTTATGTGCTGAAATATATATATTATCTTCTCCTTCCAAAAATAATAATCTTCTGCCCTATTTTCCTATGTCAGATAATGGCACCATACTTCACCCAATCAATCAGGCCCAAAACTGAGGTGATTTTTTTTTTTTTCTGCTTACATCTCACAGTCAGGCAATTGCCAAATTCTACAACAAAAAAAAAAATCCTGAATCTGACCACTTATTACCTCCACTGCTGAGCTCCAGCTTTGCTTGCACTGCCCCTCTGCTAGACTCTCTTCTAGCCTCCCCATGGGTCTCTTCCACTTGCTCTTCTCCTAACTTTTCTCTAATAAGCAGCCAAAGTGATCTTTCTAAAATATAAATCCTTGTTGGCGATCCTTAAGGCTTAAAGTGCTGAAGCAAGGAAAATCTCAAGGTCATGACTGGAAGACAGGCCAACATGGGCTGGAAGACTGGCCCATATCCAGACCCTGATGTCCTTCCTTGCATCAGCAAAGCTAACTTTAAAGGAGAAACAGGGAGGGGGGCTCCCGGGGGGGATTAATAAAAATGAGTTGCACCTGGCACTCAGGACGCTTGCACTCAGGCTGAGAAGCCTTGTGTCACCGGGATCCTGCTTCTCTTAAAAATCTATCTTGTGTTCGTCATTTCTTTAATCGGTTCTTTTGGATTCCTCTCTCAGCCCTGTTCACTGGAGCTGGTCTTCAGCAAATCCTCCCACAGCCCATTTTTTAAAATATAAACTAAACTCATGAGCATAGTACACATGATCATAGTTTTGGTGATCTAGATATCGCCAACCTTCCAGCCTCACACCCTAACAATCTCTGCTTTTAAACTCCATTTCCAGCAACTCTGCCTTCTGACCATTTCTTAGTCTAAAGTCAGTGCTGCCTCATGGCTTTGAACTTCCTGTACCTTTCCTTAGGCAGATCTTTTACTAAGAATTTCTAATAATGTCAAATCCAAGAGAACAAGATATTGTTTCTCTTGTTCTCCACTATATCTGTAGTGTATAGAACAATGGACAAGTAGTAGACAAATATTTATTGAATGAGTGAATGTAACAAATGCAGAAACAAAGGCAGATATATAGATGGGCTATAAATAGGATAATACAGAAATGCATAAGAATTCCAAGGTTTAAAAAGACAGAAAATCACTCTGTCTAAAATTTTATTCCCTAAGAAAATTTAAAAGTAAAATTCACTCAAAAACAAACAGAAGCAACAACAACCACAAAATCTTTGGACTTGCTGCACTGCATAATTGATGAAAAGTTATGTTCTTCTCGGACAAGATAACTTCATTTATCTGGAGCTCAAAGAAGAAAGCACAAATTTTGCACCATGGAGAAAATAAAAAGTATGCTAAATTAAGCCATAGGGAAATGTGTTATCTTAAAACTGATTTTCTAGGTGGTGAGACAAGAGCCTTGCAAAGAATTACTACCACTTACAACATTGGCAACAAAGAATGCTTCACACTTGTAATTGAAAAACCAAAATCCCCACCTTAATAAATCCCGGAAGGCATCATTAGGGACAAATAAGTAGCTGTATTAGCCATTCAAATGTCTCCAATACTTCTCTCCCAGAGTCCTGACATGGAGCCTTATAGCTGTGTGACATGGGTAGCAAAGATATTATCTTTAATATCAACTTTCTGATTCTGCTAAAGTGTTAATTACTATAAAGCTTGCATAACATAGTTCGATTGAAAGTGAAACTAGCTGATTTTCTTCACTGTTTACTAATGAAAAAGCACCGTTTTTCAAATCAGATAAATATAAGAACAATGAGATATCTCTCTTGGGAGAGATATTAATATAAACACCTTTGTTAATCAGGTTTCCTGTAGTGACAAACCAGTCCCAAATTTTAATGAGTAGTAGCAATAAAACAATTCTCACAAAAATCCATGTTAGCAGCTGTATCTGGCTGCTGTGGCTTTGCTCCATTTGTTTTTTCATGCCAGCAAGCAGGCTGAAAGAATAGTCCCTATTTGGGACACAGCATCATCACTGAGGAGAGGGAAAAGGGCAAGAGGCAGAGCTAAATCCCCTAAATGCCCTTAAAGCTGCTGCTGCTTAGATGTGGCATTTCTATTAGCTGAAGCAAGTCACAGTCAAGCTGGCAAAGTGCAGGTAGTGCATTCCTCCCCTAGGGTGGCCCTGCAAGTTACATGGCCATGAAGGGATGCAGGATGATGCTACAGAGAAGGAAATTAGTTGGTGTGAACCATGCCATGCAACCTATCAAAAGACCCCATTAGTACAATTGTTTTAAGTGTCTCCTTTGCCCAATAGAATATACTGAATTTTCTAAGGTTCGAGGTTCTTAAACCACTTCCAGCTTTGAACTCCTTCTTTAAGTCCTTGATCCTGAGTTGAATTTTATTCCTTTGTTAAATTCTATTCTTCCATAGGGCACAGGACTGAACCCATTCTCTCTCTGCTCTACACCATTTTATCAGCCTACCAGGATTTTTTGTCATCTAATGCAATACTTCTAAAAAATCTCTGCATGTTCTAATAATCAGAAGTTCTGAGATGCCGAAAAGATTCTCAGAATTCTCACTGCCAGAAATTGGTATGTCCACTGATTTTTCAGCACACCGTGTTGTGGATTTTCCTTACCCAAGAACCAGGTAGGCTGGGCACAGAGGTGTTTTAAGGTCGTTTTACAGCCTTAGTGGGCTCTGAGTTATTTTACTCGAATGTTATGCTCTGAATCATATAGATTATATCAAAACAAACCCTCTTTTCACACCAAATATAAAGTTCAGCTATTAATTTTTTGAAAAGATGTTCATAATTTTACTTTTGAAATTATTTGGCTAGAGGTAGTATTTGATTTATGGCTGACTATGATTTGTCAGCTGCCACCATATAGAGTTAGGAGTTCTTTCAAAGTAAGAAATTCTCTTTCAGAATTATTTTTCAGTTTAATGAAATTTGTATAAATACTAAATTTGGTAATACAGCTGACATATTGTGGTATTTGTAGATTTTAATTAAACATCCATTACTGTCAACATTCCAGTTTTCTTGTATTATTTGGAGTCTGTACATATTTTTTCTTCAAAGTTCAAAACATTTTGTTGGCCTGTAAAAATTAAATACCTAGGAGTAAATCTGACAAAAGGCAAAAGATCTATACAACAAAACTATAAGACATTGCTAAAAGAAATAGATGACACAAAGAAATGGAAAAAGTATTCCCTATTCATGGATTAGAAGAATCAACATTGTCAAAATGGTCACCCTACCCAAAGCAATATACAAATTCAGTGCAATACCAATAAAAATATCAGTATCATTCTTCAAGGAACCAGAACAAACACTACTGAAATTCATATGAAATCAAAAAAGATCCCAAATAGCCAAAGCAATCCTGACAGAAAACAAAGAGAATAGAAGTATTAGACTTCCAGACTTCAAACTTTATTACAAAGCCACAATAATTCAGTCTGGTACTGGAGCAAAAAGACACATAGACCAATGGAATAGAAATGAGAGCCCAGAAATAAGCCCATATCTATATGGATAGTTAATCTATGGCAGAGGATCAAGAACATACAGTGGAACAAAGAAAACCTCTTCAATAAATGGTGTGGAAAATTGCATGCAAAATAATGAAACTAGACCACAATCTCACACTATACACAAAAATCAATTGATAAATGGGTTAAAGACTTGGATGTAAGACCTTAAGCCACAAAAAATATAAAAGAAAACATAGGCAGAATACTTCATGACATAAGCTTCAGTGATATCTTTAGGGACTCATCCCCAACAGTACTGAAAACAAAATAGAACGTAAACATCAAACTAAAAGTTCTCTGCACAGTGAAAGGAACCATAACTAAAAAGAAAAGAAAGCCTACTGAATGACAGAAAATACTTACATAGCATATATCTGACAAAAGTCTGATATCCAAGATTTACAAAAATTCTTACAACTCAACAAAAAGAAAACAAATAACCCAATAAAAAAAATGGGTAGGCTACCTAAAGAGACACCTCTTCAAAGAAGACATACAGCCTGCAAGTGGGGACTTTAAAAAATGTCCCTCATCACTTATCATGAGGTAAATGCAAATCAAGACCACAATGAAACATCTCATACCTGTGAGAATATCCCATATCAAAAAGATCAGAAACAGCAAGTGTTGTTCTAATAAATACAATTTTAATGGTTGAATACTATAAAAACTTCTTGACCTATTTTTCCACTTCTCAATATGTGAATAACATCTAGCCCTATGAATAGATAGTCATCTGCAACCTCATAAGGACTAAAACAAATGAGAAAACCTTGTTTTGCTGAAATGAGCTTATTACTAGGCAAATTATGAGTTGGATTCCCATTCCTTAATTAGACTTTTTCCTAAAATATCAACTTTAGAGAACTAACAGGTGGGATGTCCTGGACCATCCAATGAGATGTGTTTCCAGGAATCTGAGTAGAAACTTGAATGAAGGAGTGTTTATTAGCTAAACCTTTCTTAATACATTTGCCTTGGTTGCAGTAACAATAACAGACTGTTTTCTGTCAATATTATCTATGGGTTATTCTTCATACGAGTTAATGATCAAGTAATAATACTATTTTTAGGAGTTGACTGTATATTTGACAAAGCATGCAGTAGCCACAGACTGCCTCTAAGCAACCAGCACAAAACAGATTGATGGAACTTACTACATTTAAAGTCTTTAAGAGAACAGGGAATAATAAAGTCTAAAAATAAATTTTCTTATAAGAAACTTTCCCCTAGATGTCAACTTTTGAAGTTTAACTCAAATATAACAAATATGGACTTCTCATACATAAAGAATAATTATTTTGTACATATTCTTACAGATATTGGCATGGAAAGGGCAAATTACTTCACAAATTTCCAGATCCCAAAGCAATAGTTAATGACATCAATATTCCTTGCATAGTAAAAGTTGTTCTGAGACAATATTCACTATCAATGCTACATCATTCTCAAAGAGTAGAATGGAAATGTGGAAAAACCATGAGTTTCTAGTGCTTGCAAAACTAGCATTTAAACTCTAAATCCATATTTACTAGTTGCATGACCTCAGTTTTGCTATCTGTAATAGAAAGCAGAAGTAAATGACTGTCAAGTTAATGTGAATATCAAATTTAGTTTTACATTCCTTGGATTCTTTGTAGAGTATATTATGTGCTGGGTATGTGGTAGCTGATACATAATAAGCAACCAGCAAATATTCTTTCCCTTTCTATCTTGTGTTACTTAAACATAACCTAAATCTAGCCCATCACATTAGAGAATACACAAGCCAAAGAGCAGAGATGAAAAGGAAATAAGAATGAAGAACAATGTCCTGTCCCATCAGGCTAACAGGACTCTAATAGAGTTTTGGAGTTTATATTTTTCCTTGTTTCATTTGTCCCTATTAATTTAGTTTAAAAGACACTTAGGAATTCACTGCAATATGTTTACTTTTTCCTTTAATTATAACAACATTTGTGGTATTCTGAACATATCTATAAATCGACAATTGTTTTCACAGTTTTATATATGGAAATAAAGTCATTTTTATGAGTTGGAAACAAAATTTTGCTTTTCAAATTTCAAACATTTTTTGTAGACTTCAAAACCTTTGTCCTAGGCAATGCTGTATCTCGAGCACCTAAAGATGAAAGGATGTATGTGCTGTAAGGCAAGGCTTCTCCTATTTTTGCACCATCACTGCAGGGCCTGTTATAACAAAGTCTACCTTCCCCACCACCAGAGTTTTTGACTCAGTATGTCTAGGGTAAGCTCCAAGAATTTGTATCTGTATTGGTGGTGTTGATAGTCCTGGTTCAAAGGTTACACTTTTAATTTTGTGTCTGCAACTACCAGAATCCAAAAGATCTAGAACAGACCATCAGTAAGGGGAACTACAATTAAATAATCAGGGATGTATATAGATATACAGAAATACTTGGTTTTTATCTCCTAATGTGAGGCAGGAATTAGTGACATGAGACCATGGTGATGGTCTAGAGTGGAATTGCAATTTTTCCATTAATTTGTAGAATTTTATCAGAAAAGCCACTTCCCCTCTCTGGGCTTCCATGCTACCTGCACAGAGTGGATTTTGAGTATCAATGAATCATGAAATGAAAGGAACAGCTTTAGAAAAACAGTTTATGAAAATCTGAAGGTGAACTGCTGTCCAAATGGGGGTACCAGTTAAGTATGAAATTGTGTAGTAAACAACTGGCCCCTGGCTTCAGCCGGACTCCTGTTCAACAGTGACAACACATGACTCTGACTGCCAACAGCTGTCCTAAGGACAGCACAGTTCTCTCTGTCCAGTATTAAAAGAGGTCCACTTCCCTTTGTAATAAGAAAAAGAAACCCTAAGAGTTTTTGAATAATTTACTGGACAAGATGAGGCTTCAGACAAAAGACACTAGTCTTTTTCAATAAAGGTGATTTAAAGTTACACACATAATAATGACAGTGGGACCATATAGGCACATTAAAATCGATGATTTGGGTTATGTCTGTAACATATTGCAGGTTTCTTTCACAGGGAAAATCAGGCAGGACTCAAGACTTCTAGATCTAGACCTACAGAGATCCAAATAGCCAGATCAGGAGCCTCCTGGTGTATGTGTCTATCAATGCTGAGAACATTAGATTTAAGGATTTCCTGAATAGATTTGTTTCCAGACATTACATAAACCTTAATTTTCCAACTCCAAACCCATAAATCCTGGGTAAAATATACCTAACATTCCTTAAAATGCATTGCTGAGTACTCAGGAAAAGAGAGAATTCTATAAGGTCTTCAAATAATAAGAAATAAAGAACTACAATCTGAATGCAAAATAACACTGAGGCTCTCCTACGGTGGAAAACGATTTTCAATTCCAGTAATCCTAACTAGTATATTAATATAGTTCCAAGATGTTGATATCTCCATACCTGACTCAGGAGGCTAGAAACCTCTTTGGAGAGGAATATCCTCAGGTCAGGCTATGGAGCATGTTCATAGATGAAGATGAGTTCACAATACAGAATTCCAAAATATATTTAAATAATCTTTCATGAGGAAACATTAGGGCACAGAAACAGGAATTTTATATCCCAATTTTCAAATTAATAGAAAAGAGAATCAGAGCAATCAGAAAGGACAGAAGTAGGGGTGAGAAATAGGGTCTCTAAGCAAACAAAAATTGCTGGTGATGGCTCCCCAGAACTCTGTGTTGAGAGGATTCTGAGGCCATGTCCAAACTCAGGAAAAGAGTAATTGTCATAAATAGTGTTCCCTTCCTGTTGGAGAAATGTTTTGTTTATTTTCTCTTTCTGTATCAGAGATGTCAGGACCTATCAACTGGTGATGGAAAAGGTTGTGACAAAAAGAGAAAGAAGTAGCAGCAAAATGTTATGTCTACCACAGTGCCTTCCCCAACTTACTCCCTGCAGTGTTTTCCCAAATTTGTACAATCATTCATTAAGATTTATCAGCAGCTAAGATTAGACGAACAAGGCAGGATCTATGGTTGAATAGAGGAAACCTGGAGGAAAAATGGATGTTTCATTCAAGCCTGTACCTCTCAGGCCTCTCAAAGCAGTCAGCATAGAGCAGCATATATCAAGTTGAATTGAAAGAGTGGACTGAATGGGGGGAGTTAAAAGCCAGAAAGTAGAATCATTTTTATTTATTTATTTATTTATTTGTTTGTTTGTTTGTTTGTTTGATGGTTTGTTTATACAAGCACTGGGTACAGTCAGAAGTGCAGGAGGGTGAGAGAATTCACCAGAGCCAGAGCGGAGAGCAGAGCAGGCAGAAGGACCGAAGTACACTGCTGAGGGGAGCAGCGGGCGGCAGGAGAGGTCTGCGCGCCATGTGGGACCCTCCTCTGGTGGCCGGGGAGCAGCCGGGGATCGAACCGGCGCTGCAGAGGCTACGTAACCCAGCTTCGTAACCCAGCGCTCAACCGCTGCGCCACCGGGGAGGCCCAAGTAGAATCATTTTTAATGTAAGCAACTGCTTCATTCTTTGTGTAGTCTCCCCAGAAAAATGAAAATTGTTCACTTTATCTGAAGCAAGTACACACACATGATTATGCATGCACATGTGTACTCAAACACACACACACATACACAATCATTTATTTTTATATTGCTCCCTCTCCCAACACCTCATTGTTCCACTGTTCTTGGCACATAACAAGTGCTCACTAAAATCTCAATAAGTGATTGATTAGGTTTCTTAAAACAAAGCCTCTTTAACTCTCCACTCAGTCTCTGTCTTCCTGAAATCCTAGAATCCATGACCTGCATGTGACATGAGCTGGTTAGAAGCAGCACTCAGTCCTCTGAAGACAGTGGAGCAGAGGAAGACAACTAATGAGAGGCTTAGCAGTCGAACTGCCTGAAATGCCACTGAAAAGACACTATTTTTACCCCTCATAAGATATTTTTCACTTCAACACTGTCGCCTTCCCCCCTTGATATATCTCTATTCCAAATTAAATTTCAGGCTTGCTTTCTTCTAGTTTCAAAACAAAACTCCCTCCCCAGAGATATCTCTCCAAACATGGTTTTATGAGGAAGGCTAACAGACTCAGACTGTAGGGTGTTAAGGGCACCTTTGATATGGATGAGAGCACAAACAGGCCTCTCACCTCCAGGCAGTGCTGCCAAACAGACAACCACTTTAAATAGACAGTACTCAAGCCCCACCAGCCTGGCCCTCCTCCTTCTCACTATACCCCACATCCGAAATCTCTATCCATCATTCACACTCCTGTTTGGTCTGGACAAGGGAGTGACTTTGGCAAAGTTCTCTGAATATTCTTCATGAACTCTGGCATTCCTCTTTGCGGTCTAGTCAACCACAGTGGATTAGTTCAGTTTCCCCTTTGAACAGAATTTTAAAATATAGTGGACAAGTTTAGAGACATACTAGTGAGAGATCAGAAAACTTAGAGCAGCAGAATTGAAAGGACATGGAGGAAAAAAGCTCTGCAAAAGAAATAGCATTTGACCAAGACCTTGAAGGAAATGGGGAAAGACACTACCTGGGGAGAGCAAAGAGCACCCACTAAGATGGAGAAGGTGGGCGGTAACTACAGGGCATGCCAAGCGACATGGTTTGAGAAAAATATAACAAATAGAACAGGATGAATGAAGATAGAAGTTAAAAAAAGTAATAAGGTTATTGGGGCCATATAGTAAACATAAAAGAAATATGAAGTTATATGAGCATAGCCAAGCATTTGACTACTATATGCCAAGTTCTATCCTTTTGACTGAGATTACCACAATGTCTGAGACATAGGCCTTAAATTCTCCTAGCTCTAGTAGGCACTAAACTCTTGAGTAACAAAAACGCACATTATAAAATAAGAATATTTACCCTGTGACATAAAGTGCCTTAGGAAGGAAGAGGCATGGAATGTGGGGGGCAGGTTCAGTGTCACTCTAAGAAGAGGTGAATTCGTTTTATTTGATTTGTTTGGTTTGATTTTTACCTTTTGATTGCCTTAGCTCA
The DNA here is from genome assembly GCF_014898055.3 of Talpa occidentalis. NCBI lineage: Eukaryota > Metazoa > Chordata > Mammalia > Eulipotyphla > Talpidae > Talpa > Talpa occidentalis. The sequence goes on along the minus strand of NW_023602073.1, from coordinate 127,650,638 downwards.
TTTCCCCCACTCCACCTCAGGCAATCACCAATCTGTTTCCATTACTTCTGGATTTTTTTTTTCTTTTAAGATTTCCCATGTGAATGAGCTCATAAAGTATTTGGCATTCTCCGCATGACTTATTTCACTGAACATAATGCCCTCATTGTCCATTCATGTCATTGCAAATGGCAGAATTTCCTTTTTTTAATGGATGATTAATATTCCATTGTATGTATACAAGTATGCATCAGTTAACAACAGGATATGTTCTGAAAAAATGTGTAGTTAGTCAATTTCATTGTTGTGCAAAGGTCAAAGAGTATAATTACACAAACCTAGATGTAATAGCCTACTACAGACCTAGGATATATGACACGGCTTATTGTGAACACTATCATATATGCATCCATCATTGACCAAAATATCATTAAGTGACACACAATTGTATGTAGATATATATGTATATGTTATGTGTATATGCTCCATGTTCTTCATTCATTTGATGGATACTTTGGTTGCTTCTATGACATGGTTATTATAAGTAATGCCTCTATGAACATGATGGTGCAGATATCTCTTCAACATAGTGATTTCCTTGGGATTTATGCCCAGACATTGGACTGTTGATCATACAGTAGTTCTATTTTTAATCTTTTGAGGACTTTTCATACTGTTTTCCATAGTGACTATGTCAAATCACATTCTCACCACTAGTGCACAACTGTTCCATTTTCTCCAACATCCTTACCATCATTTGTTATCTCATCTTCTTGATGACAACCATTTTAACAAATGTGAAGTGACATCTCACCGTGGTTTTGATTTGCATTTCCCTGATTATTAGTAATATAGAGCACCTTTTCATGTACCTGTTGGCCATTAATATCTCCTTTGGAAAAAAATTTATTCAGGTCCTTCGTCCATGATTTTCTTTGCTATTGAGTTGGTTTGGTTCTTTATGCATTTTGGATATTATCCCTTATCAGATATATGGTTTGCAAATATCTTTTTTTTAAATATCTTCTTCTGTTCCATAACTTGTCTTCTTCATTTCGTCAATCATTCCTTCTGCTCTGCAAAAGCTTTTGTTCACAGTCTCACTTGTTTATTTTTGTTTTTGTTGCCTGTGTTTTAGGTGTCTTGTCCAAAAAATCATCACCAGAAACAATGCCAAAAAGCTTTTTTTTCTGTTTTCCCTCTAGGAGTTTTATGACTTCAGGTTCTACATTTAAGTCTTTAATTCATTTTGTGTCAGTTTTTGGGACTAGTGTAAGACAGAGGCTAGTTTCATTTTCTTTTTTCTTTTTTTTTTGTTTAAAGATTTATTTATTTATACAAGAACCGGGGTACAGGCCAGATGCCCAGAAGGGTGAGAGGATTCACCAGAGACAGAGTGGGAAACAGAACAGGCAGACTGAGGAAATACATTGCTGAGGGGAGCAGTGGGCGAGACAGGAGAGGTCTGCTGCACCATGTGGGATTCAGCACTGCAGAGGCTGTGGACATCTTCACAGTGTGGCATTCAACCGCCTGCGCCACCAGGGGAGGCCCTAGTTTCATTTTCTTTACATGTGACTATACAATTTCCCAATACTATTTATTGAAGAGATTGTCTCTTCTCCATTGAATATTCTCACTCCTCATCAAAGATCAGTTGACAATTTGAGCTGTGCCTTGGAAAATGAGCTATCAGAGGTTTGGGAATTGATGGGATATGTGGAAAAGGAAAGCAGTATTATTAATGGTGGAAGTAAATGTGTTTGGATTTGTAGGCTACTGGTAAATATTTAACAACTGGCTGTAAGTAGAGGAAGTTCCTTGTTTCAGAATTTGGATATTTCCATTGTAAACACTTCGACAATAACCAATTTCAAACAATCAATGAAAAGTCAACCAGCTTACAAAATCTCTTAACAAATTGCCAGCTGATTTTTATGAACTTAAATAGATTTGCCCCAGCACACCACTGTCTTACCACATGTTGAGTTTGGGATACTGTTGGACATCTCAGTGTAAATGACTGGTAAGAATTACTGATCTGGGGCCTCCCCGGTGGCGCAGCGGTTGAGCGCTGGGTTGCGAACCTGCCCGCGGCCTCTACGGCGCTGGTTCTATCCCCGGCTGCTCCCCGGCCACCAGAGGAGGATCCCACATGGTGCGCAGACCTCTCCTGCCACCCGCTGCTCCCCTCAGCAGTGTACTTCAGTCCTTCTGCCTGCTCTGCTCCCCACTCTGGCTCTGGTGAATTCTCTCACCCTCCCGTGCTTCTGGCTGTACCCAGTGCATGTGTAAACAAAACAAACAAACAAACAAACAAATAAATAAACATGCCTCTATAAAAAAAAAAAAAAAGAATTACTGATCTGTTGTTGCACGGAAAAGTTAAGCTCCTGGCCCCTATTCAACTAAAATAACTCAGTGTAAATCTCTTTTATGCTTAAGCAGTGCTTAAACCACTTCACTTGTTTGTAGGCAACAAATGAAATAGCATTCAGGTGGTATTCAAATTAAAAACTAACTAAGCAAAAATCCCTAGGCAAACTTCAATTCTCTTTACCCAAGCAGGTTATATTATTTCTCCTAATCACTTACTGCCACCTGCTGGGTGAAAATATGCCTCGCTGACAGATGAATTGTATGTCAAGAACCAATTGAATTCTAAGTAGCTGTAACTTGTGGCAAAAGCTCTGCTGTCTCAGTCCTTGTTAAAGCAAAGGTCAAGTAAAGAAAGACAGTCTAGATGGTTCAAAGAGTTACCCGCATTGGCATCTGCAGTCATTGTCAATCACTCTGCTAAAGATCTCTATTGATTAACGCAGACCTATGATCCCCCTTGCAAACAGCTCTTAGTGTTCAGCACTCTGCTGGAAACTTAAAAACAGGTCAGGGTTCCAAGGAATTCTCATGGCATCTGTATATCTACTTCATATGCATTGTGTTTTCCTAGATAAGCAATGGAGATGTATTTCACAGCAATCTAATAATATTTAAAGGATTTTGTATTATTCACTTTATCCTATCAACAAGACCACATAGTCAGATCAATTTTTTGACCAAGTGATTAAAACTTAAACAGAATCTCAAGGGCTAGCATATTTACTTTCCTTAATTTAGTTTCATAAGAATGAAGACTGTATTATAACAAGAAAAGGCACAACAGATACTTTAAAATAATTAATCAGCTAATTATTAAAGTGAGCAATATTTTTTGTATAATCACTATGAGGTGATATTTAATATTATTTATGAATACACTAATATGATGATTATAAAATTTTACTGGGAGTGAAAGTTTTTCTTTGCATTATTTTTTCTAATTGTTTTTTGAATAATTATTACTTTTATAATAAAACAGATGCTTGCCATTAACATAGCAACTTGCATTCAGAAATAATTGAGAAAAATTAAATAAAATTATATTCTTGCCCTTTAAAGTGGTGGATAAAATAAATCAGTACATTTTTTTCTACCAAAAGAGAAATGTCAACATATATTAAAAAAAAAAATCCTATGGCTTAGCTTCCTATGCTAGCTCTGCTGCCTAGGATCAGGAACAAGGCAAGATGTCCACAAGTCACTGCTACTAAACATGGCACTGTAATTTTTAGTCAATGCAGTAAAGCAAGAAAAGGAATTGCCTACATAAAATTCCCAATCTACAACAATAAAAGAAAAAAAAACTAGAACTAATAAGGGAGATCTGCAGGATACAAATCAATGTATAAAAATTAATTGGTTCTACATACTAGCAATGAGCATTTGGAGAACAAATTTTTAAATAAAATACCATTTTTAATCACTAAAAAAATATATAATAAAACATGTTAGAGCTACAAAACAATGATGAAAGAAATCAAAGACCTAAGTTAAGTGGTCATGAATTTAAAAACATGTCAGTTTTTCCCATATTGATGTATAGATTAATTGTAATTTCTGTAAAAATCCCAGTAAGATATTTTATTGGCAAGGACAAGATAATTCTAGAATGTATAGGGAAAGGCAAAGGAACTAGAACAGTTAAAATCATTTTGAAAAAGGAGAGTTAAATAGGAGGGCTCACTTATCTGATTTCAAGACTTAACATAGAACAGTAAACAGAATTAATTAAACAGAATATTGGTAGAGGGATAGATACATAACTCAATGGAACCACATAGAGAACCCAAAAATAGACCCACAAAAATACACACAAGGCATATTTTACTATGGTACAAAAAGCAACACAGTGAGGAAAGGAGACCCTTTTCAACATATGGTGCTGGAATAACAGGATTTTCATAGGCAATAATCTTCACCTAAATCTCACACTTTATACAAAAATTAATTCAAAATTTTTGTATAATAGATTTAAATCTAAACTGTAAACCCATAACATATTTACAAAAATATCACAGGAGAAAAATCTTCTACACCTAAGACTTGGTGAAGAGTTCTTAGACATGACACCAAAAGCATGATTCATGAAAAAAAAAGTCAATAATCAGACCTCATCAAAATTAAAAGCATTTGTTCTGCATGAGACCCTGATAGAATGAACGAACAAACTGAAGACTAGGAGAACAGACGCACAAACCACATATCTATAGGGCCTCCCCAGTGGCGCAGCGGTTGAGCGCTGGGTTGCGAACCTGCCCGCGGCCTCTGTGGCGCCGGTTCGATCCCTGGCTGCTCCCCCGCCACCAGAGGAGGGTCCCACATGGCGCGCAGACCTCTCCTGCCGCCCGCTGCTCCCCTCAGCAGTGTACTTCTGTCTTCTGCCTGCTCTGCTCCCCGCTCTGGCTCTGGTGAATTCTCTCACCCTCCCGCGCTTCTGACTGTACCCAGTGCATGTATAAACAAAATGAACAAATAAATAAATAACATGCCTCTATTTAAAAAAAAAAAAAAAAAGATCTCATCTCTTGAATTTATAAAGAATTTTCAAATTGCAGTAATAAAAAAGTCATCCAACTAGAAAATAGGTAAGATATGAAGAGATTTCACCAGAGAGGATAACAAATGCAAACACCTGAAAGCATATTCAACATCATTAGCAAAGAGAGAAATGCCCATTGAGATCACCATGAGAGGGCCTCCCCGGTGGCGCAGCGGTTGAGCACTGGGTTGCAAAGCTGCCCGCGGCCTCTGTGGCACTGGTTCCATCCCTGGCTGCTCCCCGGCCACAGGAGGAGGGTCCCACATGGTGCGCAGACCTCTCCTGCCACCCACTGCTCCCCTCAGCAGTGTACTTCGGTCCTTCTACCTGCTCTGCTCCCCGCTCTGGATCTGGTGAATTCTCTCACCCTCCCGCGCTTCTGACTGTACCCAGTGCATGTATAAACAAATAAATAAATAAATAAAACATGCCTCTATTAAAAAAAAAAAGATCACCATGAGAAATTACTATGTACCTATCAAGATGAAAAATGAAATACAGCACATAAAAACCTTTACATCATTGTTTTCGGCAGTTTTATATGTAAGAGCTAAAACTCAAATTAGCCCAAATGTTCTATAATAGATGAATGTTTAAACAAACTATGTGCAACTGTAACAAGAATACTGTTTGGTAATAAAAAAGGAAAAAATATGATTCATGGAATAATTTGCAAGAATCTTAAAAAATTGCACTGTACTTTTTAAAAAAACTCAGTAAGTCACATACTATATGATTCTATTTATATAACATTCTTGAAATAACTACCTTCCCTGCATTTTATTTACATGAGTCACTTCATTGTCCTTCTTCTATTTGATGTTCTCCAGGGGAGCCAATGTTGCCTTTTAACAGATTGACAGTTACCAGGGATTAGGGATGTGCAGGGATATGACCATGCAGGGGTAGCATAGGGAGGTCTTTGTGGTGATGGAACACCCCCACATCTTTATTGTAGTGGTACTTACCAAATCTAAACATGATAAAATGACGTGGAACCATCATACCCTTTATAACAGTACAAATTCCTGTTTTGAAGATATAATCACTGTGGAAACTGGGTGAGAGATACACAAGACTCTCTGTACTCGATCTACAACTTTCTGTGAATCTGAAATTATTTTAAAACAAAAAGCTGATTTTAAAAAATCCAATTCATTGGGAATAGCTAAGGGGCTTCAAGAATGAGCTCTTGGCAACAATAAGTGGATAGCAGTGGTGGCAATGAAGATAGAAGGAATTTGGTCTCAGTATTTTTGAGTGACACATAATCACACAATGGCTATGGTTTTAAATCATTTAAATAAGGAAATCTAATTTATATTTCATCTTGGAAATTAGAGATGACTACTATGTAGTGTGAGTATAATAACTGTTACAGGACAGGGAGAGGGGCACCCCAGACCCCACAAACCTGCCTGCTCTAAATAGGTTCTGCCATCCGCTGCATTAACACAAAACATGAGATTTTAATGGGAAGGAACTTTAATACAATTTGGAAACAATACAGGAAAGGCAAAGAATCTAGTTTCTAAATCAAGCACCCAAATTTACCCGTCCCCTCGTGGGTAAAACTCTATCCAAATGGGACTGGCCCAGAGCAAGGCCCCAAAGCCTGCCACAAGTCCAAAGCATCTTCCAGTGGAGACCCACAGAAAAGGGTCAGAAACAACCAGACAAGCCCGAAGGAAAAGAGCAAAATTAAAATCAAGATAAAAGCTGCCATTGTCACCTCCCCTGGGGTCTCACCCACATCTGTGTCACCCAATCCACAACCAAAAGACAAGCGCAATTTCTTCATATGTCCCTAGGCTCTATGCACCTCCTCCAGGTCTCCTTCTGGCTCCATCCTGCTTCCTTCCTTCCTCAGTCTCCTCTGCATCCTCTTCTCTTCCTGCTCAGCTCCACCCTCCCTTGGGTGGAGCAGGGAACCTGGAACTTCCCCCTTTTCTGGGGACCACCCTGTTACATAACTAGTAATCTCTGAGTTGTTTGATTGTCTTTCTAGAGTACACTGACAGTCTAGAGAGCTTGAGAGAAGAAAAAATCAGCATCAAAGGTGGAAACCCATATTCAAGAAACTGTGTGTCTGTGGCTGCCAAAAGTATATTGATCAGGATCAACTTTGCTCTTGTGAAATACTTGCCTAGTTGTTTGGGTGGCGGACTTATGCAGAAGCATCTGACAGTAGAAGCAGAAAATATACAATTATTCCAGTCTATGTTTTTTCTTTGGGAAAAATTCAACTAGATCCTCTCATTTCAATTCAGAATATTACATTCCTAGGGAACAAGTTCCTTCTAGCTGTCTTGGTTATTTCCTCAGCCTGAACAATTCCAAGATTACCAGCAGGGGGAGAACTACTCCTTAGTTTCTAGCTCTAATCTGACAAGTATTGTCTGTGGCTACCTGAGATTCCTTTCAATTTAACCCAACTTCTATATTTATAGAATGAATAATGTTTCTAAAGTGACAATTGTTTTGCTATTTTTATTACTGCTATATTACTGCTGTGAATATTTATAAACTTTCAAATTTCCCATCACCTTCAAAGTGCTGTACAACCAGAGCGATTTTAAAGAACTGCAAAAACATGTAACACAGGTAGTATTTTCCCCCACCTTCCACATCTCCTTACCATTTCCAGTGTCTGCCCACTGCCAACTCCCCAAGCCAATACTATGAAGGTGCTTCTTTTCACCAACTCTCTCCATGCAGGGCAGCAGCTTCCTGCCTGCCCGTGACCTGTACCTGCCAGAGTTTCTCTTCATGGACCTCACCGGAGGCCACTCTCCTCCAGGCTCCCTGCCTGCAACCATGCAGGCCTCTCTCAGCAAACCTGTCCCTTTCAGGGCAGCTCTTCCTCCCCACTTGTGTCTATGCAAGTGTCCTTTTTATTCTTCTGTCCCTTTCCTTAATACACCTGCCCTTTATTTTTTATTTTTTAATGTATTAGCCTTTGTACTTTTTTTTAAAGATTCATTTATTTATACAAGAGCTGAGGTACAGCTCAGAGGTGCAGGAGGTTGAGAGAATCCACCGAGACAGAGTGGGGAAAAAGACAGGCAGACTGACAAAATGTACTGCTGAGGGGAGCAGCGGGTAAGACAGGAGAGGTCTGCCATGCCATGTGGGAATCTCCCTGCCATGCCATGTGGGGATCCCCTGGTGGGGATCGAACCGGCACTGCAGAGGCTGCGGACAGCTTCACAGCACTGCACTCAACAACCCACTGTGCCACCAGGGAGGCCCTAAACCTGCCCTTTAAATATAACTAAGGTCTCTGTCTCGTGGAGAAACTCGCCCGGGAAGCTCCCCTAGTGTCGCTTAAATGGGAGCTCTAGTGAAACCTTTCCCAGCGTGACCCCAACTCACACTCCAAATCCACTGACTCAAAAAACCCCATTAGGAGGACTAAGAACCATACCAGCAGTGGAAACACTCCTTAGAGGTGTCAGCAATACCCGCTGCTGCTTTTTCCATCACTCTCATCCCATCATCATGACTACCAACTGTCAAGTGGATGAGTTAATTTTCTGGGGAAAATATCAGTGTCATCAGGACTGCAGGGCTCGATGAAGAAAAGGAACACAAACTAGTAAAATCCAAGCGACTGCTGAAGAATTGGCGTCTAGATACAGGCCCAGAGTCTGAGGACCCGTGGCAGGCTCTTTCTCGGTCTGGTCTTGGGAGAGAAAAAGATTCAGTGTGGAGAACAGAGTTACAGGAAAGCAAGGCACTTACTGAGAGGCAGGGAGGGCAAAGAACAGGAAAGTTCTCTGTAGAGAGTGTCCTGCTGGGAGCCCTTGGGGGCCAGAAGTGGGCTTATAGGGGGAGAGGGGGCAAGGGGTGGGGTCTGGTCCTTGGTGTCTCTGAGCTGTGTCTCTTGCTGATTGGCTGGGCTCTGGGGGTCTCCAGCAGTTCTGAGGGTTCTCCTGGGCTACCCAGGTCCACTGAGGGTGACCACATTACCTGAAAGCAGCCTTTCATTTCTCTAGCATTATTTTACTGTGTTGGTGTCTGAACTCAACCCTCAGATTATTAAATGACCTAGATTTGGTGGGGAGGGCTCAGTGGGGCTGGAGAGACAGTAAGGCACCCTCTTGGTTCCAGCCTAGAGTTTCTCATTCAGTCTGAGAAGTGGACTTGGGGCTGGGGCACCCTGTTCCTAACTGACTGCCTGGAAGCAATTCCTTGCTTCCTCCCTCGCCATCCCCAAATAGCATTAGTCAGCTCAGTGTGATTTTTGAAGGAAAAATCACAACAGCTTCTCAACAGCTCCAAACACACGAAAATTACCCAAAATGGCTTAGTTGATTTTATGAAATGATCAATACCATCAAAATCTAAAAACAATAGTAAAATAAAACCAACTCTCCCCTAGTTCCCTTTATAAATGAACTTGTGAAATTTAAAAAAAAAAAGAAAAATGTTTCCAAATCACGTTGCAGGAGGGGGATCCCCAGGGAAAGTTTGGGTGGCCTGAGCAGGGAGGAGAAAGAACCTGGAGGAGAGGTTGAGGGAGAGGGAAACAGGATGGAGGGCGAAAGGGAGACAGGCAGGAGGCATGTGGAGAGACAAAGACATTGAAGAGGTTGCACATGTTTCATTTATTTTTATTTTTTATAAGATTTATTTTATTTATGTATGCATACAAGAGCAAAGATGCAAGCCAAAGGTGGGAGGGTAGAGGGAGGGGCAGGGAGAGGAGTGAGGACTCACCAGAGACAGAGTGGGGAACAGAACAGGTGGATCGACAGACATATACTGCTGAGGGGAGCAGCAGGGAGATAGGAGAGGTCTGCTGCGCCAGGTGGGCTGCTCCTGTTCAGCAGGGGATGAACTTGCGCTGCAGTGGCTGGCCAGAGCTTGAGAGAGCCCTAAGTCCTGTGCCCCCAGGTAGGCCCATACAACATGACTTTAAAGGGGTTAAGACGCAACCTACAAAGCTATCTGCAGCCACTGCAGCCCGAGTTTGATCCCCGGCCTGGGAGCTACCCACATGGCACAGCAGACCTCTCCTGTCTCACCTGCTGCCCCCTTCAGCAGTGTATTTCAATCAGTCTGCCTGTTCTGTTCCCCATTCTGTCTCTGGTGAATACTCTGACCCCCCACACCTCTGGTCTGTAAATCTTAAAAAAAAATAAATGGTCAACCAATTCTCATTACGTAGCTGAGCATAACCTGAGCTGTACGAGAGAAGTAGCTGCCATTGAAATCATGATGGAATGAACAAGTTCAAGGCAGCAGTCTTTCTGCCCAGCTCGGTCTGTGCTGGAGCTCCTTTTCACCAGCTCTCTCCCCAGGCAGGGCAGCGGTTTCCTGCCAGTCCAAGACCCTGCACTGGGCGGGGGCTTCTCTGCTCAGACCTCCCTAGGCAGAGGCAGCACTGCTCAAGTCTGCTGCCCGGCGATCAGGAAAGGCCAGCAGGTTTACCAAGCAGAGGGGGAGAACACACACCCTGGCCAGGCTACCAGATCTCTCGCTGCTGCATCACCAGAACTTGCAGAACCCTCCTAGCACCCCCTGGCCGACCCTCAGCCATCACCCCCCTTTGTTTTTTTTTTTAAAGATTTATTTATTTATACAAGAACTGGGGTACAGGCCAGATTCGTGGGAGGGTGAGAGGATTTACCAGAGACAGAGAACAGGCAAAGAGAACAGGAAAGAGGACAGGAAAGAGGACAGGCAGACTGACGAAATACACTGCTGAGGGGAGCAGCGGGAGAGACAGGAGAGGTCTGCTGTGCCATGTGGGACCCTTGCAGGCCAGCTGGGCATCGAACTCGCGCTGCAGAAGCTGTGGACAGCTTCACAGTGCGGCGCTCAAATGCCTGCGCCACCCGGGTGGCCCCTAACAACCCTCTTTTTTACTCCCTTATCTACAAGCCCCTCCCCTCAGCCCAAGAGCAGGATGGAGTCAGCCAGACACGAGGGGCTGCCGGCCCCAGTGTGTCCACAGCTAAACTACTTTCCTTCTCCAGCTCTGTCTCCTTTCCTTGGCGGTGGGAAACTGAGGCCCCCAGAGGCTGGATCCCTGCACAGGTGACTGGGAAAAGAACTGCTGCCTGTGGGGAGGAAAACAAAAGGAAAGCTAAATAACAGATCAACTCAAACTTGAAAAACCATTACAAAAGGCAATCCCAGAACTGAAAAAAGTACCTGCACCCCCCCCCACACAGACACACATGCACACATCCAAGAGCAATGCATGCCCCAAAGCAGTGGGAAAGGAGCCCGAGGTGATTGCACTAGGAAGACACCCCACCTCTCTAGGCAGAGGCAGATGTGCCAACATCCCCAATACAAGGAAATGCAAATCACCCGACCAAGATACCCCCTCCACCCCATCCCTTGAGAGCCTAGGGCAACAAGCATTGCTGATAGGGAAACAGCAGCAACTGATGGAGAAAAGCTGAGAAGCAGCCAGGTGCAGCCACGGAGCTGATGCCCAAAAGGTCCCACATGCCCCATTGGGAAAATCGCCACAAGCCAGCCGCAGCAGTCTGGATGTCAGGGGTTCCTGAAGGATGAGAAGGCATAGGCGCAATTGTAGAAAATGAGGAGGAGGTGGAATGAGGAGATGCAGACACTTGATCAGGGTGCAGACATCATCCTGCTGAGGGTCTCAGCAGCTCTTTATATGTTTCAAGCAAATTGTGAGAGCGCATAATAAGCATATGCATTAAGGCAGGAAGATAACAATCATCACATCTTTCTCAAGAACAGCCAAGGGTCTATTTGCCCTCCTGCAGAGGTCAGGACATTTATTATTCTTTGTTTTAAAGAAGGCACAGTTGCTAAACAAAAGAGTTCTTAGAATAGTCATTTACCTTAAACAGTCATTTTATTATTAGCAAAAAACTTAATGTGACTGAAACTAACATGTCTATGTTTGCGATAGTGAATGATTAACTAAGGGCTAGGGGAAACAGACAGGAAGTTACCTGGGGGAGGAAGATGCATTCACTTATTCCTAACCCCAAGCTCTCAATTAAGGGAGGAATTTTCCTAATCTAACAAGAGCTTTTCTACCTATTACTCCTATACTTATCTAGTCGGCCTAGTTTTCGTATCTAACTTTAAGATCAAGGGAAAATTCCTTTTTCTGTAGGACTGCTGATTGTTGTTTAAAAGAACTACAAACATTTCATTGGGAGGCAGGGCCGGAGATGGTTACAGCTTTTAGTTCCCAGAATGGTTAATACCTGACATATCAGTTGTAACATTGACTATTTCCAAGTGCATTATTTGTGCTGCCATGGTTATTAGCTCAACCAGTCACAAAATTGTTGTTGACTTATTCTTGAATGCACACTCTAACAGCTACCATACCAATTGTCACTTTGTTATAGAGCAACCCCGATATTAAACGGGTTCCTGGCTGTGGGTCCTCACCCGCGCACTTTAAAGGGACTTATGAATACTCTACTACAGACACACACAAAAAGGTTAATAAAAGGTTTATTTACAAGAGGAAAGGAAATAAGGAAAATGTACAACTCAGGGAGAAAATAGGGAAATAAAGTCTTTAATGCGTCCTACCCGATCCGACGACCTGCAAACCCAAAGTCACTCTCCGAGCTGGCGGGACGCTGCGAACTGGTGGAGATCCCAAAATGGGGTCCCCCAAAGCCCACGTGTCTGCCTTTTCTATCCACCTGGCTGCTTAACCCCACCCTCAGGTCCCAGCCACCTTCCCTTTGGTGGTGATGGGATTTGGAGTTCCCAGTGTCTTTGGCTTTGACCTGGGGTGGGGGTGGAGTCCACAAAGCCTATATGGAAATAGCTTTGGGACATCCTTTTCCCCCTAACAACTTCCAGGGGAATCAGCCATAAACAAACAAGAATTTAGCAGGAGCCGGCTATGGCGCCTCCTGGCTCTAGGGGCAGGAAGACCACAGAGCAGGCTAGGGCAGGAAGACCACAGAGCAGGTTTTCTATGATCCAGCAGACCAGGTAAAGGAGGAATCAGAGTCCTCAGCGGCTTTTGCAGGTTTTTTATTTAAATTTACCAGGCACATGGCAGGCAGGGGTGCTGGGGGGCCGGGAGACTGGCAGTCCTCCCAGCCCCCAGCAAGTCTTCACTCTATCTGGGCTCTCTCTGGCCTTCTCTATGCTTATCTTCTTCTTCTCTCTGCTTCTGTTGGTTCTTGGCTTCTTCTGGCATCCCCCGTGACGCCACCCCTAAAAGCCCCGTCTTAGCCCAGGTGAACCCCATCTACCTATGCCCACACCCTACTCCAAGTGTCCTCCATCAGGCATGCATTCAGGACCGCAAGGATTCATCATCTATCCTGATGGCGGGAGGGCAGAAAAGCCTGACACATTTTCCTTACCCTATACTGACTTATTAGGAATTTTCTTACACTTGGAGCATGGCTCGCTCAGCCACCCAACTGCTATCTTTAAAGTAAGAGAAATTACCTTCTCCATTTAGCCCTTGCCTCAAAAGACCACATATCCCATATTAAAGACTTGGCCAAGGGATGCTCACAGCCATTTGTTCCCAGAAGTTTTTTCACTTGTTAATGTAAGGCCAAATGTTGAATTACTGCCTTTTGGCAGAGAATTACCAATTTTATAAAAAATGTAATATTGGTATCACGCAGTGCCATTTGCCATCATATTGGTTATTCAGTAATTGATCAAAAAGCATTTGCAGTTTTACTTTTAAATGCATAGTTTAAATGCGTATGGTAGAAACTAGCCATAAACAAATGAGGAGAAACTAGCAGGAGTCAGCTAAAGAGATTGCTGACTTTTCAGGAATCTGCCCCATGCTGGGACCTTTGTCAGACAACATGAGCAGCACCGCTCCCAGCAGCAAACATAGGCAGAAACAAAAAAATGACACAGAGGCATCGGTAGGGGGCGCCAGGTCCCCCGCTAGCGAACCCTGGGCCCCCCTCACAGGATGCAGGCCGGCAGCCTGCCCAGGATTGGGCTCACTTGCCCAGGGTTGGGCTCCCTACATTCCCCATATTTTATTTTCAGGTCCTGTCCTCCTCCGCATGGTCCTCTTCTGCTCCCCTTTCTCTGTCACAGCCCTTATGTGCAACCTTCAAGCCTCAGGTGTGCCATGTTACACATGCCCACCCCCATACTCCAGGTGCCCACCCTCAGGCAGCCGACCTGCAGGCCCCACTGCCAAGGGCCTGTTCTGTGCACAGCCGCAGGTTAGCCACAAAGGCATTCTGCGCAAACGCTGGAAGGGAAGCAATCTTCCCTTACCCCTCTGTCAACCCCCCTCCCCCGCAACAGTCCCGGGACAGTCTTCACCTAGGTTTCTCTTGGCCACTGAACTGTGCAGCCATGACCCACACACGTGAACGGTGCAAATAAACACAACACGACAGACACAGCAGAACCAGGCTCCTCTCAGGGCGCCAGCCCAGGGCTGAATGAAGAGCTCATTTGCACCCGCCCCCAAGATCGCTGGCTTCTGCTGTCTGCAGGCCTGGCTCCCCTGAGGGGGAACCACTGCTCACTCTTGGGGGGCGGGGGAGGGGCCTCCGCCATCCCATCCAGGGGCCTCAGGCTCCCAGGCTTTCCCTGGCTGTGGTCCCAGCACAAGCCACACCCCGCACCCGCCCCCAGCTGTGCTCACTCTGAGGTGTGCAACAATCGGGTCTTGAGGGGGCAACTTCCAGCCCCTTTGGTACCCACTGCTGTACCCCCCCCCCGCCCCCCGCACTAGACTCTCGTGGCCGCCGCTGCTGGGAAGCCCCTGCGCTCAGGCCAGCCCTTTGCGCTTGACCACGGGTCGGGCTGCGGGGAGCGAGCTCCGCTGGGGGGCCTCTCCATCACCTCTCCGCCCGTGGGCTCCCCACCCGCCCCCTGAGGTCCCGCCGCCCCTCACCCTCACGCTAAAGCAAAGGGGCCTCCCACAGGTGCCATGAGGCGAGCAGCTCCGCTAGGCTGCGTCACACCTGCTCGGGGCTCCCGACCTTGGCACCCGCTTTTGACTCCCCTGAGCGGCTTATGACACTCTCCCGCCTGCTGCGGGGACCCTGCCCCAGGCAGCTTAAGGCCACCCCGACTCTCCTCTCCGGGGGCGCACGATGATCCCCTCCCTCACTCCTCCCCAGGGCACCACAGACTTGGCATCCACCGGCCCGAGTCCCCAGCCCCTGGCGGGATCCTCAGTCCCTGTCCGGCCGCCCGTGGGGGTGCCCCGCGGCAGCGCAGGGCGACCTGATGGGCCGTCGGGCTCCTAACTCCCCCACCGCGTCTGCGGCTCAGGGTCCCGGGCGGGTCCTCGCAGGCCGCCCCCCTCCCCTCGCGTTCTCCTCGGGCAGCTCCCCGCGGGGTCCGCCTCCTGGGGGCCGCGGCGCCTCCTGCGCTGTCCTGGACCGACGCGCAGAGCTTCCAGGGCCCCCAGCGGCCCCACGTCCGGCCCCTGCTGTGCGCACAGTGGCACTCCCGCCCCACCCCCACCCCACCCCCACCCCACCCTGGCCACTGTGGTGTCAGTTCTCCGGAGCGAGACTCTCATCCACGCTGACTGAATTTTGAGACGTGGTGTCCAATATATTCTTTCGTTTACCTTTGTGATATCTACTTTATTTAAAATAATAGTGATTCTGCTTGCCAATGAGGCATGTTTCGTGTTTAAAGAGGGATTCATTGATTAAGCTTATATAATTATGATTACCAGTTTAGTTAAGAACAGTTAACTCAATTATTTCGCAATGTAAAACAGGGTTCTCTTCCAAATCAGGTGTTTCAACTTTGGGTGGAATTTTGAATTCTTTTCCATTTGGCTTTCCGTGTCTCCAAGATACCCAAGGCCCGCCTCAGTTTCCCTCAGCCAATAAAAGAAACCCGCGTTTGAGGGAAAGGAAATTGGCTGAATTTGTCGCTGAAGGAGGAGGGCAGCAGACTCAGGTCTGAAAGGCAACCATCCTGCTCTTTGGCAGAGGGCAGAGGTCTTTATGTTATAGAGCAACCCCGATATTAAACGGGTTCCTGGCTGTGGGTCCTCACCCGCGCGCTTTAAAGGGACTTATGAATACTCTACTACAGACACACGCAAAAGGGTTAATAAAAGGTTTATTTACAAGAGAAAAAGAAATAAGGAAAATGTACAACTCAGGGAGAAAATAGGGAAATAAAGTCTTTAATGCGTCCTACCCGATCGACGACCTGGAAACCCAAAGTCACTCTCAGAGCTGGCCGGACGCTGCGAGCTGGCGGAGAGCCAAAATGGAGAGCCCCCCAAAGCCCACGTGTCTGCCTTTTGTATCCACCTGGCTGCTTAACCCCACCCTCAGGTCCCAATCACCTTCCCTTTGGTGGTGATGGGATTTGGAGTTCCCAGTGTCTTTGGCTTTGACCTGGGGTGGGGGTGGAGTCCACAAAGCCTGTATGGAATTAGCTTTGGGACTGCCTTTTTCCCCTAACATTTATACAAAGGGGAAAAAATGGGGAAGACCGGCGAGGGTCTGCAAAGGGGTGTGGGAGGGGTCAGTGGGTGCCAGCTTGCTTTTTTCAACTCCTTGGAGTGCAAGAAGACAAACCTGACAAACAAGGGGGGAATTGCAAGAAATTCGGGGAAAGACAAACTTGCTAATGCTTATCTGAAGAACCGGTTCCAAAGAAGGCAAACTTGTCAAATTAGGGCGAAATTACAAGAGATGGGGGAAGACAAACTTGTTCATTCTTATTTGAATGTAAGAATGCATTTGTAACTGCATCATCCATTAAACCACCAATAGTTTGTTGTTTTGTTATTTTTTGAAAGTCTTCATCTCTTTTGAAAGAGAGCTTTTGAAAAGAAGTCATTTTTTATAGATTTATTTATTTATGCATACAAGAACTGGGGTACAGGCCAGACGTGGGGGGTGCAAGGGGCGGAGGAGTTGAGAGGATTCAACAGAAACAGAGTGGGGAACAGAACAGGCAGAGGAACACAGGCTGGAAATGTTCAGTTAGTGCAGCTTTTTTGGACCCCTGCATTTCCTTACAAAGTTTGTAGCAAAGTATTCTCTTCAGAAGCTCCTGCCAGGACCCTGAAAGCCTGAAGTGGAAGTTAACAGCCTTCTTACACCAATAACCACACCCTGAAATTATTTTATTTCCTTTTATGGTTACAGACTACTTTTAGCAAGCCCTGTAAGGGGGTCATAATGGGGGGAGGATCTGAGTACAATTCCTTAGAGTGTCACAATGCCATGTAACTAATTGTGAGGAACAACTGCATAATGTGCCATTGATTGCAGCTACCTAACAATGCATAGCTTGAGGGCATGTGCTGTCTGTCATCCTCAGAGTCTAAGACAATCTTATCTCATGAGGAATGCCTTAGAAGTTTGAAGAAGAGGAGAACTGGTGTGGTAAAGGCAACAGCCTTGGACTGAACCTTGAAATAAAAATGTAGATAAGGAAACACTAAGAAGGCAAGAATCTCATCTATCTTGTTTCCCAGCTTTCCCCTAAAGCCTTACTATATGACACAAGAGTAAGCACTGCTTTGCAATCTATTGTTGGTCTCCATCTGACTGAACATAATCTAGGCCCAATGTCTGGAAGTGTGCTATGAGGTTAAACAATGATGCTACCTTTAAAACAAAATAAGAAAAAGCTACAAAAATATACCATTCTGTTTCTAGTTGGGGCTTGATACAAGTAATTCTGCAAGACAAAGACAGTAGAATTGTGTTAAGGTACAGAAAAGTTTATGATAGAGAACTCATAAACTCATTTAGGGGTTTATCAGAGACTTTAAATTGTGAAAATTTCAACAATGAAATGGACCCATTCTTTGAACGAAGAAAATTTGAGTTTCGTTTATTTCAAATCCTCTCGAGCTTTTATTAATTTACAAACTTTCAGTCTGAGACCCACTTCACTTCCTTTGTATTACAGCCAGCACAATGCATCCAAGCATATGCACATAAAAATTTTTGATAGTGAAAAAATTATCAGAAATGTGAAAATCTTATTTCCTAGATGTTTATTGTTTCCTCTCTCTCTTTGGTGAAAGAACTCTACTCTGAGTTCTGAATTTCTGATACAGAATGAAACTGGACATGCATTTTAAATGAATGTGCTATTTTTATTAAAATCCTTCAGTTTTCCCCTGAATTGAGGATTTACAGGCAAATATGTTAAGTTTAAGACAATGTCATTGGGGTGGGTGGGATGTAAAGGGACTTTTTTTGTGTGTTTTCCTTTATTCCTCCTTCCCTACCTTATGGGTATAATACCTATTTCAGAGATTCTTTCATTTCTAGTAGAGTGAAACATTTTATGAATCTGTGGCTTCTGGTATGGATATGATTCCTTGTAAACATCTTTTTTCCCCCCAGTCATTATTTATGTATGACAGGGGGAATAAATGCAAATATTTCACATTGAAAAAAAAAATCTATGGAAGTTACAGGTTGGTGACTTTCCCTCTGCTTCAGTCTCTTCTAAATACTGAAAGGATATTTATATATGTCTGTCTCCTTTTTTACTTGGGAGTACCATTAAATGTAATTAAAGAACCAAAAACAGGAATATAGGTCACAGATCAGAAATGACTGTTTACTCTGTGAACCTAAAATGAACTTTGGAACTTCTTTCCCCTTCCAACAATACAGCTGTGAATAATGGCCCACAACCCTTGCACTCAGTATGAATGCCTAGAGAAACACCACCACCTGTTCCCTGCCTCCCATCCCACACCCTCAACACACACACAAGCAGTCAAGTTTCTGTATATACAACTTTTATTTTTGAATCCACATTTCTTATTTTACAGACATTACATTCTGTAGATTTCTTTTCAAGGAAAATGTCATTGGATGTAGGTAGACATGATGAAATTTACTTAAGGCTTATGAAAACACCCACAGACCAAATTCCTGTGATAGGCTTCAGCATGAAGTGTAATCACTACACTTGTTTCAAAGCTCAAATGCCAGTTACTGTCATAGATAAGAACTTACCCAGAAAATAGGGCAGGACAGTTAATGTAGCTAATAACAAAGAAAAGTCAAAAGGGGTTGATTAACAGACTCCTTTGGAGGACTATGTGTTCTTAGCTCCATCCCTGTCTTATCATCCTAAATAGGACCTGATACCATCACCCATGTATCTGGAACCTGAATGTTTGTCTTCTCAGGAAGATTTGCTCTCTTTTCTAATTCTTGTAAATATTTTTAAGTTCCACTTGGTTCTTTGATGTTGTGAAATTCTGTATGGAAGTTATTTACCTCATTGAAGAGGTGCATGACATGGTGATAAAATTAGGGATAAAGATTTGCTGTGTAGTTGGAAAGCAAAAATAGCCTTGTCAAAAAAAAGTAGAATCAATATGTTTCCATATTTGACCATGTCAGTTTATCAAATTGGGAAAGTGAAGGTCAGTGACATATTTTAAGGTGATTAAATAGTAAAAGGAGAGTGTCTTTCAAGACAAGAAATAATACATACTGTATAAGAGCAACTGAAGAAAAAATTAAGTGGGAACAGATGGGGATGTCATTTACCTTAAAACATCAAAACAATTTAGACTGATATTTTCTTCAAGAACAGGAGATTATTATGACAAAGGAAGAAAAGTGAAATGGTTGTATGTCATAAGTAGGTCATAATGACCTTTGTAAAATATATCAGAGGAAACAATGGGAAAATGCCAAAAATGTATCCATCCAAAGAATGCTAGACTCTCCTTTCCTTACCTGTTTACCTGAAGATCACCACTGCTTCCTTCAAAGACCTAGCCCAAACGTCACCACCTCCAGGAAGTCACTGCTGATATTACCATGCAGTACCCAGGGTTCCCTGGACACTGAGTTTCTGGTCCCTGGGCCACCATCCACCCAACGCTCCATTATAACATTTATCACCCTTTAGGGATCATTTATATTTCTGCTACCTACCACCGCCTCCCCAACTCTGTAAGAGTTGTAATTTTCTCTTCTCTGTGGTCCTGGTACCTGGCAAAGGGGAAGGGTATCTATCCAGTCAAATTTTACTAAGATGCTTTATATTAGCGGCAACCATGTGTCTGCAGGTGTTTTTTGAAGAATATATAAAATCAATGAGACACTTCTACAAAGAAGTAGATATCTTTCTGCTAAGTGCAGATAAAAAGCTTAGATATTATACATACACAAACACAGGAAGATTATGAAAAGTGGAGAGAAAAAGGTAATATCAGGTTGGGGGCCTGGGACCTAAAGAAGATACTGTGATAATTTCCCCCATTTATTATTTAGTTCACATGGAAAGGCACGCTCTCTCTCTTTCTCTAGCTCTCTAGCCAAAGAGCCAGAAGAAAAATGCCTAGTTAAAAAAATAATAATAATAATAACAGCACTAGCCAAGCACCATGGAGAAGACCATGGCCCCATCCATCCTGCAAGGGCTGAGTGGGGAGCCAAGGCTTCCTTCCTTGCCAGGTTACAGTCCATGCATCAGTGGGGACCATGTGGGAGTAGGAACGAGGCACCTGCACATCTCAGACAGGGGGGCATCAATGGAGCCTCAGTGGTGAGCTGAAGTCCCACCCTGCTCAGCAGCCCCTAGGATCGCCTCTCATCCAGGTGTGAATGGGGGTTAAGTGAGAAACCTGGCTCCCAGCCACATATAGCAGTGCTCCCAATTCTCTTGCTAGGGTGATATCAGAGAAACTCAGTGAAAACAGAAGGTTAAATAATATCCATAGTTGTATAACATAATACTAAAACTATCCAGGTTTCAATTGAAAACCATTCATCACACCCAGAATCAGGTAAATCTTTTCAAATGATAAAACACATAGATGACAACATCAAGATAACACAGATGTCAAAATTATCTGACCAGAATTTTATAGCAGCCATCATAAAAATGCTTCGGTGGGCAAGTATGAAAATGCTTGAAAGAAATACAAATCTCAGTACAGAAATACAAAGTCTCAGCAAAGAGATTTTCAGTAAAAAAAAAAAAAAAAGACATAAAAATTATAAACTTTACAATTAAAAATACAATAACTGAAATATAAAAACCGATGGATGGGCTCTAGAACTGAATGAATTAGACAGAGAAATAATCCATCAACTTGAAACTAGAACAATGGAAATTATCCAACCTAAACAAAAGAGAGAAAATACACTGGAAGCAAAATTGAACAGAACCCCAGGGACCTGTGGGATTAAAACAAGAAACAATGAAACTTTCTAAATTATTATATAATTTTCAGGTGCAAATTGTATTATTCAAAGTTTCTGTGGCCCTGAGGCTATTAAAGAACGATTATCAAATGAAGGACAGATACAAATCTTTGGTGTAAAAATATAAAATCTAAATCAAACCCAAGCAGCCTAAGAGTGAAGGTAGACTTTGAAGCTTCACAGACTGGGACTAGAGGACAAAGTCTACCTGGGGGAATTCAGGTTCATTTATCATGACCACCAAGAAGATGGGAAGTGAAGGTGACATGTCTCCTCGAATCCATGGAATTTCAAGATGAACACCTCAGTCCAGCACAGCTCTGCTGGCAAGGTCATTTCTGTGCACAGAGGAAAACATTTCTAGAATTGCAATGAAAAATGCCACTTGCAGGTATCAACAAGTTCTCTAAAATTTCACTACATAAGGCTCATTTTTAACAGATGAACCACTTTTAGAGCTATTTTTAACCTATGTTAATAACCATTGAGCAAATTGGGAATATTCTCTTTTGTGTACAAATGTAGAGTAGAACTTTGTAACAGGAGGTATACTCAGTTCACAGATCGTCCCTTAAAGTTTAACTTGCTAGCATCATTAAATTTGAAGAAACTCTAGCACAATAAAAAATAATACACAGGATTACATATTTTGTCTTAAGAGAATAAAAGAAAACATACGGAGCCTCTGAAATATTCTGGCTTCCACTATTTTGATTAAAACAAAATAAAATAAACTCCAAGTTAAATGGAATTCAGAATCTCTCTTAAATTCCTGTGAAGATGCTCTTATAACATGATTTTTTCCAATCCTATTCATTAGTCTAATGTTTGCCAGTTCCATAAAAATTTATTAAAGATACTAAGATTCATACATTTGGTGTCCAGATAACGTTCACAGCTACTTCTGCCTTTAAAGAGAAGCAGAAGAGCAGTTTTCGGTATAGTCTGTCTTTATTTCCCAAACTTGCACAACACATACAGCTCTTACACATTCAGACACGTGCAAGACTCAATAGGAACACACTCCTACTGCCATACTGAGGCCACAAGTTTCCCTGAGATGGTCATATCACAGAGGATTCCCACTTCTAACTCCGGATGACAGTTTCCAAACAATTCAATAGTGTAACAGAGGACTGTATAAAATAGAATGTTCTTTTAAAAAAATTTATGTTATGTTCTTGTAATAAAAAATATCAATCTTCTTGGCTAAAGGTTGGCAAATATGTCTTCAATTTTAAAATGTCTGAGATCGGCTCTTTTCTTTCTTGATAGAAGCTGAGTCCAGTGATGTGTTCAACATCTATAATGCGAGCCCTGTGCAACATCAATAACTCTTCAACCCATGAGGACTCATGCTTCCCATGCTGTGAGGAGTAAGGAAGAAAAGTCACTGGAGAACAGCCAGTTCACTTCTGCTGCAAAGTGTCCATCTCCCCAAATTTAATTAGTTCTGACACTTTGGTTCCCAAATGGTGGATGTCATAGATTGGTTAGGCGTGATCCCAATTCTTGATAAGCTCCCTGTCTTACATATACCATGCATATTAGTTAAAGTAGATGTGTCAAGTTTCGGAAAAGGAAAAAACTCGTGCAACAGATGTTCTGTATCATACTGGTGCAAGAAACTTAGTGGCGTGGGTTTAGAAAATGTTGGAAAACAGAAACAACATGGCATGGTAAAAGAATATGGAAATTAGTTTGAAGAAATTTAGATTCCAGTCCTGTTTCTACCTTTCCCTATCAAGTAAACTGGGGCAAGTATTTAACATCTGAAGCCTGCTTCCCCTGTGTGCACCCTCCTTAAAGTATTATACTGAGCATCAAATGCAATGATGTACACAACTGCTCGATACAAACACTAGCTCTTCACAGAATTCATTATCTATATAAGAACATGAAGAAGGGGCTGGGGAAAATAGTAAAACACTATCATTTCTGGTGAAGTAGTGAAATCTTAGCTAAAATGGAATGAGAATACAATTTGAAAGTTGTCAGAGAGTAAATCCTTAAAGTTCTTATCACAAGATGATGACAGATGTTAACTGGACTTATTGTGGGATCATTTTGCACTATATACAAATATTGAATCATTAGGTTGTTTACCTGAAGCTAAATTTAATGTTATATGACAATTATACCATGAAAAAAAAGATTAAAAATAAAAGCAAACAAGTAAGAATTAAAGGCTGGTCCCTGGCAAATAGAAACATGCAGTAGCTGAGGCGGGTGATAGAAATGGAAATCAAACATCCATGTGATGGTGTAAATTTTTCTGAATATGGCTACTGGAGAAGGACAGATGAAGAATGTTCTCACTGTTTGATGGGCTTTGATTGTACTTTAAAGGCATCCCTCAAGAAAGGTTCATGTGCCCTTGGGACATTATTAGTTGGAAATGATAAACACAGACTTTTCACACAGATCATCTCAATAATTTCTAAATTCCCATTAACCCTCAATCACCCGCTGTCAGTACTACTGCCCATTCAGCCGCCTGCAGCGATCTTTACCCTGGTTCTAAGAGGAACAGCCATGACTTAGTAGACAATTTGGCCAGTGGACATCTGGCATCTCTTCTGACATTCACAGGAACATTTAAAAAGCATACACAACGCATCAATTCTCTCAGGCCAATATTCAGCTAAGAGGAAAAATCAGTAAGCATTGGGATATAACTTCAAGTTATATCCATCAAGTCTTTTATTTAGGGTCCTTTACGTACATGGCCGTTGTAGAAAATGACAATGTTTGCACTTAAGGTGTGAGCACAATAGCTGTTGGAATGGTAGAGATAGGAAGGAAACTCCACACCTAATTTATGACACTTATCATTTGGGTCAAAGAAATGTAAACATAAGCCTGTTACTGACATTGTGGGGAAAACACAGAATTCAGATATAGCATGCAGGGAAGTAGAAGCCATCTTTTGCACACATGGGCCACAAGCTAAGAAACGGTGGCACAGAAAGACAGGAAGAGTCTGGTTCCCCAAGAGTGCTGCTCACCTGATGCACCATCCTGTTTAACTCTGAGTTTCCTCTTCTTCTAAGAAACCCTTTACTTGCTCAAGTTACTGTAATTAGGTATTCTATTATATGCTTCAGAACACAATACTAAATGATACCTTTAAATTAAAGGCAATTTAACTTAACAAGGAAGAGAAAACAAAGATACAGTCCATGATACTGACCAATTAGCAGAGTAGATGCCTAAAAGGCATCTAAATAGCCAAAATCTTACTATTCTCTACTTAACTCTTAAGAATAATGAAAAAATAGCTTCATAAGAAATATATTCTATGAGAGACTGGTCAATTAGTTCTGAAAGTTTATGAGCAAAACAACTAGAGAGAGACGTATCTTCATTCGGAATGGTCACTCCTGGGCCTACAGCAGAGATCCACTCCTGGGCCTACAGCAGAGATCACTTTTTGTTTACTGCTGTGTCTTTAGTACCTACAACATCTGTGTTAAATGAATGAATGGCTGAGGGGACACTGACACTGACACATTCACATTGACGCATTGAGAAATCAATGAGTGATCGCAGCACTTTCTCTTGCTGAGCTCAGGCTGGGCCTCAAGATCCTTTTGACCACATTATACACACCACTCATCCAATGAGGCTGGTAGGAAAGCCAAAATCTATTTGCCAATTTGTATCTAGACTTACTTTGTGTAAATTCAATGGAAAAATAACACTTAGGAAATCTGGGAAATGCTCTGAAACAAAAATATTTTGGCCTCCTCTAAGGAAAAACTTAAAAACTGTTAAAATTTTAATGCAGCCTTGATGCCAAATAGTTACGGTTTAGATTTTTTTTTTTTAATTTTGAGCAAATAAGATGACATAAAACAATTATTTCCAAGCACTGGAATAACAGAATAGAAAAGATAATTAGGGATATATATATATATATATATATATATATATATATATATATATATATTCATTCATGCATACAAGAACCAGGGTATAGGCCAGATGCAGGAGGGTGAGAGGATTCACCAGAGACAGAGTGGGGAACAGAATAGGCAGACCAACTGAAACACACTGCTGAGGGGAGCAGTGGGCGAGACAGGAGAGGTCTGCCGCACCATGTGGGTATCTTGCCATCTGGCCCGGATTGAACCTGTGCTGCAGAGACTGTGGACAGCTTCACAGTGCTGTGCTCAACC
Source organism: Talpa occidentalis (assembly GCF_014898055.3). Lineage (NCBI taxonomy): Eukaryota > Metazoa > Chordata > Mammalia > Eulipotyphla > Talpidae > Talpa > Talpa occidentalis. Next base: position 127,625,412 of record NW_023602073.1, on the reverse strand, counting down.
ACCTGTGCCACCAGGGAGGCCCAGGGACATATTTTTATAATAATGTGATATATAGGAAATTAATTTGAAATGTTGTATAACCACAACTTTCAGACAATTTACAACAGTAAATTACAGATCTGCTTTTGAAACAAGAGAAAATTCATACTTCAAATAAGCCTAGAATTTAGTGGTGAAATCACACAAAATCACCAATATTTACATTTTGATCTGATCTGTAGTGTTTTCAGTAGACAAGTGTGATCTCTGAAGATATACCATCTGAGAGGATTAATTTAAAACCATCTTACAATTTCAAAGTACATATACAGATTCAAGTTAAGGCTCCGTCACAGCATTTTCAGTGTAAGAAACACACACAAATATACAAATATATTTTCATTGTTTAAGGTAAATAAACAAAGGTTACTTACCGCACAGCTCTCACTGTTGTCAGTCCTGTGAGGCAAAATGAAAGCTAAGGTATCTAAATTTTCACACTGTAAGGGAGTCTGGGATATATTTTTACAACTTGTTAGTACAATGAAGAAGTGAGTTGGAATCAGAATTTCTTGATTACGGATGGGTCTGGTGTTTCTGTAAAATATGGCAATATTCACTTTAAGAATAAAATAATTATCTTCCTTTTAAAGAGTATTTCAGAATAACATATTTTAATACAATACAGCTAAAGCAAAGATTCAAATAATCAAATACATTATAAGAAGTTAATAATCATACTATCAACATAGATTGAGAAAAAGATTTCAAAGATAGATAAACAATCCAAGTATTTTTTATTTTCTATAGAAATTTATTGAACTTTGGAATTTTGTAGTTCTATCTTTTTTTTTTTTTTTTAAGATTTATTTATTTATTTATACAAGCACTGGGTACAGTCAGAAGTGCGGGAGGGTGAGAGGATTCACCAGAGCCAGAGCAGGGAATAGAACAGACAGACTGACAAAATACACTGCTGAGGAGAGCAGCGGGCAGCAGGAGAGGTCTGCGCGCCATGTGGGACACTTGCCCAGCGGCCAGGTATCAAACTGGCCCTGCAGAGGCTGCGGGCAGCTTCACAACCCAGCACTCACTGCTGCACCATTGGGAAGGCCCTTTTGTAGTTCTATCTTAACACACTGGAATTGAGACATCGTGGAAAGGAAAATATAATTTTGAACTGCTACAACCAAGATCCTAAAGCATTACTGTCTTTCAAACTTCATATAGCTGTGGACAAGCAGTGGCCAGAGAAAGGAATGGTTTTGTCATTTTTTTTTTTATTCTCATTTCATCAAAGAAGCCACATGCTATGAATTTTCCTTTGTTTCCTTTAGAGTTATCCCAATAATTTTACTATTTTATTGCAGCATATTCTCAATGCTATCTCATTTAACATCATGACCTTATCTTAATGCTCTATCTTTGGGTTTCAAAGCTAAGCTGGTTGGTTGGTTTTTTCAACATCTTTCAAACTTCAATGTAGTGAGATCACTGCTTTCAAATAGAATCTTACACAGAACTATATATAACATGTAAAACAGATTAGTTGGAGCTGTGAGTAGGAAAGGCATTGAGTTTTCTCCCTTCCCCATTCTACTGTTGTGTCCTATGAGGCAGTTACAGGGGGACATGATGCCTTTTAAGATATAGTAAAAAAAAATTGGCTTTTTTAATTGTAATTTTACAAACTATTGTGGTCAGATATTTATGTGTAAAAAGGATCCCCAAATCAGCCTGAGAGCAGGAAATTCCTCAGACCAGGGCTGAGTCTCAGCAAAAGTTCCTGTCTTTTTTTCTTATATACATAATAACAGCAAAATGGTTTGCACAAATGTTGTAATTATTGTTTAAAATAAGACCAAACCAGCTCCTAAAATGTTTTCTCCCTCTCATTTCTAAAACTACAATAACCTGGCAGTTTTCTCAACAAGGTCGCTCTATCATTCCCCTCCAGCCAGGGTTCAGTCAAAGCTGTGACATTCACCCCCTGCCCACACATGGGCATTACTGATTTATAACCCAGTTGATTCGTTTATCAGGATGCCTCTACCCATATATCTCTTCATCTGCAGTATGTTAATTAAGACAGTATCTTACCAATTACCTGCATGGGGAGATTTTAAACACTGATGCTAGTTTTGTAGCACACAGCAGAGCTCAGCATTAACACTGAGCTCAAGAATTACACATCTGACTAAATGGGAGAGAAAAAATACTTATTTAACAAATATTTTTCTAAACACTGAACAAAACTTCAAACTAGTCAGATATTTCAAGGTACTTCCAGTATAACCAGAAAAGACATACAACAGGATCAGGTAAAAAAGCTTCTGCTGACTCACAGGGCGGTAATCACTGTTGAGAGCTATATTTAAGAGCAAATAAAATGTGTTCTTACTGCTTCAGTGTGTCTGAGGAATCATAACGTCCATCGTAGTCGAAGTCAAACACAGGGCCACTGACAACGTTGACGCCATTCCTTTCCTTGGCGTACTTCTGCAGTAGGGGGCCGTGGAAATAGCGCCACACAACTTAAGAAGGAAGACAAGGGTTTTCAAAAGAATGAAGAGCCATGGTGTCACATGAAATAATCAATCCTGCATTCAAACTGAACATTTGTAATATAGAGAAAAATCAAGTCTGACTTGGGTCTCAGTTTGAGGCCGTCAACATGAACTTGTGATAACATGTCACTATGTTAAGTATAAAAACTTCACCAACACAAACAAGGCAGGTTATTCAGATTTACTGTGAATATCTGCATATTATCACTGAATGTTCACAAGTAGGCTAAATGTAAATTAGAGTAAAATTTTCTCACATGCTGCATATTTTAAAATTTAATACATCATTTTAAATATAAATGCTTATCGATTCTTCTTATAAGAGTCAAATGCGACAAAAAATGATGCAAATTTGATTCATTTTAAAATCAAAAACAATTATCAAGAACAGATAAATAGGAAAACAGATAAATAAAACAGATAAATAAATCTTCCCAACAGATAAATAGGAAAACAGACTAAAGCAAATGTGTGAGTGGACCACACTAGCTAGTTAACCTTAAGGAGAATATCACATACTTTTTCCACCAAAAAATGTTGATAAACATTTCAATACAAAATAGAAGAATAGACTATTAAATATCACAATTCTAATATTTGTGAAGTTTTGTGTGTACTGGCATTCTCGAAAAAGACTTGTAAGATACCTGATAGTCATTTAATTTAGAACATCAGTCTTATTACATATAAATTATATGTACAGAAATTCATCAGAACTATAAAATACAGGGTTAAACCTTTTTACCTTGGAAACTCTGGTACATTGGCACTATATTAGTAGTAAGCAATGCTTCAGAATATATTTGATTTGAACCTTTATTTAGTTCTACAAAGAAAAACAAGAGAACAAATTGCTCATTCTTTACAAACATTAAATAAAAAAGTTGTAGTTTTTCATAGGTGTGATTTAAAAATTTTAGTCAACTATCATCTTAAACCTGTAAAACTTTTCCAAGTCAAGGGAAAATGCAATATATTTTATCAAGCACTTTAAAACTTTAGTAAATTAAACATGTTCAAACTTTATACTTTATTTGCCTTATTTCAACTAAAGTATATTGTGCTGACAATCTTTTTTCCTTAAACTCTTTTATAGTGAAAAGAGAAAAGAGACTATCTGGCTTCAAAACAACCAACCATCCAGAAAAAACATCACAGGATGTCTGCCTCAAAATGCTGTACAAGGCTTCTTTATATGAATTTTCAGCTTGGACCTGGTCTATTTTTATAATGCAATAGCCAAGTTCTGACTTCAGATACTTACTATGGGGACTGGAATGAATCTGGAGGGTATTTGAGTACCTGGAGCCTTCTGGGTTTTGCCTTTTTAAGGTCAGCCTAAAATGTCCTATCATTAACATACAAAAATGCCGCTTTAAAAAATAGAGCATTTGACTTCCAAAAAGACATTCCCTCGAGGCTTTGGATGAAGACAGAGCAAGCACATTTAAGGCTGTAGGTCTACTAATTCTATGACAAGTTACAGTGCACAAGAAAATGATCTCTCCTTAAGAATCCTGAAGCATCCTTCTAATTGCACTGAGTTTTCTCAAATTCTCTTTAAAAGAAAGGCAGAAAAAAAATAAAGATTATCTTATTTAAATTGTCTGCATTAAATCAACCACTCTCCAAGCAACAACAAAAAGATTTCCAAAATTCAAGCTTTACATACTTTAAAATTTTCCCTAGTAGTTATATTTCTCATTCACAATTTACACCAGTAAAAAACAAGGCTATGTACTTTGCACATACTATATGGTGGATATATATCTATATATCTATATCTATATCTATATCTATATCTATATCTATATCTATATCTATATCTATATCTATATCTATATCTATATCTATATAAAGGAAGCAGATAAAGTTTAATGGAACTGAGAGTAAGAGACTTACGTGGGGGGGACAGGAATGCGTAACTCAGTTTAGCATTGTTTTTATAAAATGAACATTTATGAACAGGATTAAGAGAAATTCGGAGATCCTGATAAAAACAGTTGGAAAAGACTTCTGTAGAAAAACTGTCCTGAAAAATAAAGTGAAAAAAAAAAACCAAACAAACATTATACCAGGCACATAAAAGAAAAGCAGCTTGCTTCATAAGTGGTTAACGTTCAACTACATCGTACAATTACATTGTTCTAATGTCTGCTCATGTCCTTCACTTATTTTTCCATTTTTCTCTGGGTATATTCATTAAAGATCTGAGTCAATCTTCCATGTTTAACCAAGCAGAATAAAGTTGGGAAGGGAAAAAAAGGCCACTGAATAGCAATGCAATATGAAAACCTCAGAAGTAGGCATGACCGTGACTATATGAAGTCTTGATTATATAAGAAAACTAGAGTTCACACAGAATCCAAAAACACCATAATTAAAGGCCTAAACTCAATATACAAGATGCGGACAAATAAAACATTGTGTAGACTGCTATATATTACAAAGTAAGAGCGTTTCCAGATGGTCTTTAAGAATTAAAAAAAAAAATCATGTTTAAGGCAGAAACTTTACATAAATAAGTGAATGCACATATATGTATATATTTCAATATATGAATTGCATATATACACATAAGTCCTTATTTTATTTACCAACCTCAGTGAAAGCTATTTTTCATTTTTAAATTTTTATTGCAGCAAGATCATTTTACAATATTACATAGGTTTGAGGTGACAGCATTAAAATTTGACATCTATACAAACTATGTATGATCCCCTTACTAACAGTCTAGTTTCCATGCACCACCACACAATTGCCCTTCATTCCCCAGTCTGCCCACCTTCATTCCCTTTCTTCTCATTTTGTTCTCATAACAAAATTTTGTTTCATGCTTACAGCTTTATATTTTGAGATCTGTATATATTACATTATGATTGCTACTAAAAGTCTATGTTTCCATCCACCACCAGGAATAATTTTACCTTTTGTAATCAAACAGAAAGAAATCCTTTTTCTCTCCTTTAGGGGCAGCCTATACTTTGCCAGATACTTTCAGTTTCTGAAAATCCAGTTAGTCTAGTTTAAAACTGCAATTCTCATCTGAAATCTAAGTTTCATCTCACATTACCATCCTCTCTTTCAAAGCCTATCTCAAACTTCATCATTTCTCTTTCTATCACAGCACCCAGAGGGTGGAGATGAGGGAGAATATTATTAGTTTTATTAAGAACTGTGATATCCGTGCCTACTCCTTTCAAGGCCTAAGCCCTCTGGTCTGGGGGTGGACAGGATGCCCAGCCGCTGCCTGGTCTAGTCTCTCATAGGTGGTACATGCACAAGGTTACTGAACTTCAATGGTTTTTTCCACCAGTCAGCCAGAAGCCCCTAAGATGTGCATAGTTGAGGGAAATCCTTGTGCTCACACAGGTACGTATGTAGAGATGGATGACTGTGACATTTAAAACTGATTTCATAAAATTATAAACTAGAGTCATAAAATACAAAAACCAAAAAATAAAAATTGAACCAGCCTCATTTCACAGGAGAAGAAATCTGCTGAATCATAGTCACATAGCTAGCCAGTGGCAGAGCTGAAATCTAACTTTTCTGACTTTGGGTTGAGTAACTTCTAATTTAGAAACTGGTGATAGAGCCAAGATAAACTGTAAGGAACAATGCTTTCAACGTTTTGCTTAATGAGGATGCATAAAACCACTACACAGGGCTCAAGGGGTGAGGTGAGAAATACTTGCATTTCTGTCCACAGTGTAGGATGTCCAAAGGGGCATTAGGATATCGTGGCTGTAAGCACTCACAAACTGGTGCTGGTAGAGAAGGCAGATGGTGTTATTCTTCCGGAGAATTCTGGGCCTTCCATAGGGTAAAGTACCACGCTTAATGATCTTCTCTTGGGTTATATGGAGAAAATGGAACCACCATTTAAATGTACTTAGTGAACATTATGTGATAATATACAATAATACATTCATCTAAATTTTACTCAACTCCTTTGAAAAATTATTTTTATCTCTAAGAAAACTAATTACAAAGAGCAAATCCATAAACAATCTAGAAGACAAAATGGATTCACTGTAGATTTTGACTATGGAGATTCTCAAAATCAATGTTAGATCAAAATATCACAAAATGATAACAAAATGGCTAGAAATTTCAGCTACTAGGAGTTAAATTATAATATCAAAATTCTTTGACACTATTTTATTTTATTTTATTTATTTAATTTCTTATTCTTCAAGACATGCTCCAGAGAGAAAGTTTTCTGGGTGATATGTGTACTTAGAAACCAAAAGTTCAAAATTCTAAGACTAAACTGAATGAAATCACAGTAGAATATATCTCCCATTTTCATTTTCCCAATTGCCAGGTGTTTTATGCTTCTAGCATCTAATTTAATTTTTATAAATCCTATGAATTAATGTTATACATTTATCTTACAGATGAGAAAACGCAGCTTGTAGGGAGTAAATATTTTCTCTATGGCTATAAGTGCCTAAGCTCATAATCAAACCCAGTTCTTGATTTCAAAAGTATCATCCTTCACCACAAAGGATGGTGGTACCATCAAGGATTTCTGTAATCCAAACATTCACAGAAATTTTATAAAGACAAGTCAAGAATAGTACAGAATTCACCTTTATATTCCAGCAGGATGAAAATATAAGCAAATAACTTAAGGACCAGAGACTATATCAAAGTGATGGTGAACATGCAAGTGACAGCTGACAAATTTCATCAGGTATCTGCTTATTCTTCCATTTATTATTATTCACAGGTGATGAAAAATAACTTTAGGTTAATAAATCAACTTAGGCTTTCTCATAATTAAGAACCAAGTGAGATAGAAATTTAACAGGATTTTATTTATTGTTTTTTCTGCACATCCATGTTTACTGCAGCATTATTTACAAATAGCCAAGCTATAAAACAACTCCAACCACTGATGGAGGAATGGATAAAGATGACAAATAATATGGAATATTATTCAGTCACAAAAAAGAAGGGAATCTCTTTTCTGACAGGTATTTTAAATGGAAATATGATATAACCCTACAAAGACCTTCAAAATTTCAAAACATCACCAACATGTTCATAAGGAGTGATTTAGCTTCCACTCAACTTATTATATGAGGTTCCCACTATAACTATCCCTTCTTTCTTTATGAGTAACAGTCTAGACTGTCAAGCAAAGAAATCTCTGCTTCATCAGGTGGTCTTCTATAACTTCCTTAGTTTTATTGGCTATTCTCAAATAAGGCTGAAACCTGCTTCCACTTTTCAAGCTCAACAATAAGCCTTACCTTCTGCCACGGTCAGATTCAACTGTGTCTGAAAATCGTCAACTGGCAAAATCTAAAAAGTTAATAATACCATCTTTAAAGTCTGAGAGACAAGTTTAATAATGTGTCAAATAATGTCTGTAATGTAATTATTTCATCATAGAACAAAGATAACATTCAAAACCATCTTTTTTAAAAATATGGGGTAACACTGGTTTACAGCAGTATGTTTTAGAAGTATAGGTAGGATAGCGTACAAGTGAAATTATTTTTGATGAAGAAGGTGAAAGAATAAGATGTTTGCTGCAAAAAAGACAAAATTGGTAGCATACCAAACTATTCATTGAAAAATAAGAATATAATTGCTATTTTATAGTTTTCGTTTCTATTTTTACTGTTGTAATTCTACAAGCCTAAAAGAAAATAGAAAGCATAAAACCATTTGCTCCTCAAATTTCTATCTTTATGAAAACTATCAATTCTATTCATAAGTGTTTACATTATCATATTCTTACAACAGCTCTAAATTAAAATAGGAGTAAAAAAGGAACAATACCATATATCCATTTTGTTCCCCCAAATGATATTTCCCCCCTAAATTTAAAATAGTTTGGAATGTTTTCAATAGGAGGAATATTATAACTGGTCCATAATTAAGACCTCGCTGCTAGGAAAACGGCACAGATTCTGATTCCAGATGTTTCAGGACTCAGCTACACTTTTCCCAACTTGTACTCAAGTCAAGTCACAGGGATAAAACTAGGTGGAAGCGCAAAAATACCAGGAGGAGGAAAAATAAATAATGAAAGATCTGCATGTGTCACTTGTATTAAAAAGAAATATGTTCACTCCCACTCATAAATTTTAATGTGATTATTAAATATTTCTACAGCACAAGCTGTGCAGAGGATATTATGAAATCCTGCACAGCCACGCTCAACTTCCCGGCAATACTTACCGAGGGATCACAGGAGCAGCCAAGGTGGTCTCTGGGGGTTGCTGTAATGGGGCATTGCATCAGGGGGCGGGCTTCTTTGGGATGCTTTGGGGTGTAAAAGGGATTCTTTAAAAGGTGGTTAAGGCTTCCGTGAGTTCCATTATTAGGAGCTGGTGTCAAATTCAGTAAATCTGCGTAATTCCAATGATGGTAAAGTGTTACTTATAAGTTTCAAATAAACAGTAGACTTGTACTATGGTTTTTATTTATTTTTTAAACCAACTCTATTGGTATCCTTCATCTTTATAAAAAGTCTCTTGGATTTTAGAACATTCATGACCACGTTATTCTTAAGGAAAATATGGGTATGTATGTTGTACTACTCTTGCTACATGCAGTTATATAACAATCACTTGACCAACACATTTTTCTTACTTAATCCTCAAAAGCACTTTGTTAAGTTGTCACTATTTGGTAGAAGAGTAATCAGAGTGCTGTGCTCAAGTTCTCAAAGCTACTACTGCAGTAGACGTTGGACTCAAAGCTTCACCTGAGTCTAAAACTCACACTCTTAGTAATAATAGCAAATATTTACATATTAAAGCAAATACTATATGCCAGGCATTGTTTTAAGTGCTTTCAGATGTCTTAATTCATTTAAGTATATAGGATCCCACACAAAGAATGCCACTTAGAAATTTAAGGTTTTGCAAATGTCCAGAAAAAGAAATATTTAAAACATAATCTCGAACCATAAAAGTACTAGTTGATAAAGAATAGGGTAAACCAAGGACATATGGATGGGTTCCTCTCCACTTCTATAACATCCATTCAATTATTATTGCTACCTGGGCTAACCACCTGTTTTATTTACCTTTCACAGTTCCAAACTCTTTTCTCTTTTCTCTTTTTCTCTCCCCCACTGATCTCATTCAATTGTCATATAATTAAGCCCAGGACCTGGCACTGGGGTGTACAGACCTCTCCACACTGTGTGTTGAGCTTTGCCGGTCTATGGACTGCAGAGGAAGTAATCAGAGGATATCTTTTGCACATTTTTTTCAATGGCTTTGGCTCAAGAAGAGGAAAAGTGGAAATGTGAGGTTCTAGTTGCCTCATCATCATCTCCACAAAGGGGCCCACCATGTGACACCTTCCTTTGATAATCCTATTCCAGCTCTGTTTTCAGAAGGGATGAAAGTTGCCTGTTCACACTTACCACACATTAAATTATAGACTTCAATATTTTCAAAGGCATCAACTTCAAAGCTGTGCTTGAATCCAGGTCCATAGCCAATAAAGAGGGCCTAGATTGGTCAGAAAAGCAACAGTTTCTCAACTAATTTCATTTACATATGTATTTGGTAAAAACAACAACACCCATATTTCATGTTATTCACATTGTACATCTATAAACTGGTTTTGTTAAAATAAATTTCTGTATACAACAGATTTTGTAGGCATTTAACTACTGTTGCACATTTAATGTAAGGGCATATTAGTTTTATGAATATTAATAGAATATTTCTCCTAGCTTTATTACAGTTCCTGTCTTGATATCAAAACAGAATGGTTAAAAATGGTTTTATTTTTGAAGGAGGGTAAATCTCATCTTGCCCACCTTTGCACAGTGCTACAAAGGCCAATTTGATAATTATTGTGAGGATATTTTGAAAACATAAAAATACCAGGCAAATGTGACTTATCTTTATTTAAAAAACAAGTATGATCTTTTCACCTATTACATCACTAGATTCATTTACTGTGGAGCAATATTCTTAGTGAAGCACAAATAAATGCAAAAATATTTATTAGAAATTTGGCAGGCAGTATCACACTTTCATGAAGTATGAAAACTTTAAACAAAACTCTATTCATTTCCTAAATGTAAAACAGCCAAATGAAAAAATAATTCTCCATTTATTCTCTATCAAGAGATACAGAGTCAGGCTCCCTGGTGGTGCAAAGGGATAAGTCTCAGCACTATGAAGCTGTCCACAGCCACTGCAACACGAGTTTGATCCCTGGCCAGGGAGGTGACCCACATGGCGCAGACCTCTCCTGTCTTGCCCACTGCTCCCCACAGCAGTGTATTTCAGTCAATCTGCCTATTCTGTTTCCCACCCTGTCTCTGGTGAATCCTTTCACCCCCTGCACCTCTAGCCTATACCCCAGTTCTTATATACATAAATAAATAAATCTTTAAAAAACAAAACAAAAGATACAAAGTCTATATTTTTAATACTAAAACTTTGTCAATATTTTTCCAGATATAAAGTACCATTTTTTTTAAAAAGTAGAATATATTTACTCACTTGCATATTTGAGAATGCATTATCAGAGCCATGAAATCCACCTCCACAATATTTCCTCTCCGAAGGATTCCTAATTATTTGCATAATAGAAATTAATAGCATAACTCATAAAACATTCATAAAGCAAAATTAATAACCATGACATTATCCCATTAGTAGTTTAGATTATTACTAGTTGTTATAATGCATTATCATAACCCATCAATAAGAAAGTAACTAATTTGTTTTTTTTTTTTTTTATAATATTTTTTTAAAGATTTATTTATTTATTTATTTGTACATACAAGCACTGGGTACAGTCAGAAGCACGGGAGGGTGAGAGAATTCACCAGAGACAGAGCGGGGAGCAGAGCAGGCAGAAGGACCGAAGTACACTGCTGAGGGGAGCAGCGGGCGGCAGGAGAGGTCTGTGCGCCACGTGGGACCCTCCTCCGGTGGCCGGGGAGCAGCCGGGGATTGAACTGGCGCCGCAGAGGCCGCGGGCAGCTTCGCAACCCAGCGCTCAACCTCTGCACCACCGGGGAGGCCCAGAAAGTAACTAATTTGTTAATCAAACAACTACTACTTGGTATTGAAAAGCATCAAGGGGGCACCTTTATCTTTTGTTTTGTAGACAAATTAACTTTAAGCAGTGGTAAAGAGGAGAAAAACCACCAACATGGTTTTGAGCCCTGACTGTGCTATTTACTAGCTGTGGCTTTGGCAAGTTAATCTTCTTTAACTTTCAATTTCATCATTTTGGGTTGTTTGTAAAAATTAAATGATCTAGCCTAAGTGGCGCAGTGGTTGAGCGCTGGGTTGCGAAGCTGCCCGCAGCCTATGCAGCGCCAGTTCGATCTCCGGCCACCGGGCGAGGGTCCCACATGGCGCGCAGACCTCTCCTGCCGCCTGCTGCTCCCCTCAGCAGTGTACTTCGTCCATCTGCCTGTTCTGCTCCCTGCTCTGGCTCTGGTGAATTCTCTCACCCTCCCGTGCTTCTGACTGTACCCAGTGCTTGTATAAATAAATAAATAAATCTTTAAAAAGAAAGAAAGAAAGAAATGGTTGGAACCTAGTAAATGTTCACTAAAATATTAGTTCTCTCAGGAGGGTAAACACTACCCCTTCTTTTATATTCTTCTTTCAGGCACTAAAAGCATAGCTCTCTGCTCACAGTAGTGCAATTCTGTAGACTGAGTTCTAGTTCACTACTTAAGTTTTGCTTTACCCCCTGTATTTATCATCCTTGGCTTCCTGGCAACCATCAAAAGAGTTAATGATCAAGTTATGAGATACTAGCAATATCAACCATCCAAATAATTTACCAAAGATACCAAATAATGGAGGTTTATTGATGAATTAGTATAAGAAAATTTTTTTTAAAAGCTGTATAAAAATGCAGGTAATTGCTAATTAATAAGAGCGTTTTTGCCAAATATTTTCTGCACTTTGCGGCTATTAGGCACAACTGTAATGAGCACAAGCAAATCATCAGCCAGTAGTGGCACAAGTCTGGAGCATAAGGAAAAACCGACATGGACATGAGCAGACAGAGTGGTGCTTCTTTTCTGGGCATCATCTCCCCATGCCAGGGGACTTTCAGCAATATCTGGAGACATTTTTGTTGTTGTCACAACTGTAGAAAGGGTGTTATTTTCATCTAGTGAATAGAAGCCATGGATGGTTTCAAACAAAACAGTCTCCCACAACAAAGAATTATCTGATCCAAATGTTGAGATGCACAACTAAAAACTTATGCTATGATGCAATGTTACTTCTATAAAAAAATTAAAAGTGGGGCCTCCCTGGTGGTGCAGGAAGTTGAGTGCAGTGCTGTGAAGCTGTCTGCAGCCTCTGCAGTGCGGGTTCGATCCCGGCTAGCAGGGGAGATACCCACATGGCACAGCAGACCTCTCCTGTCTCGCCCGCTGCTCCCCTCAGCAGTGTATTTCAGTCAGTCTGCCTGTTCTGTTCCCCAATCAGTCTCTGGTGAATCCTTTCAACCCCCCCCCCTCACCTCTGGCCTGTACCCTGGTTCTTCTATAAACAAATAAATTTTTTTAAAAAATTAAAAGAAAACAAAACAGCAAAGGGAAGGAAGGGAGGAGGGAGGGAGGGAGGGGTGAAGGAAGGAGGACAGGCGGGAAAGATAGGGAAATGCTGTCACAGAGTAAAGAGAATCACAGTCTTCATGTAACAATATAGTTGGAAAGGACACAGCAGTTACCTTGAATTACAAATATATCAGGGTAATTTTACCTGGGAGACTCTCAGAACTTACAATGCAAGTTGCCATTGAGGGTCCATATAGAAGGTCAGGGACTCAATCCTGTCACTTTTAGCAAAATGCAAGCGCTTAGGTAAGAAATGTTTCAGGTATGGTCTGAAGTGTTGCTTTGGTTCCCGACACTGAAATTGTAGAAGGCAAAGAAAAGACATTATTTCCATATTTTCTGAAGTGTAAACTTTCCTTGAAATTACTTTCTAATCCCAATGAATTTTTTCTCACATTTTACCAGCATGCCCAATAAATCACACTTGCAAAAGTGAGTTCTGATTAACCATATAATGTATAAGGTGAATATTCCCAGCTAGGAAATATTCCTATTATTACAGGGAAGCACAATTACTGCATAAAAGTCACAGGAAACTTACACTGTATTATTAGATAATATTTGAGTTATTACCAATGATCTCGGTTTCAAACTTGTAACTACAATTAAAAGAATTTTTTTCAAAATTGGCCGAATTTTTCATCAAGTGAATAAAAATGCTGTAGAGATAAGTCAGTACTAGGGCAAAAACTTATTTTGAAAACAAGCGTTAAAAAAAATCTGGCAGTCGGGCCTCCCCAGTTGCAGCGCTGGTTCGATTCCTGGCTGCCGGTGAGGGTCCCATATGGCGCACAGACCTCTCCTGTCGTGCCCGCTGCTCCCCTCAGGGGTGTACTTCATCAGTCTGCCTGTTCTGCTCCCTGCTCTGGTGAATTCTCTCACCCTCCCACGCTTCTGACTGTACCCAGTGCTTGTATAAATAAATAAATAAATAAATCTTTAAGAAAAAAAATCTGGCAGGAAATACATCATAATGCTCACAATGCTTATGGTGCTACAGCTGCAGATTTTTTTCTTCTGCTGTTTCAAATACAAATAATGCACCATCATATAACTTTACAATGTCAATGAATAAATTCTTAAAAACTTCCAAACCTAGATGAATGTAGGGACATGGCCCTACAGAGCATATAAATATTGTATAACAAACTCATGCCATTTGCAGCAGCATAATGGAGCTGGAAGGGATTATGCTAAGTGAAATGTCATAAGGAAAAAACATTGCAGAATTAAATCAAACAAAGAATCAGATAAAGCCAAACTTAAAAGCTAACCCTTGAAAGCTGATTATAGAGCTGGAGAACCCAGAGATGGAGGGCCAGACAAAGCAGGCAGGGAGCATAATGGACTATGGTGGTGACATACAGGTGCTTTGGAGGTGGATGCACTGAGGTAATGACACCTGAAGGGGGGATCATATACTCCCAAAATACAAAAAATGATGTAAACCTATATTACCTCAATACAAATTAATTTAAAAAATAAAAACAAATGTTGTCCTAGATACTCAAAAATTCTAACCCCACAAATCTAAGAACAAATAATGGAACCTTTTTTCTAAATATATAACACATAAAACTAAACATAATTAATGTAAAAATTAAGGCACTCACAGAAAGATTCCTGGCAATGCCTTCATAATTAACTGAAGGGAGAGAAAGGTAAAAATTAATAGTTGATGGTATGCTACATCTAGAAATAAAAATAAATCAAAAATATAGAATGTCAGTCTTAAACCCTGCATTTAAATACCAACCAGGTTTCAAATAGCTTATTTTAGTCATTATATATTAGTCATTGACAGAAGTAAGAAGATATTTAGAGACATGATATTATGTTATACTATTTTAAATTATGACTGTGTTATAATATCACAAAGTATACAAATTATACAAAATGATATGTTCTAGTATTAAATGAAAAGGCAAGTTACAGAACATTCTTCTATCTATCAAGTTGCCTATCCACACATCTATCCACTCACCCACTGACCACGTATTCAGCTGCCTATCCCTTAGTATATACATTAGTTTATTTATCCACCTACTTTCCATGCATCCAATACCTATCTATGTATCCATCCATCTAATCTATTATGACTTCACAACATAAAGATTAAAATGTTTTTTTTTATATGTATAGCAAAAATAAACTTAAAGTTTATCTCTAGAGAAAGGAAGTGAGCAGTGAATTAGGGGATGTAGGGAAAGAAACTGTTATTTTTTACTTTATATACTACGATATTCAGTGATAATTCCAGAATTTACAATTAAGAGGAATACAGGGAAATGTAAAAGAGAAGACAAGAAGAGTAGTTTTGAAACTGAATTTGCATTGCAAGTCCACAGTGTACTTAGCATATTTTGTGTTACTGCCTAAGATTATTTTAACAATCCTTTACAATAATTTGAGAAAATTATCCATATAAAAATAAGATTACTGCATATTTGTATGTGTAAATAAATATATAGTTTTTGCTTTAATTTGAGAAATTTAGAGGTCTAATTAAGGCAAGACAGTGTTAAAGCTTAGCCATCCCAGCCTAAACATCTTTGGGGACTGCTACTACCCCTACAGCTTTTATAAAATGTTATAACAACATACTACATTCATAATTTTTTTATAAATTGCTAATTAAAACTTGTGATGCATATAATCTGTTTTTTGTAATATGAAGCTATAATTTGTGAAACCATATTCCTAAAGTGAAATCTATTTCTCCTCGTGAATATTCAATAGTATATTGAAATAAATAGCACTGAGTGCCCAAACCTAACCCAGTTCTGATAACTGTCAGAAAAGCTTTTTTCTCCTTCCATTTGAAGTTAATTATAACAAAAAGATAAACAAAATTTGTGTTAGGTATGTGAAAATTACTAAAGATCCTGATCTAAGAGAAGCTTATGTAGCAGAGGTACACAGTTATAAACAGGCTTGACTTACAAAAAAAGAAATATTTTTTAAAACTTTTCGGCATTTTGGGTTGCCATGCAGCCAAGAGAGAATATGAAATTTCTTCTTTGTTCACAGATACATTCTTATTATTTTCAAGTCATTTTTACAGACAAAACAGTTGCTTATAAAATTAATCCTCTCTGCCAGCATTCCTCCTCATAGAGTATTATTCTAGAACAGATGTGAGTGGTTTTAATGTAATGTCATTAATTAAAGGTGAGTAAATGTAGCTGAACTTTTCTCTTAAGGTTGTTTATTTTCCAGACAAGTAATCTTGAATCTAATACAAGCAAAATACACATACAATGAATGAAATTGCTAAGCTTATACTTAACCATGAATAACTAGTAGCTACGTGGTTAGACTTAAGTCCTCATATCCAGTTTCATAGAATTCCTTTGGGTGTAGAAGAATTGCATGGGAGATTTAATGACAAAAAAGAAATTAACTTTAATTGATCTGGCTTTAGCGTAGAGATATGATAACTGTGAGGAACATATTCTGAACATAATCATATTCAAAGTTTGCACAGAGGTATACTTACATGAAAAGTATTTATCTGGGATATCAGAGGGTCTTAATCGAGCTGCGGGTCCATATACAACTTTAATATTTTTAACATCTCCCAAATATTTATTCAGATAGACATATTTCTTACAACTGCCTTGTTCCATGCCTAGGAGAAAAAATTTTAAACATGTTGCAACTTTGATGTAAAAGTTAATCTGTCTGAACAGAACTCCTTTCACCTCCCAGAATTTAATTCAGACTCATGTTAGTCAAACATTGAATGAAAAAGACACAGAACCTGTTTTCTATTTTCTGGTATACATACTACTTCTATAATCCCAAGGCTACAAAAGCCTTGGGATATACTATGGTTTTACAGAAACCATAGTAAACAAAAGGGAAATAAAAATATAGCCAAAATTAAAATATACTGCTTTTTCAGTCATCTTTATCATGCTAAAGAAAACTGAAGAGGCAGAAAATACTTAAATTAAATCTAAAGTGCTAGATTTACCAAAATTTTAATATTGAAAAAAACTTTTTAGGTACCCAAATTTCTGATGGAAGCCTTCCCAAATCAAGAGATAGGTGCATCGGCCTCCCCGGTGGCACAGCGGTTGAGCGATGGGTTGCGAAACTGCCTGCAGCCTCTGAAGCGCAGGTTCGATCCCCGGTTGCTCCCCGGCCACAGGAGGAGGGTCCCACATGGCACGCAGACCCCTTCTGCCGCCCATTGCTCCCCTCAGCAGTGTACTTCGGTCTTGCCTGCTCTGCTCCCCTCTCTGGCTCTGGTGAATTCTCTCACCCTCCCACGCTTCTGACTGTACCCAGTGCTTGTATAATAAATAAATAAATCTTTAAAAAAAAAAAGAGAGATAGGTGCATTGGGGTTTCTAGACTTCTTAGGTTTCTGTGAATTCTACTTTTTTATTTGTACTTATATTTAATTTAATTTTTCCCAAAGACTCCCCACAAGAAACTATATTTAGTGAAAAAAGAATAAACAGTAATAGAAACAATAATGAAACAATAATCAATCAAGTAAACCTGAAGGGTAAATAAAGCAAATTCAGATTACCATGATCTGAAATAAGGATGAGGTTCAGGCATCTATGCAAATTCAGCTCTTTTAGACCATCCATCAGCATGCCCACCATGTTGTCAACCCTCTGCAATGCTCTGATGACCTAGAGAAGGGATACAATCTCATGCAACGCATTCCATACTGAAGTCTACTTCTGCTTAATGTCATTTCTGTCAAAAAAGAAAAACCTCAGTGGATGCAAATACTACAGTGAACTGATTCACATCAAGCTAAGACATGCCAGATAAGAGAGAAAGGGCATAAATAATTGCTGACCATTAACAAGGGAAGGTCTAAATCTCAAGGGGAAGTCATGGGAATGACATTAACTAATCTGATTAGCATTTTCCCTCCTGGAGGTTTAGAATGTTATCCTCAGACCAGACCCAGCATAAGTCAAGCTAGCTGAAATCCACAACGTGGGGTCAGACACTGATGCATTCTCAACTATCACCTCATTTTCTATAATCAATTTGTTTTTGTGCTTTCTGAGCACTTAAATGTTTGCTTCATAAATGTTATCATGCTTCCTAATTTACAAAAATGTTAAAATTATTCATGAAATGCTTTGTGTAGTGCTATGTACTTAATTTTTAAAAGTAGAACTTCTAGGAATACAACCCATTATTCCTCACAAATGCGTGTATTTTGCATATCATAAGGTGACAGAATGACAAATGGTTCAGGCAAATTGCTTTTGCACTTATCTTCCCCTTTTCCTCATAAAACCACCTGAGGAATATGCAGTTTTACATGTGTTTTCTATAATATATCAAATCACTCTAATATTTATATTTGGTATATTTCACTATAATATGAAGCAAGTTCTTTTAACCTGGTCTTTCATTCACTCAAGGATATCCAAACTATAAGAACTATAATTTTTTGAGTATTAAGAGAAAGGGGGACTTGATGAGCCAGTAATGTTAGTATTTTACAGGTCTTAAAAATTAGTGAATATGATTTGAAAAGCAATGCACTCAACCTTGAATGAAGATAAATAAAAAAGCAGGAATGTGGGGGAAATCTGGTCAATTAGAAAAGGCAGTACTGATTTTCAAACATGTATGATCTGATAATCAAACAATAACAAAGTGATATTTAGATATCTTTGTGACCAATCTGACCTAGACATGGGTCTTAAGTACCAGTGACTTCAGTAAAAGAATAAAAATTATTCTAGCTCTACCAAGCAAACAGCTATGAGACTTTTTCTTTGGACCAATTATGACACAGTTACACTGCTGGTCACATTGTTTATCCCACCTCTATGGGAGACCTTTGCTTAGCTGAATGACAGAATCAAAGCAAGAGCTCATGGGGCTGCTAAATACAGTGGAGCCGCTTGAGATGGTTTTTGATGGAGAGAATACAAAAGTAAGTATAGTTCTAGCTGAGGGCCAACTTCCTTTCTCTTCCTCCTATTTTATCTGATGAGATGGCACCCAGAAGGACATAGTCAGAGGGAGGGAAGCCAGGAGAAAATGACTGGGCAGCTGTTTTACATTCAAGTGAGAACCATGAGCATGCTTGCTCCCTCTTCCTTCTGCTGTGCAGGAATGAGCACTTGGAGCAATCAGGCCCCTCAAAAACAGGGTTCTCAGGAGACAGGGACCTGGAGCCTCTGAGGCTCACAAACTAATCTGCTAGACTTTCATCTATTGGAGTCATCTGGGACAAAAAAATAACAAGACAGGATTCTCAGACTAGGGACTCTGGCAGTACAGCTTTTCCATTTTATTATGGCCAAAAAATCATAGACCCTTACTCACTGTTTCTTTTCATGTCTTAGGTCAAAGGTAAAATATAAATCTATAGGAAATTAGAAGTACAAGAGGTACCTTGTACAAGTACTTATAGAGGTACAAGGAAAGAAGCTCAAATCACTTTCCCATTCTAATGTTTCTTGTGTTCCAGGATACAAAAATGATATTGCCACACAAAAAACTGATGTAGTATTTGATGTTTTAAAGCACTATGCCAATTGCAAACATAGCCAGGAGCTATGAATGCATGTCCTGAAAGGGTGTCAGGTCAAACAAGAGATTACATTAAGAGTCACACCATGAACTGCTACCCTGTTTCCAGTTTCCTAGCAACCACTCAATAAAACAATGATTATCTAATCTTCTCTATATTTTTCATAAACTTTTATATCCTTTAACTCTCAAGCTCTATTTTAAGATGATCTGAGATCTCTCTGCAAAAGAGTTCATAGAAATTATCTTCTGCTGTTTTTTGACAGATTATTATCTTCATAGAAAACTGGAGTTTTACAGTTACACACTTTTTGAAGTGCACTAGTTTTTAAGGCCAATGTATTATGGAGTGGTAAAAATCTTTGGAATTGAAAATACAGATTTACTTCATCATCATTTCAGTGTAAGCACTACAAAAAGTATAAACAATTCTCCAGCCTTATTTCAATGAAAATGCATTCTTTGCTGTAATAAAAATTGTGCTAAATGCACATGTTCCTTACAGAAATCATGTGATCTTATAACATCCCCTAGAAATCTGTTTCAAAGCAAGTTTGGGTTAGATGTTACCAGGTTTAATGAAGTAATCACTGATAAAATTGTACTTACTTCACTGCTGACTGGTCCATACATATGACCTGAAGAATCTGGTTCTTCTAAATACAGAGTGTAAAAGTGTGGTCTAAATCAAACAGTATCAAAATGTAATATTTTATGAACACATGTAAAACAGAATGGAAAGAATAATTCAACAATTGATAGTGATTACAAATTCTACAACACTTAGGGTAACATTTCTAAACTTGCTGAGAAATTTATAGCTTTGGAATTCTTCAAAATGGGACTGTAATAGTTCACAGGGAGTTCATTTGGATATAAAACATCATGGCCATTGCAAAGCTTTCTTGTAGGCAATTTAGAAATATTGTGTATTAATTTCTATGAAATAAAGGTATATTTACAATAGAAATTAGTTGTTCACATACCTTTCATCATTAGGAAGCTGCAGCCACTTAAGAACAGTCAGAATTCTTTCTTCAAATGGTACTGAACTAGAAAAAATAAATAAATAAAATGAAAGAAGCCTGTGGCAATTGTTTGGCTCTAAATGTAAATGTTTTTTTCTTATTGAAAGTTGCATCAGAGAGATTAAATCAATACAGTGTGTCTATTGTGTCTGAAGCAATATATGAGTCTTAGCTGAAAACAAATTGGTCTTCCTAACAGAGAAACAAAAGTTAAGTTTTACTCATTAAAAAAATATCATCAGGTTTCAAATTTTATTTCCTGTACTCTCCTTAAGGATATTATTCCTGCTCCCTAAAGGGAACAGTTGCATCACATGAATAACCCATTTGTCAATATATATTTTTTTAAGATTTATTTATTTATACAAGCACTGGGGTACAGGCCAGAGGTGCCGGAGGGTGAGAGAATTCACCAGAGACAGAGTGGGGAGCAGAACAGTCAGACGGACCAAAAGTACTGCTGAGGGGAACAGCAGATGAGACAGGAGAGGTCTGCTATGCCACGTGGGAATCTCCCCAGCCAGCCGGGAATCAAACCAGCGCTGCAAAGGCTGCAAACAGCTTCACAGCACTGCGTTCAACCCACTGCGCCACCGGGGAGGCCCCATTTGTCGATATATTTTATGAAGGTGATAGATCATGAAGAACTCATTCACTGAAGACTCAGTAAAACTGGGGAGTGGGAATCTGACAAGCAGACACTTCCCCAGACAGCATTTCCCAGTAGAATCAGTTATGCTTTCTTCTGGGCACAAGGTTTGGTTTATACAACTCCATCAGAGAGCTTACCCCATGCCAAATACATTCAGCTGCTTTTATTTGACTTTGGGAAGCTGAAGAACATATAACACTATATTGAACCCCAATGCCTAGCACAGGGCATGGCACATAAAACCTCAATTACTATCCATGAAATGAAGATTGTAAGGTGGAGAACAGACACTGCACTATGCTCATGTGAACCACAAAGAAGCAGCAACAGTAAAATTGTCATAGAAAATAGTTATCCAGGGCCTCCCTGCTGGCCTACGGGTTAAGTCTCAGTGCTATCACCACTATGGCCTGAGTTGGATCCCCTGCCAGGGAGCTAACCCACATATGGTGCAGCAAACCTCTCCTGTCTTGCCACTGCTTCCCTCAGCAGTGTATTTATTTCAGCAGATCCGCCTGTTCTGTTCCCCACTCTGTCTCTGCTGAATCCTCTCACTCCCTGCACCTCTGGCCTACACACCAGATCTTCTACACCCCCCAAAAAAAGAGGAAATGGTTATGCATGTCTCTTCTGGAATTTGGAATTTTTTATCTTTTCTGTTCTTCTCCCAAGTACATCATTGCATTGATTTTGTGAGAGAAATTTCCTACGTGGAAAACAGTCTCACCAAAATTGGTCATCTCACTAAAATTATCCAAACATAGTCTTCTGGAAAAAAGATTTGTTCATTTTTCTTTTTCTCAACAATCATGGCTCTTGAATACCAGAAGAAGGTTATTCCCATCAGTTACTCACATAGACAGTATGTCTATTAATTTCGAAATGCAAATCCAGAGATGCCATTAGTATCTTCTTTAAATAATATTTCCAGGTACCTGTGTCCTCCTTACAGCTTCCTTCTTTCTCATTCCTTTTCCTCCCAGAGGTAAATGAGGGTTCTCTCTGACATCTCTACTTTCACCATGACTTTATATTTTTTTTCTTCCTGCCCAAAGATCTGCATCCAAGTGCAAACGTTACCAGTGCTTTCTAGAAAACTTCTAGGAAAAAGTGTATCTACTTTTACTGTCTATTCATCATCCACATAAAACTCTTTGAGAAAGAATCTTTAGTCTGAAAGTTCTCATTTTTCAGCTGACATATCAGTCAAAGGCTAGAGCTTAGTGCTTAATAAAAAGGAGAGGCTGAGATAAAATCAATGAGCTCTTCCACAATTATAGCTCCCAGAAAATATACATCTATACATACCCATTATACATTTTATAGATGTCTGGGAGAACTCCATTAATTTTCACATCTGATCCTGGCCAAAAAAATGTTCCACTCTTCAGACCTTGGTAGTGAGCTGTTAGCCAAATCTGGGGAAGATAAAGAAGGAAAGTCAAACATTCATTTCTAGGGAAAGTAAGGATTCACACAACACCAATGTATTTCTCTCAAGAGCAAGAATTTGTTTAAGGTTGAAGAGCTTTGGTAGTTAGACTACAAAACAATTGTGTAATGTGACTCTAAACAACAGCAACAAGAAATTAAATAACCAGTGATTAAATTAAACTTTAAAAATATGGATATAAGACAATTGGTAATTTATACAACTTTAGAGCCATACCCCTAGCTTAGGGGATTCCTCTTGAAAGAAGAAAATTCACAAATATACATCTTTACTGACATTTTTGCTTCCATAGTAAACTCTTATTGAAAACCTGGTATTCTGTTATTATCAATTATACTTTAAATAGTATTCCTATAAGCATCCTAGATTAATAATAATAATCCTCACAATAATTCCATGGGGTAGCTAACAGTATTAACTACAGTACAGAAAGGAAAAACTGAGGTTCTGACAGGATAATTTTTCCAAAGTCACAAAGCTTCAAATAATAGAGTTAAAATTTGAATTTAAATATGCAAATTAAACACCACGTTATTTTTCCTTCTAAGAAGACTCTCAGGGTTATCCAAATAAACCCAATGGAATTACTGTGACAATTTTTAAAAATTTAAAGGCAACCACATCAAGACAATAAGAATACGATCTAATAAAAAAAAATCCAATGAAGACAAAGTTTACTTTCCTCAGAATCAATCAGCTTTTTCAAATCAAAATATTACCCCCAAACTATTGCTACTAGCTCAAGGTAGAATGGAGCAATAAAGAAAAATTCAAATTCAGTTCTGAAACAGACTTATACAATGACACAAGCTTTATTTAGGATTATCAGCATTCATCTCCATTTATAAAAAGATGGTACAGACATTGTAAATGAAGTAGGTTATTAAAAACACCAAAGAACCTAGTGTTTTACTCTGATTGAAATAGATGAGACTAAAAGAAGAAACTATTTTAGTAGCTAAAACAACTCACTGGTTCTCCTTTGTACCACTCAGGATTAAATTTTTCTTTACTTTTAAGTGCAAAGGAAGCATTCATTTTGGGATCATACATTTTGTTGTCAATTATGCCATGGGATTCTGGATAAAGCCCCTAAAAAATATAAAACACAGGTTTTATACAAGATTTTTAACGTTAAATCATTAAACAAAATCATTAAAGAGAAACTAATAACTGGAAGCTACAAGGAAATTAATAAAGTTTAAGAAAAAAAAAACAAAAAAAATTGTCAAAATACAATAACCACTCTAACTTTTATATAGTATTTGTGTTCTACATTATGTAATAGGAGAAAAAAAGTAACAAATGCTCTAGATGAAGGTCTATATAAATACACAGCCTCCCAAATTCTGAAGACAGCAGTCTGCAGTCCTCTTGCATTGCTGAGTAAAGCAGTTCTGCAGAACAAGTTCCTTTTGGAATTGATCAGTACAAGCTAAAGTATAAATTCTGGCTTCCACCCTAAGGTCTAGTGAATTCTACTTTTTTTCTAAATTCAAATTAAATCTGAAAAATTTGAAAGAAAAACTGTAATCCTATTTAGAATCAGGCAATGTGGCTTGTTCAAATATATACAGCAAGATAATTAAAAAGACAGTTGAGACCATGTGAGTGTATGACCATTTTTGAACTCAAATGAAGTAAGCTATAAAATTAGTAAGAAAAAAGTATATATACACACACCAAACTCTAAAAAAAAAAAAAAAAAAAATAGGGCCACCCCGGTGGCACAGCGGTTGAGCGCTGGGTTGTGAAGCTGCCCGCAGCCTCTGCAGCCCGGGTTCGATCCCCGGCCGCCGGGCGAGGGTCCCACATGGTGCGCAGCCCTCTCCTGCCACCCGCTGCTCCCCTCAGCAGTGTACTTCATCAGTCTGCCTGCTCTGCTCTCCCCTCTAGCTCTGGTGAATTCTCTCACCCTCCCACGCTTCTGACTGTACCCAGTGCTTATATGAATAAATAAATAAAAAAAAAATACAAAAAAACAAGGACATAAGAATCAGAGACTCTAAAAAATTAACAACAACAAAAAAACGAGAAATCATTTTTTTGAGGGGAACTTTAGTCACTTGTTCACAGAGGGAAATCAAGCCCAGTGATAAAGGGACTTTCCCAAAGGCATAGTTGCTTGGGGGCACTGCAAAAACCAGAACCTAGATTTCCTGGCTTACCTACACAATAGAAAAAAGTTATTTTTTCCTAATCTGATATCTAATTTTGCCCTTGAAAAATATAACATTCACATCTCATTTCCAAGAAAACATAAAATTGAAATGCAAAACTTACTGTAACAATGCTGTAGTGATTGGGGAAAGTTTTTGTTGGGTAAACCGGTCTCATGTTTTTAGCATATGTTCCACAGCTTTCTACAAGAACAAAAGAAAAAGACTGCTAGTAAACACAAGTGACGATCTGTCTGTGTCTGCTAATTCATTTAGCATTTGTACCATCTAAATCTAAATCACATTTAAAAAAAAAAATAACTCAGGGCCTCCCCGGTGGCACAGCGGTTGAGCGCTGGGTTGCGACGCTGCCCGCGGCCTCTGCAGCGCCGGTTCGATCCCCGGCTGCTCCCCGGCCACCAGAGGAGGGTCCCACATGGCGCGCAGACCTCTCCTGCCGCCCGCTGCTCCCCTCAGCAGTATACTTCGGTCCTTCTGCCTGCTCTGCTCCCCGCTCTGGCTCTGGTGAATTCTCTCACCCTCCCACGCTTCTGACTGTACCCAGTGCATGTATAAACAAAACAAACAAATAAACTAATAAAACATGCCTCTAAAAAAAAAAAAAATAAAAAAAAAAACTCAGAAGGGATTTATAAACACACAAAAATGTGAATTATAAAACATATGGATTCAAATTTTATATTAACAACTTTTCTCTTAGTCAGAAAAACATTAAACAAAAATTAAGCTGAAATAATGATCACATATTCATCAATAATATTAAGTTCCAGGTGGACTGGTTATAATAAAATCACTAACTAAAATCTCTGTCTGATACTACTTGATGATTACATACCTAAATTGCAAGAGCTAGTCTAAAAAAATACTGCACCAGTAGTTAAATCTGCAAAATTAAAACAAGGGTAAAGCAATATCCCCAAATCCAGAACCAGGTAATTCTAGAAAAATTCACTGCTACCCTATAGACAAAGGTAACTTCTGAATTCAAGTTAGAGAAAGCACAGAAGTCAGCAGGTTCCTGATTTAGCTTTCGTGACACACTCCCTCCTCCACCTTTACTGATAAGGAAGGAACACACAAGTAGTGATTCTAGCATTTCAATACCTCATCCCCAGTTGGGCATGTGTATCGATCTATTGATAGCTCATTACCTTTAAATAGTTTAAAACTACAGACTGCATATCCCCCAATGTTCCAAAGCTAATGGCACATTGATTTCTTTTCAGCTTCACATGTTGGTTGCCTTAGTATACATACAACACCATATTTTTGAACTCAGGACACCATGTTTGCTATCATCAAGACAAACTTTCCTCCTCAAGGTAACAAGAGACCAGATTCAAACTCCAAAGATCATCAGCCTGGCTGATAAGAACAGTCTTCCCAGCCTGTGCACTTCTACAAGCTATTTTCTTCCAAGTAGAAGTTAAAAACTGAAAAGCTTGAAAGTTCTCCAAAAATTATTTTGGCTTATCACAAAAGAAATATAAAAATATTTACCAAGAGTGAATTTAATGTTTAAGCCAATCTCATGTATTCAAATTCTATAAATAATATTTTATAATTCTAGGAGAACACAAAAATAGTTGTATTTATTCACTTCTATCTCAGTCCACTATAACACTGTAGGTACTTAAATAATAATCACTAATAACAAGCAAAGTTCTACAACTTTTATGTATAATTATGTTTCATTAACAATGATGATACAAGTGATATCCATATTACTGTTGGTTAATGTGGCTGAAAACTTTGACATTAATATGAAGAAAATACAATTCTGCTATTATATTAATAACTTATCGAATAATCATTGAATTGAGGCCTTGACTGAGTCAAAAAAATTGGAAAGATGCTACAGAACACTATAGCATTATAGGATAATAAGGCAAATATTCTTTACACAACTAGTACATTCAAAAATTGCAGGTTTTTTAAATTGTATTTTAAAATACAATACTTTAAAAAAAATGATTTTCCACAAAAGGAATGCAAAATTCCAACTAAAAAAATATATATTTGTATATCAGTCAAGGGATTAAAAACCTAAGAAAACTAGAAGCTCAATATAACAATTATCTTAGAAATGTTCAAAGTAGATTGGCTCGCTATCAGGTTAAATTACTTTATGATAAAGAAGTTTAGTAAAAGAAATTCTACCAGTATTTTTCCAAGAGGAGATAGCCTCCCAGCCTATCTCTTGAAATCATGACACTCCAATATAAACTCTGAGTTTACTCACTTAGTTTGCTAATAACAGGAAGTAGTCCACCCCAAGTGTGTAAATATTCTGCCCTGAAACCATCCAAAGAAAATAAGAGGGTAGGAGGCTTTTCATACCTGGGTAAGAAAGAAGAAAAAAAAAAAATTTGAAGAAGCAGAAAGAAGATATGCATCCAATGTATTTTATCCTTCCTTGCAACAGTGAAGACTTTCCACTACCAATGTGATCTAACAAGCTCAGCAGGCATTCTCATAAAGGATGCTTTACAAATATTCATATACATGCTTTTACATCTTTATATAGAGTCCTCATATACCATTTATGAGTACACATATGATTTGGAGCCACCATATAGAGAACATTATCCATGGTTCCGGTTTTTCCAAAAGCTAGACCAAATCCTATGAATGTAATAATAACATTTTCCTAATTTGCAGAATGAAGTAGCATATCATTTCTAAATTATGCTCTTGTTTTTATTCATGTTTTTCCTGAACAACCTTTTCTGATATGGTATCTCCTTGGATCTTGTAGATGATACTTTAATTTACATAAATTATATCCTGTTCAGTTTTCACTTTAATATATATGAGATGTTGGGGCCTCCCTCGTGGTACAAGGGGTTAAAATGCAACCTATGAAGCTATCCACAGCCACTGTAACACAAGTTCGATCCCCAACCAGGAAGCTACCCACATGGCGCAGCCGACCTCTCTGACTCCCCCACTGCTCCCCTCAGCAGTGTATTTCACTCAGTCTGCCTGTTCTGCTCCCCACTCTGTCCTGGCGAATCCTCTTACCCCCACACCTCTGGCCTGTACCCCAGCTATTGTAAGCATAAATAAATAAACCTTAAAACAATATATATGAGATGTTAATATTTAATAGAAAAATTTCAGAGGTATTTGCTACATTTAAGTATATAAACCACAAAGAAAGAGTTCAAAGCTATGGATGAACAAATAATGAGAGTATACACACACACACACAGAGAGAGAGACAGAGAGAGAGAAAGAGAGCGAGAGAGAGCAAGAGAGAGAGAGAGAGAGAGAGTGTTAATGTGTATGGTGAAGCAATCCAAAGAAGCAGAAAGAAAATGAACAAAGAAAAAACAAAAACACCTAGCCTCTGACAACAAAAGGGAACTAAAGGGAAAGAGGACAAGGATGGGGGAACACACAGAGGAGGTCATCTGGCTAGTGGTGAGTAGTAGTAGGACTTTGGTGGTGAGTATGGTATGGTACTTATACTTATAGAGGTGCAATACTGTACTCCTGAAACTTACATAACATTGTAAGCCAGCACTACATCAATTAAAAAAAAAAAGAAAGAGCAAATGCTTTGTTCCTAATTCTAGAATCAAAAAAAGGGGGGAAAAAATCACTACATTATAATAATATACTCAGCAAAACAGTAACTGAAGATGACTTTTACACAGTTACAATAAAACAGTTGTGATTCAGAAGTTTTGCAGCTTCTGATAATAGCTGGTAATGACAAGAGAATGGTGTATCACTGAGTAATGATGCAAAAACTTTCTGGTGGGGGACTATAGAATCAGCACAGCATCTCAGTGGTCCACATCTGTCAAAAATTATTGATATTCAAGTAACAGAAAAGATAAGAATCAGTTGGCTGGGCCACCAGGTAAATATACTGGTATAGTAACTTCCAGTGTAATACAATGTGTTCTAAATTATGATCTTGTAAAGAAAGGAGAAGTTACAATGCTGAACAACTAAACCCCATATATAAGGTTTTAAACCAATGTTACTTCAATAAAAAAATTAAACTAAAAAAGGAGTTATATTTTCCACTATATACCTTGAACTTAAGAGACAGTTTTTAAAAGTATGTGAGACAGTCCCTTTGAAATCAGTCTCTCATTGAAAATTCTTGGTTTGGGGTTAATTTTTGCAGCTGCTTTTTCTATTGCTTTATATAAAAAAGTACTCTCCCATCCAAGGGAAAAAAGTACATATAAAGCAAAAATAAGCTATAAATATAAAATAAGATAAAATACAACTTTAAAATTTTTAATTGTTAATAGTTTGGAAAAAATCATTATTATAGTCAGTATTCCATATAAACATGTTCTACATTTGCAGATTCAACCAAATGCGGCTGGAAATATGTACTGTGTAGTTATGTGTACACTGGTTGTATCTACACTGAACACATAAGATTTTTTCATCTGACTATTACCTAAGCAACACAGTAATAACAACTATTTACATAGCATTTACATTGTGTTAGGTATTACAATAATCAAGAGTGATTTAAAATAGAGGGAAGATGTGTATAGAATACTATATCATTTAATTTAAGAACTTGAGCATCTGTGGATTTTGGTATCTGCAGTAGTCCTAGAATCAATCCCCTCTAATACCAAGGGACAATCATGACTGTAATTTTAAAAGATAAACATGTATTTCTGAAGATGAATAATTCAAATTACATGAGATCATAAATAGCACAATGATAAATACATCTAGTACTTTCATTAAATTTCTACCCTTTGAATTCCACATAAACTTCTCTTGATAGTCTATTATACAAAAGAGACTCTGCAAAAAAAAAAAACTTTAGGATAAAAGGAACAAAGAAATTATTAGAAATGTAAAAGTGATGTAATATTCTTACAGGCCAGGCATGTTGCTTATCCCAAAAATTTATAAATAAACCAAAATACCTCCCCCAAAAGAAACTTTGTTACAAGTTCAACTCTCAAAACTTAGGTCCTTCCTAAGAAGGAAGAAATGCACACTTCTACCCAACACTGCAGAATACTAGAGACTAACTATTCATGACCTCTGTTTTTTCCACTAGTTTCCAGGGGGGAGGTAGGGGGTCATGCCAACCATCTCTATACTACCAGGCCAAATGGGAGGTCTCACTAAAAATAATGTTTAATGATCCAACAAATAATTGTCATTTTTACTTCTTCATTTTGAAAACAGAAAAAAAATATGATATTTCTAAGAGAAAAATTAGCATGTCAGAATTTAGTCTTACCCTGCAGGACACTGTGGCTCATCAATATTCTCACATGTTTCTTCTACCCAGCTTTCCTCCCCTGAAATATTTTCAAGAAATAAAACAAGTTGAACACACTTAATAGTGTGAGACACATTAGAACGGATTTCCAAATCAAAATATGTTAACAAATACACAGTAATAACATGGGGCATGATTACAGGGAAATAGAACAAAGGCAGTTATTCTCTTTCAAAATAAGATTGTGTGGGTATCAGGAAGAAAAAAAGGATGGATAATTACAACACTAAAACACAGTACTGTTTTTATGAGAACTTGCAAAGCATCTTTTCCATTTTCAAACTTACTATTTTCAGCCAAAATTTACAGTGCCCCTTCTACCTACCCAATATAATCTCTGGTAAAAAATCCTTAATGTCTAGGATTTACAACCAGTTTCCAGCAAAGAATTTCAAGATGTCCTGTAATCCCCAGGAACATCAGATTACATAATACCCTATAATCTTTTGCAGTAATTTCACACCCATTCTCTCAACACAGGACAGATACCGTCCTCGTTTACTGTAAGCGAATCTATTATATAGAAATCAGCTAGGACTGCAAAAGCGATCTTTCCACAAATACAGCATTAAATATGTAGCTACTATCAAAATAACATGAGATTATAGTGAGAGAGTAAATGACTAAAATAAACAAGGTTGGCCATGTTCAGATAAAATTAATTATTAAGCTGAGTGGCAAGTACAAGGTCCACGACATACTCCATTCTAGCACAGGTTTGGCATTTTCTTTAAAAAATGTTTGAGAGATTTTTTTTTCAGCTAATGTAGTTGACCAATAAATATGACTCCTAATGTAAAAAAAAAAAAAACACCTATGCAAAACCAGGCTAAGCACAGAGAGATGTCGGGAGGTATGTGGGAGCATGCGCGTGACAGACCTAGACACACAGAGCTGTAGTTAATGCAGCAGTCGCCCTTGTCCTTGCAGTCATCTGAACAGGAGCAAAGGCTTCTGGACAATCTTTTCTCACCACACCTGAATTTGCTGCAAGTCCATATATGTTCTAGAAACAAATATCAACAAAATACATTTTAAGTATAGTCCATATTGAACACATCCAAAGCAAACACAGAATGGTCTTCTGGAGCAAGATCATAAGAGACAATGAACTATTTCATAATTCTTAGTCACTCACAGGCACTACCACCATCTTTCTCAGTCTGAAGTAACAAACAGAAAACATGCAGACATCACTGGTTACTATTTCACTAAAATCCTAGAACTTGAACATTTTAAAACATGGACAAATATAATTATTATTATCCAATTCATATGTAGATCTGTGTCTCCCATCAGTCATTTTCAGAGCTCTCAGAGTTAATTTAAATTTGACTCACTCCCATTTGAATATTATTTTATGTCATACATAGAGAAACTCAAGTCAAACTGAAAACTGTGATATCTGGATAGTTCAATTTTAAAGTTTAAGCGGCTACCTAAGGACTTTTGCTTAAGTAAGTCCAGCATGAAAATATTCATATATTTCAAGCAACCTTTTCTAATTTACTTTAAATGCCAATTAGATCACATAGGCTTTCGGCATATACTAAAAATAAACAAATTTTGGTATGTGTAAAACTGGCTATTTTCATTAAACATTGCTATCTTTAACTGTTTAATGAAGGCAAAATAAGTGAAAATTTGTATTATAAAGAACTGCTAAAACATAAAGGTGAAAGTCAAAATAGTGTGTACATGTCAAATTTTTTAAAATTTCAAATGAGTTAGGGAAATCACATGCCCAAAGGCAAGTGTTGTCTTTGATCTTTTACTAAAGTTCATGACTCCATCTTTCCCTGCACATTTTTACCTGGTTCTATACACGTCTCCTGGTAATCTAGACAGCAATTTCCAAGGTCAACGCAGGCAACATCACAGCGACAGTTCCCAAATGTTCTCTCAAAACAGCGACCTTTGCAACTTTTAACTGAAAAGTATAAAATGAGTTAGAAGTTTGTTAATTAGTATATAATTACAAAGTGAAACACCAACTAATATGCTAAGTTAGGTAGAGTCAAACAGTACTCTAGAAGACAGATGGAGTACCAAAATTATCCAAGAATCTATTCATAAACATATAGAAAGTGAACAAACAGAAGATAACCTATGTACAGAGTTTATAATTTCATCTCTCGACACAGACAAAAAGACAACTTTCATCTTTTATTTATTACAAATCCTGCTTGGCCTGATAAGACTTAAATACTTACGGGATATTAGAGAAGAGTCAAAATAAGTCTTGTTCAAAAGGTTTTATGCTCTTTATTGACTTAAACAGCCATGGAGTTCTCAAGAATTTCAAAATGTGGGGCCTCCCTGGTGGCACAGGGGTTAAGCACCGAACTATGAAGCAATCCCAAGCCTCTGCAGCACGAGTTCAATCCCCAGCCGTCCAGGGAGCAACCCACATGGCACAGCAGACCTCTCCTGAATCATCCGCTGCTCCCCTCAGCAGTGTACTTCACTCAGTCTGCCTGTTCTGTTCCCCACTCTGTCTCTGGCGAATCCTCTCCCCGCCACCCCACATCTCTGTCCTGTACCCCAGCTCTTGTATGCATAAATAAATAAATCTTTTAAAAAAAAGAAGTTATAATGTTCTTAAAAAAAAAAAAAAGAATTTCAAAATGTGAGAAAAGATATTTAAAGTGATTTTATCAATATGTCAGGAAGACCTGACTTCTTACTCTTAGTCTTGGTGTAAAGAAGTGATGTGTCGGTACAGGAAATGTTTGGGAAGACTGCCTTCCCACCATCACCTAACACACCCCTTTCTCCTTCAGATCCAGCCTGGTTTCCTCCTAGAAACTTTCCACAACTCCCCAGTTTAAGTCCATTTCCCTATTTTCTTAAGCTTTTATGAAAGTGTGTCCTTCCACTCCATCACTTATCTCCTCCATTTTTATCTAGACTGTTTGATTAATCTCCCAATCTCACATCAAATTACAAAGAGCAAAAAACACACTTTGGTTTTGCCCTGTATATTGTATCCCTGCTACCAGAAAGTGTTCTGGTGGTTTTGTTTGTTTCAGGAAAGGTACTTGACATATAGTAATAAATTTTTGTTAAATGGATAAATGGTGGATTGGGAGAAAAATATTTTTCATTAAAAACAACAATTTTATATTGTAACTTTTTATTAGATACCTGGAATAAGGTAGGTTTCTAATGGATTACTAAAAAATCAGAATGGTGGGCCTCCTAGGTGGCGCAGCAGTTGAGCGCTGGGTTACGAAGCTGCCCGCAGCCTCTGCAGCGCCGGTTCGATCCCGGGCTGCTCCCCGGCCACCGGAGGAGGGTCCCACATGGCGCACAGACCTCTCCTGCCGCCCGCTGCTCCCCTCAGCAGTGTACTTCGGTCCTTCTGCCTGCTCTGCTCCCCGCTCTGGCTCTGGTGAATTCTCTTACCCTCCTGCGCTTCTGACTGTACCCAGTGCTTGTATGAATAAATAAATAAATAAATAAATAAATAAATAAATAAATCTTTAAAAAAAAATCAGAATGGTGAGAAAAAAATAATCTGCTGGTAATAAAATGGAATCCAACAGAAAAAAAAGCAGTAATTATAGCTCTTGAATTTAATATAGACTCCTGACCCTATAAGATACTGTCTAGGAATTTAGGTTTTATTCGACACTGGGAATTCAGGTAATTTTAAGACATGAAATAACAATAAATAATTCCTAGGGTCAGAAATACTAACTTCCTGACCCAAGAGAGAAAATGCTACTAATTAGAATAATAGGTATTACTTGGAGCTCATTAATATTCACCTAGGAGAGTTTTAAAAATACTACATATACTATGATTGGTTTAGATTAAATTAACTGTTTTCAATCCTTCAGTTTTATTTTTATGTGTTAAACTGAACTCAAGTGGAATTACTTATACCTAAAGACTACATAGGTAAACACTAAAGTGTAATTTCTGAATTTTGTTCAATTTAAAGATATTCAATTCTGAACAGAATGCTAAGTAAATACATAAAATTACCACATTTCTTTCAACAATAAATGACAGCTTAAAAATCATTAAAATTTTTAAATGACTATTATAATTACAGAATAGTCAAATAGGAAAACAGTTTGTTGAATTTTCAAAACTGAATTCCCTGAAGATCAATGATTTTTGTATTTATAGTAATCTTGTCAATGCTAGGTAGACTTGATATAAAAAAAATGGTATTAAAAAAACATTTACACATAACCTTAAAAATACTACTACTGCTTGAAATTACCCAACATCCACAATTTAAAAACCCGTAAGTGCATGTAGTGATGTTTCTGGTTGCCCAGGGATGCTCACTGTTCACCTAGGAACCGCCAGGGCTGCGTCAACAATTAACTCCTTGGGGACAAGGATTCTTGGGGTCCCTGGAGGAAGGTGGGGTGAAAGGGCTCCAGGAGAGCAGCACCAAACCCCATCAACTGCATCTGCTTGCTTGTTTCTTTGCTCTTATTTCTCAGTGTTCTGGTGGTTTTGTTTGTTTCATTGATTTTTGCCTGTCTTTGTTTTGAGGGTGATGAAATTTTGCAAGTAAATATGTAAATATTAAATGGCTAAATGAAAAAGCTTTAAGAAGGATCAAACCAGCATCAAATGTGCAGTATCTACGAATTATCTATAAGATTAAGACATAAATAGGACCCCAGTCACATTCTGTACATTGATTATCAACACACCACACAACCACCACCCCCAACACACACACACACACACACCCCACACACACACACACACACACACACACAACTAATTACCTTCTTTGGCACAGCTTGGTTTCAACCCAAATATACAACCAAGGATTGTTGTTAACACACAGACTGACAAAACCTGTGGGAAGAACAAAGACAATTATTTAGCTTCAAAGCCCTTTTATTTCTTTAAATGTTTTATATCTTCAAATGATTGTAAACTGCTGGTGCCAGTCAGTTCCCTGGTCTGGGGCTGGTACCATAGACATGGTCACTTTGTGAAAATTCCAACTGCACGCTTTGTCTATTTTTCTGTATGTCTGTAACATCACAAAAGTCTATTAAATTATATTAAATAAATCTATGTCATCCCAAGGTTAATGTGCCAGAAATTTCATAGCTGAAGTAAATGAATATAGTCAGAAAAACTAATTTAGGAAGGTGGAGAGGATAATCTCTTTAGTTACGCAATTTACAGTTTGTTAATCCACAAAAGACAATATGAGAATATTAGACAATTCATTTAATAGTTTAACCTCTCAGACCTAAATACTATCTTCACAGGCACTGTAGCAGCTTTTAGGAATGAGCACTGGACCGGCTTAGATCATTATCTCCTGGGCTCAAATGTAATGAAAAACTGGTTGTGTAGCTTGGGGCAGGTAATGTAAACTTTCTAAACATCAGATTATTTACCTATAAAATTAAAAGTCTGGATGACACAGATGTCTAAAGAACTTTCCAGTTCTAGTTTACCACTTCCTTCATCTCTATTCTTTTAGAGACATTTTAAACAACTGGATATAGCATATAATTCCTAAAACAATAATAGAATGTTTGTTTGTGATTTAAAATAAAAAGGTGCATCATAACTCACAAAAAGAAATCCTCAGTATGCTGTAAAAGAGAGGTTTCTTGACAGCTCTCTAAAAGGACAGTTTACACGGCAATTCGACAACAACAAAAAATGCGCCGAGTACCAACTATATGTAAAGACTTTAAGTCTCCAGGCTAGGTATTGGATAGTCAGATAAAAACACATAATGACCTTTGTCCTCAAGTCACTACTCAAGAACTGAGGATAAGACAGCAGGTTTAGGGCCTCCCTGGTGGTGCAAGTGTTTAAGTCTCAGCACTATGAAGCTATCCACACCCATTGCATCATGAGTTTGATGCCCTCCAGGGAGCTACCCACATGGTGCATCAGATCTCTCCTGTCTTACCCACTGCTCCCCTCCGCAGTGTATATCAGTAGATCTGCCTGTTCTGCTTCCCACTCTGTCTCTGGTGAATACTCTCACCCTCCTACCTCTGGCCTGTGCAACAGCACTTGTATGTGTAAGTAAATAAATATTTAAAAAGAGAGAGAGAGAGCAGGTAAAACTTATTTCAAAAGAAAATAAGGGGAAAGGAAAGGAAAGTTAAGAATAGAGTGGGTCTAAAATGTAACAGGATCAAAGTCAGACTTTCTTTAGGAAAGCAAGAACTAAGTGTATAAAAGTCCATTAAAATAGGGACCCATCAGAAAAATAGACAAAAGCAAAGAAAATATCAGAAGAGTACAAACAGATTGCTTAGACCTTTGGTTGAGGTATAAACTGAAACCATATAGGGAAGGATAATTTAAAAATATTTTCAGAAATATTAAAAACTTTCACCGTCAATTATAAACATGGGGAAACTAAAACTTAATGCAACCAATCTGTATTTAGTTTACTATAATTTAAAAGATGGATAACTGAAGTTTTATTTGTGAGAAACTTATCAAGAGTAGTCTGAACAATGCTTTATTATGTTCTCATATAATTTACAATACAGCGTGAGAATCTTGTCTATGCCTCAGTTAACTATGACCTTCCTAAATTTAGATCAGTTCCCAATATTTTAACCTTTGTAGTTTCAATATCATGAAATATCTCCAACAGTTCCTTTAATGTGAGTTTTTGTGCCAACAGCACTTCCTCTAGGACGCCTTTACGCTTATCATCACAACTGTGCTCCTCATTCATGTGAAGAAATGCTCTGTCACTAAATTCCTAAGGCTGAGTACCTAGAGTCTATTGAACAGCAGCTCTGTTAATATTTCTACAGTTAGCGATTTCCTCTATACCTTATCGACATTTGATTTGAATCTCCCTTGCAGCATTATCACTGTATTTTCATCTTTATCAGTCCATTTTCTCTTCCAATTATCCACTTCTATAAAATGGCATGTAAGTGTACCATTGGGAGACAAAGAAGCAACATTACTGGAAGCTTTGCTTTCTGTGCTTGAAACTGAACAAGACAACAACGGTGACCAATCACCACAGACTTAGTTGGTCACTGAGCACAAAACACATCTGTTATTTACATATTGTTTTGTCAACTGAAAAGCCAGGGGCAAGGCTTATACTTCATGAAATTACTCAGTGAATAAACCTTGATAACAGAAAATGAACCATGTTGTTGGGTAGCTTTTGTGATTTAATTGAACTGTGCTGACTGGAATTATTCATGTCAGAGTCACACAAAACTAGAATGGCCTGTCCTCTCATAAGTGGGCAATATAGTTGGCTAAGGGTGTTTATTTCAAAACTATTTAAAAAGCAGAAACAGCATTCATTTTAAGAAACTGATTTAGTAAGGCATGTTTAATCTATAAAATGGAGAGGCTATCCTCAGAGACAAGTGTGTCAGAACAGGGCTGAAAGGAAGATATAGAAAACAAAAATAAAGACCTGAGGTGTGGCCATAGGCAACTGGCAGCAGCTGATGATGAAGCTCTTAAATCACAGGAGAATTCACTGTGGGGCTCTGAATTAATGGGGGGCTCAGGAAACTCCTTGTGAGGGATGGCAGTAAAATCAGTGAGGGCTGAGTTAAAAAAGGACTAGCAAAGAGAGTCAAGCTCTGGGAGCTCAGCTCAATCTGAGATCCTGAGCTAAGGTGTAACCAAGTGACTGGAATTCCAGGAGGGGAAGTGAGGGAAGAGATAAAATGGTGACATCGTGTGGGGAGATGTGAAGGCAAAGAAAACAGCACAAAAGTAACAAGAGAGCCCTGGCGTGGCTGCAAGGACTCAACCGGTGAGGACCAGGTGGACATACATGGGTATTTGAACTGAGAACTGGGAGAGGAAGACAAGATGAGGAGGGTGAGGGAATAGGAACAAGTGGGGGGAGGGAGCAGAAATTACCAACTCTGAAAGGAATTTCAGAGTCTGAGTTTTCAGAAGTGGGAGAGTTTGGAAAGGAAATGAAACTGTAAGTATAAATCTGAAACTGGTTTAAGGTAATTGCTAGATGTAAGAAGGTCTGAAAGTCCTCGCACTTTTACTCGTAATTAGAGTTAATCTTTCATTTTTAATGAAAATCACTATGAGAACTTTATTCATATTTTGAAATTTATTGACTTAAAAATATGTATTTCCTCACAACTCTAAGAAATTCGGTCATGAAAATGTTTTACAAATAACTTTACTATTCTTACTAAATATAATACAGAATTCATGAGCAAGTCTCTCACAAGTAAGCCTTATCTTGAAGAAAGCCATGGAACATTGTGGTGGTAAGCAAGCACTTAGATGGTAACCACTGGTTTAAAACACACATAATTATATGGCAGGTTTTTACTCTCTTGTTAAGCTTCAGAAAAGGCATGCTTTTTTTTTTTAATAACTCTTCCTTGGTAAAAGGTATTTTTATAATGTGCATTTTTCTAATGTGCATTAGTCTTTATCAAACATTCATTCAAATGCATGTGTTTAACTGTGCATAAGAAAGGTCAGAAATACAAACAAAAGCAATTCCTTCCCTGAAAGAGAGGCCAAGGTTAGGGGGTGGACATTAAAATGAATGCTAACATGCTAACAACACAGAGGAGAGAAGAGAGACCGGCTATTAAAGGTTTCACAGATTTGGAGAAGAGTGGATTTCTTCCTCAATCAATAAACAAATATCTGAGTGTCTGCAGTATTCACTATATTGAGATTCTGTGGAGACATATAAAAACAAAATTAAAAAAAAGGTTTGGTGAAACTTTAATCTCAGAGTTTGCAATGTATTCAGGGCAATGGCAACTCTAGAATTTGTTGATGAAAAAAGACTAAAAACAATGAGAAACAAACTGAAGACTTAAACTACATAGTGACAATATATGAAATGGTGCTTTTATGCAAAGCGAAGAAATTAAAAAAAAACTAATAGTCCAGGAAACAGAAAACAATGAGGACACAGTAACAGCCATCACGTCTACACAGTGCTTCAATGCACTGGGCACTTACCTAAGCGTTATACATCAGATCATTTAATCCTCACAATAATATTAGGAGATAGATTATTGTGATTAATCCAGTTTAATGAAACTGATGCAGAGAGGTTAGTAACTTTTCCAGGATCACAGAGTTAATAAGCAGCAGGGGCAAGATTTGAACTCAGGCAGTTTGACTGTAAAGAAATTGGGCAAAAGAGGGGTACAGGAAGGACTCAAAGGGGGTTCCAGCTTTAGGGTCAGTCACTGGGGAGCTGTTGAGGTCCATGGAAGTGACATAACTAGACTGAAAATTCTAGAGAGATCCTTTGGCAATTTTAACGATGGCTGTGGTCCAAGTGTGAGTTCAGGGGTGAAATGAAGGCTTAGACTTACCCGCCTCTCTTCTCTCAGGAGATGCTCAGTGCTCCTTGAGCTCTTTGCCCACCCCTACGATAAAGATTTGTTTATTTGTCTGTCTCTGATTAGACTGGGATTTCCAAAAAGGTCTGACTTACTCATCTCTGTATTTTTTACATCAAGCATGGTGCTTAGAATATAGCAGACATTCAACAAGTAATTCTTGAGTTCAAAATCAGTACGTTGTGATTTAATTAAACATAATTTTGCGGGAATCCATAAACCTCCCACCCTTCCTCATCTAAGTTGAGAAAGTCAGTTTGTTAAAGTGACTTTGTGTCTGTTT
Source organism: Talpa occidentalis (assembly GCF_014898055.3). Taxonomy (NCBI): domain Eukaryota; kingdom Metazoa; phylum Chordata; class Mammalia; order Eulipotyphla; family Talpidae; genus Talpa; species Talpa occidentalis. The sequence goes on along the minus strand of NW_023602073.1, from coordinate 127,585,526 downwards.
TACTCAAAGGATGCCCACAATAAATATGCATTATTTTTTTAAAGATACAAATTATTGGATTTGCTGTTCAAATGGAATATAAATGTTCATTGTGAAGATAATCAGTTAACCACATTGCCATCAGCCTCTGACCTTTGAACAAAGCTACATGTTTTCTAAAAACAACTCTGTGAGAACACATATCAGTGCACAGCTGTGAGTCTTCAGGGGATTTCTCTTAGAGGACAAGGATTAAATCCTAATGCAGTAAGTCCATGGTCAAGAACTCCCATAGGAGAGTCAAAGGAAGGCTCAAAGATAAAATAACATTCCTCAAAAACTTCCAAAAATTTCAAAGTTCATAACTGCTTGAGTAGACTTAATACATATTTTAAAGAAAAAGTTCTAATTTTTACTTGGCCTTTATACATTTAGCTTTATTTTAGTTACATGTGATTTAATTGATGATGATTCTCCCAAATGGCAGAGACATTTCATGTGAAGCAATTTATATACTGATACAAGAAAATGAGAAGGAGATACAGTAAGTACTGAACAAGCACATCTCTTAGAGGCAAACTTCACACTCACTCTCTCAGTGAAACACAAAACTGCCTAGTAGAAAGAGCTTCAAGTTCAAAATGACTGGGGTTCAAATCCCAACTCCATCAATTCATCTTTTCAGCACTCAACAAATGTTTTTTGAGACCCTCTACACCTCAAGACTGATTAAGCACCAGGGGATACAACAGTGAGCAAGCTAACTTCAGTGCTCTCAGAAAGCTTACATTCTAGTTGACTTCTATACAATCACCAGCTGTGTCAAAACCTCATGGCTTTACACCTAAAGTGGTGATAATAACCACCTCACAAAGGTGGTATGAGCCTTGGGTAGGCTGCACATGATGTGTCTAGATGGTGACTGGGACACACAAGTGCTCAACAAATGACGGCCCCTGTTAGGAATATCCACTCAGTCCTGAAGATTCTTCCAGAGTAACAGTATAACCTTATCAATGTTTATCCTAACTACAAGACATTCTTTTTTATTTGCTCATAAAAGAAATGCTGTAAATATACATATTAACATTTCTCTCTGTTGATAGAGTGGTAAATTCTGCAATAATCTGTTTTAAACAGTAGTTGAACACCATACAGTGATAAAGAAAATCTGTACAAAGAACTGTAACAAAGAAAAGAAAGGCAAGATATTATTTTTCAGGGAAGGATGGTAATAGAAATTTTAGTTATAGCTATGTAACAGCTCTTAATGTCCAATAACATAGAAATGACTAAAAATATGGATCTTTAAATGATTGAATATTATGTAGTCATGAACAGTGATTATTTAGTAGGATATTTAATAACATTGCTGAGTACAAACTGCAAACTATATTACAGAATGGACAATACAGTCCTAATTTTATATTACTCATATATCTCATAGAGTTTTGTCTCTGGCTGATGGACTTACAAGTGATTTTTGTTATCTTCTTAGTATTTAACCTTTATTTTCTCTAGTTCTCACTATGAACCCATGTACTTTTAGAATCAGTATAAAAGAGATACTGTATTAGTAACCAGAATAAAGTTTTTCTCATTCTGGCATTTTAGGAATTTTCAGCACAGTAGGATATAAGCCTCCTCCTTAATCCTTCATTGTTAAATATAAATGAACAATCATGATTTCTTAGTCATTTGAGGTCAGCCTACCATACCAGATCAACAGAAAGAAAAGGTCTAAAATAGGCACAAAGGAAAAAAAAGGGAGGGAAGAGAAAAAAAATGCTAAAAACAAATCTACATCTAATTTACATCCTCAATGAGATTCAAGAAGATATATGCAAATCTTGAAACAGAAAGTCATTATCCGTAATTTAAAAAATCAAAGAAGGTTTATTTGCATCATTAAAGATTCCAAAATATCAGTGATGAAAATTTCTTAAAGTGAAAGACTATCCTAACTTCACAGAAAAAGAAGTAAAGATGTGTAAGACTGGAGTTACTTTTTCCTTGGAGATTTACTACAACGCACTGGTGGGTAGATGTAAAAAGATCTACATAAAAAGTTTTATTGATTTCTGGTTCAATCTCTTCAAGGTTTATATAATTATTAAGATTTTTAAATTTTTCTTGGATCAGGCTTGATCAATTATATTTTTTCTTGGATTTTTTTTAATTTCATCTAATTTTAAAATTCATAGGTACAGTGTAGTTTATAATAAAACCTGTTATCTTTTCCTTGTCAGCAGCATGTTTTTGTGTTCTTTTTTCATTTCTGATATAATTCTTTTTAATTTCCTTCCATATTACAGGTTTAATTTTTTAAGGTTTTTCACTAAATTGATGATATGGATGCTTAGGTTATAGCTTTTTAGACTTTCTTTCAATATTAATTGTATTCTAACTTTTAAATCCCTAAGACATCATTGATATAAGTTCATTTATATTTACCCAAACTTTTACAACTTTATTTTAATGCACTTTTCCTTCGTACCTTGATAATCACCTGAAATCAGTTTCTTGTACATAAACAGTATTATTTAGAATTTTCCTGATGGCAGATTTCTTTATTTTATCATTCTTGAAATATGTTTCTTTTGGGTTTACATTCCATTTTAGCAATTATTTTCATTCAGCACAATGAATATGCCTTACACTGATGCTTTAATCACTGCTGTTGAGAATTTTTTCTATCAGACTGTCTCACTTTTGAAGGGAATCTATAATTTACAATACTTTTAATTTTTTTTATTTTTATCTTTATGTTCTACAATGTTTTTCTGTTCTCTGCCCACCCCTTATACACACACACACACACACACACACACACACACACATATAGGTAGATTTCTTTTACTTATTTTGCATAAGATTTGCTAAATTACTTGAATGTGGGGACTGATGTCCTTCATTATTTCTAGAAAACTGTCATCTCTTCAAACAGTATCCAAATTAAGAAATAAGAAAAGATTAACAATATTAGCAGAAAACAGTAAATGATAAGAAGTAGCCTAGAAAGTTTTTTAAAGAACCTAATAAAATGAATAAAATTAATTCAGAGATTAGGCTTAGCAGCAGAGACATAGTAGAAGACAGAACTAGTGAGTTGAAGATAGTTCAGAAAACATAATCAAGTATACAGCACAAAAGGATCATAAGAAATTGTCCTTCTTCCAATTCACCATTAACACTTCCATATTTTCTTTAAGAATCATCAAGCAGTTTATAATCTGTCTGATGACGCTATCATACAGGTCATCGCTTGCCTACTTCTGCTACGTACTATTCCTACTAGTTTTTGCTCATGTTAATTCCACCAAAAAAAAAAAAAATACCCTTTCTTCATTTTTGTGTGTCTGGTTGTTTTTTAACTGTGTTCTGTTCATTAATGTTAAAAATATCAGAATTCTTTAATGCAAAAAATGAATATATCTTCTTCCAGAAAGCATTTACATTTGTTTTTGTCAAGAACATTGGGGAAACTTTAAGTTTGAACCACTGTCTCAGCTTAAGGTATAAAGTAAGATAAACTTGTGTGTGTATCTTACGTATGGGAAATGCACCATAATTACATAATAGCTATGTCCTTGACAGATTGTTCTAATGTATTATATTTAAAATATAATACATATATAAGGTATAAAAGTATATACAAGTTCTTATGGGTTAATGACTTTAAAATCTTATCTCTATTTTTGATTTGTGACAGTTTTCAAAAAGATATCTTTTTGTAACAAAAATTACAGGGTTTCAGGTAACAAGGCCATTTATTATCAAATCATTGACTGTAAGAACAAGAAGGACCAAACAGAAGGCTGTGACATGACAGACAGAAGCACTGTGGTGAGTTGGGCTCTGCAAGACCCACAGTGCAAGGCAGAAGGTATCAACACCTGCTCACACCCAGCTGCTGAAGACTTCCGGGATGTCTATTACAAGCAAGTTGAACCTGAGTCACTGCACTTTCCCTCAGAGGAATCCCTCTTCTGTGGATGAAAAGAGTATCAGGAAAGTGCTCAGGGAAGCACTTCCCACAAACATAAAAGGGAAAATATAAACATTAAAATGTGAGTTGTTAAGATAGGCGCCCACAAAAAAAATAAAATAAAATAATGAGAGTTGTTAAGATAGGAGCCCACAAGACATATCACAGATAGTTTGGTCGACTTACCAAGAATCTGCCATCAATGCAACGAGTAACAGAATTGCTGGATTTATGCCATCATTCAATCAGTACTTGCTTCTAATTTATATCAGAATTAGTGCCATGAATCTGGTGCACTTTTTAAAATGGCAAATAGTTCTCATATTTTAGTCAGTGGGGAAGATCAGCAGCAGGCTGAGTTTAATAGACTTTACCAAAGTGAATTATAATTTTGAATAAAAAGAACCATACTAACATTGAACACCACTAACATTGAACACCACATGCTTCTTTGAGATCGTTATGTTCTTTTTCCCTTATCTTCTTTTAAAGAACAAAGGAGAAATAAAGTCAGAAGGGAAAAAAAAAATGAAAGAAATCTGTCCTGGGACCCTGCAAGGCCTCTATAGAAAAGAATTTTTAGGATAGTGTTATTCCTCTCCAATTATGTTCATTTATTTTTGTTCCGAAAAGCACCAAGTGTTTTCAAAGGAAAGAATATCTGCTACTTGTATTATTTGCCTGAGTGAGCAAACTGTTTCTCCAAGATCTTGCAGACCATTTCTGCAAGTGCTTTCACAGGCCATTTCTCTCTGAAGTTCAAGAATAAGAAATCGGGGTCTCCCTGGTGGCACAAGGGGTTCAGCCCGGCCAGCCAGGGAGCAACCCACACCGTGTAGCAGACCTCTCCTGTCTTCGCCGCTGCTCCCCGCAGCAGCGTGTGCTTTGGTCACTCTGCCTATTCTGTTCCCCACTCAGTCTCTGGTGAATCCTCTCACCCCCCGCACCTCTGGCCTGTACCCTAGCTAGCTCTTGTATGCATAAATAAATAAATCTTTAAAAAAAATTTTCAAAAAAAAAAGAATAAGAAATCCATTTGGTAGCACCAATAGTTTCAGTAAAGACTCAGGCTAAAGTAGCAAGCTTTAATTCCCTTACCTTATATATTCTAGCTGAATCTGGAGACACAAGCACCTAATCAAAATGGTCAGTAATAGAAAACACCTCAATACAAACAAGAATCTCTCTAAGGCTGCAGGGTGACTCCTCAGATACAGTCTCTGTCACTAGAGCTTCTGTTTACACACGCAAGTGTGTAATGTCCATAAGTGATCACGAGTACTATATAGCAACCCTATACAGAGTCCATTTTTTATCCACTAAAATTGACAACTGTGGGTCTGATGACTTATTCAACTGACTTCTGTCCTTAATAGACTGAGTATAACAAAATACTTGTTTGTGGTCATTCTTTATATAATCTTCTGATTTATTTCAACTTCTTAAGAAAAGCAATCTACTGAAAAGTACTCCACTGAGAACACAGATCTTCAGGAAAGTATTTGGTAAATTGGATTTCTATCTTTTTCTTGTAACACAGTAAGATGATGGAGAAGTAAATGTTTAAAGACGCAATATTAGAAAAATACATAAGCAGGTATTTTTATAACTGTAGGTTGATGAGCACCTTTACACACTGTACAAAATCCAGAAATTATAATAGACGATTTGATACATTTGAATCCATAAAAATCAGGAACTTCTATAAAGTGATAGAGGGAGAGAGGGAGGAAAGGAGAGAGGGAGGGAAAGAAATCTATCAGAGGCAAAGTTAGGGCAGGACAACTAGGGTAAAAGATTTCCAATTTATGACAAAGGTTAAAGTTCATGACTGATAATGAGTATATAATAATTAAGATATCCCATACTTTAAAATACCAAAAGTAAACTAGCTATATAAAGAAATAAAAGCAGTTCATGAAAATTGGATATTACCTTTACTAAAAATCAAAGAACTATAAATCAAATAACTATAAATCAAAGAGCCCAATGAAATTGACAAATGTTCAAACAATTGAAAATTGCAAATATTTACAAGAATGTAGGAGAAACTGGTATTTTCATACCTGTATTTATGGAAGTTCCTATCTAAATGTCATTTAAATGAATACATCTAAATTTAAACTGTGCATATCCTCCACAACAGCAATTCTAACTTAACTGACAGAAAATTTCATATAAGGATATGCAGAGATATTTATTTACTGTAGCATTGTTTGTAATAGCAAAATGTGCCAATAAACAATTTCAGTTCATCAACAACTGAATGAACTTAATATATTATGATAAAACTAAAAAAAATAAGGGCGTCCCAGGTGGCGCAAGGGTTAAGACGTAGCCTATGAAGCTATCCACAGCCATTGCAGCAAGAGTTCGATTCCCAGCCAGCCAGGGAACAACCCATATGGTGCAACAGACCTTACCTGTCTCGCCCACTGCTCCCCTCATCAGTGTACTGTGGTCAATCTGCCTGTTCTGTTCCCCACTCTTTCTCTGGTGAATCTTCTCACCCTCCCCGCACCTCTGGCCTGTACTCCAGCTCTTGTATGCATAAATAAATAAATCTTCAAAAAAAAAAACAAATAAAATACTTCCCACGTATTCTAAACTTATGTTGATCATCTTTGGGAGGCTTTCTCTTAAAGACTTTGGCACCATGTAAGCAGTACTCGGAGGCAATCACTGTGAGTAAACCCAAGCTACCCCATTCGTAAAAATTACATGGTCTTTCAGAAACTGCACGAGGGTCTGAAAATACATGAAATGGGTAAGAGAGTGATACTGGCCAGCTCTTCAAAGCTTCATTTTAAAGGGTTGCAAGTCCACTCAACATAATGGGAACAGTATGAGACTCTGAACCACACTGCCCAGCCAAGTTACTTCTGGAATCCTGATCCATCAAAAATAGTGAGAGGTTTTCAAGTCTATGGAACTGCTGATAGATGCTGACTAGAGATTAATTCATCAAGTCAGTAGCACTAACCAATATGGCTCCCTGACCACACAAGGGAACTTGCTTGCTTTTCTCTTTTAGGTTATACGCCTAAATCTTCCCCAGGGTAAAGTGATCAATGACAGGAATCAGATGACTCTGTTGAAAATGCCCAACTGGTCAGCTTCACTCAGAGGTAATGGCCAGGTTCTTTTCATCATTTCATTAGAAAAAGGGAAATGCCTGAACACTACTCCGTGATGATGGAGGGATATGAGTGATGTGATGTGTGTGTCCTTTCTTTTTCAAATGCAAAGAGTGAGCACAAAGTTTATATAAATCCATTCTAACTTGTAGTTAGAGAAGTGGAATTTTGATTATATACACCAGTTTTATATCATCCAGAATATCAGTAAATTTGGGGGGGGGGTGGCAGGAAATAGGACAAGATGAGCCTGAAAGTCTGAAACATCTTGTAGTACCAGAAAACAAGTTAGTGCTAAACACACATGTATGTGCTTGTAAACACACAAACACACACACAATAATGGGGGCTTGTCAAAGGGACACAAGAGCTGCCTACAAGGACCGCCTTAACTGAAGACAGCACCTTGCCCAAGGTCACACCCCTTCCCAGGGAAGCTTCTCCCTCTTGACATATCCCAGGTCCTGGCAGTAAGAAAACCCACCGAGTGGGCTCAGGCCGCCACTGAGACCGCACTGCTGCTCAGCTTCACCCTCCCTACTGTCTTTTTCCCTTTCTCCCCTTCCCCGGGTGCCCTTCTCCAGAGCACACTCTAACAAAGTCTTCGGCGTGCGAGTCTCAACTCAGATTATGTCCCCCAGAAACCCACACTCTGCCACTGTCTTTCTTCTGCACCATCTCAGAGATATGACCTTTGACTACCTGTATGACCCAAGTTCCCTGACTCAGGTGCCAGGCCAGGATAAGTCAATAGCGAATAATGAGAGAAGGTAGGAGGGTGGGAAGAAGAGTGGTCTGAAGGTATTCCCCTCTGCTCCTGACCTCAGGCAGGACCCTGGCAATGGGCGCATCGCTCTAGGGTCACATTTCTTCTAGGGGAACCCTAGTTCACAACTTGGCTTTTATCAACTTTGCCTTCCTACCTCCCAGTCAAAGCAGCTTCCTCTGCTCAGGTCTGTGTTGCCTTGTCACCACCATTTTGTCTGGATTTTAGTTCTTCTAACATTGTTGCAACTTGTTTCCTATATTAAATTCTCTTGGTTAGATTACCAGGGAAGGCCTTTGTTTTCTGGTTGGATCTTGGTCAGTACAGCAAATGATTGGACAGCTGATACACACACACACACACACACACGCACGCACGCACGCACATACGTGGACGTACTTGCGCACATCCCAAGAAAGCATAGTTTTAGCTACACTTAATAAAATGAAAGAACTTTTCATTTTGAAGGTTCAACTGTTTTTATTTCTCAAATCTCTAGATGCGAAAAATTTTCATTAGCTCTTGCTTCAGTTGGATTTCAAGAATGGAAAAAAAAAAAAGCACTACCAAAATAATCCTGAAAACAGTTTGTTTCTTTGACTCCATGATCAAGGTATGACTCATTAAATAATAACATGAAATTATTTTTTTTATTTTAAGGTTAGCTAAATTCGTAAGAAGAGAAAGGTGGAAAAGTGTTTTATTTATGACATCCTTGGGCAGAGGGCAAACAGAGGGACTAAAAGGTAAAAGCATATGGGTTTTATCCAAAAGACATTGTTTTCCTTGCCTGAACAGGCACCTTGCCTAGCAGGTGATAGGTCAGAGATGAAACACAAAAGGTGGAAAGAACATTATGCTTAGTTAAGTGTATGTGATTTATGTTTGTGTTTTTTTTTTTTCCTAAAACAATTTTGAAACACAATTACTGTGGCACCTTTTACTTATTTTTGAAAAATGGGTTCAGTGGAAATAAACAACAAAAAGACAGCTATGCAAAGGACTTACTAATTCTTCCTGAGTAAAGGAAATGGGAGAACAAGGAGTCAATAAATGACCATTCTGTGAAGATCCAGTGATATTCAAGTAAAATTCCAGTGGCAAAAGAAAGACAGAACTTAAAAATAGGTCATGCACACATGGGTAAATAATGGGGAAGGAAACAGAAGTTTAGAAATGTGTCATCTTTTCATGTGCATTCTTAGGCGTCAGTCAACTTAATTATGCCCATTCATTGGATAAGTAGTTTTAAAATTTTATTTGTAAGGACATTCACAGTTTAACACTTTTAATCAGTTCCTTTTGTTCTCCTAGCAAGTGTTTCTTAAATTAAGGACATTTATTATATGTACATTTTCATTATTACTTGTTGGAAGAACTATAAAAGCAAAAAAAAAAAAAATCCTACAATGTCACAAACTTTGATCACTATGCAATAAAAGTTTCTAAGAGGATAAAATGTTCCTTATGTCTGGGCTGCCCAAACAGCAGTGACTAAGGTGTCAACACTGAGCATTTGGAAAGTGGCTACTGTGATGGAGAAACTGAATTTTTTTATTTTATTTAACTTTAATTATTTTTTTAATTTAACCTAGATAGCCACATGTGGAACTTAAAATCCAGAAGGAAAGACAAAGGTATGAAGTAACCAAGTAAAAAAAAAACTACTTTTTCTACACCCACCCTGTTCTCTTTAATTTGTTCCTGCCAACTAAAGCCAAAATGACCTTTTCAAATCATGAAACAGATTCTGTTTCTAAGAACAATAGAAACAAAAACAAACAGAAAAAGACTTCAGTGGTCTCCAATTGCTCTTAAGTTAAAAGAAAAAATCCCTAAGAAGGTGTGCAAGGCTCTGCCTGAACCAGGTGCCTGTTCACGTTCCCAGCCACCCATCACCAGTCACACAGTGCTCAGCTGGCCACACAGTACATGCTGGCCACGCTGAGATGGACCATCTCCCTGCCACCCCAGGGTGCTGCTGCCATGTCCCTGAAGAAGCCAAAAAGTATCAAGGAATGTTCCATGTGGGAAGGTAAACTGAGTTGAATCCCAAGGGTACTTGGTGCTGGGTAAGAACATGGAGATAAAAAGTTCACTCTTGGGCCTCCCCTGACGGTGCAGCGGTTGAGCACTGGGCTGAGAAGCTGCCTGCAGCCTCTGCAGCACTGATTCGATCCCCGGCCACCGGGCCAGGATCCCATGTGGCTCACAGACCTCTCCTGCCACCCGCTGCTCCCCTCAGCAATGTACTTCAGTCCTTCTGCCTGTTCTGCTCCTAGCTCTGGCTCTGGTGAATTCTCTCACCCTCCCGCGCTTCTGACTGTACCCAGTGCTTGTATAAATAAATAAATCTTAAAAAAAAAAAAATCACTCTTGGGGTAGAGAACAGAAATCATCTATATGAAGTGTTTGTGGACCAAGACAAGTCCAGGCTGACAGTAACAGAGGGTGTCTTTCAGCAGGGCTGGACTATCTGTGACAGAGAAGAGGTTTTTGTTTCATTCTGTTTTTTAATTATTACAACATATTGCATTCTCTTTGGACAGAACAGTGACCTTTTCTTATTATGATAAAATAAGCATAACATAAGGATAAATTTATCATTTCAATAATCTTTCAGTGTACAGTTGAGTGCCATCAGATATACTCAAAGTTGTGCAACCACTACTAACAACTTCCAGCCACAAAACTTTTCCATCTTTCCAAACTGAAATGCCATTCCGTGAAATAACATGTAATGGCTGTCTTTTAATAAGTAAATAAAAGAGAAATCAACTCCATAAAAGAGAAGTAAAGGGCCGCCCCAGTGGCGCAGCGGTTGAGCGCTGGGCTGCCACGCTGCTCGCAGCCTCTGCAGCACAGATCCCCGGCCGCTGGCGAGGGTCCCACATGGCGCACAGACCTCTCCTGCGGCCCGCTGCTCCCCTCAGCAGTGTACCTTGGTCCTTCTGCCTGCTCTGCTCCCAGCCCTGGCTCTGGTGAATTCTCTCACCCTCCCGCGCTTCTGACTGTACCCAGTGCTTGTATAAATAAATAAATAAACAAACAAACAAATAAATAAATAAAATGGATAAATGAATCTTTAAAAAAAAGAGAGAGAGAGAGAGAGAAGTAAATAAAAGAGAACTAAGGCCTGACTTCTGGTTTCAGCATGTACTTTGCCCTGTTATGACTGTTTGCTTTTATTTATTTTAACCCTTTGCACTCCGAACCATTCTGGACATTGGCTACCAATGTCCCCTGAGAGGGGACAGCGGAGTGCAAAGGGTTAATTTAATATTTTGAGTAATCTCTATATTGTTTTCCATAGGCTGGACCAGTGAAAATTCACAGCAAAGTGTAAAGGGGTTCATTTTTCATTTTTCTCTACACCCTTACCAGCATTTGTTGTTGCTTCCTTTTTATCCTTTTCATTTCTTTCTTTCTTTTCTTTTCTTTTTTTTTTTTGACATGGACCATTCTCACAAGTGTGAATTGGTATCTCATTGTGATTTTGATGTGCATTTGCCTGATGACAAGTAACACTGAATATTTTTTGTTTTCATGTTTCTGCTAGTCACCTGTCTTCTTTGGAGAAGTGTCTATTTAGCTCTTCTGTCCATTATTTGATTGAGTTCTTTGTTTTCTTTTTGTTGAGATGTATGAGTTCTCTGCAGATCTTGAAAAATCAGTCCATTATTGGATGTATGGTGTGCATATATTTTCTCTCATTCAGTAGGGTGTCCTTTCTTTATCATTATGGTTGCTTTCACTGTGCGGAGGATTTAGTTTGAAGTAATCCCATTTATTTTTGCTTTTGTTTCTCTCATCATTGGAGCTGAGTCTTGAAAGACATCCCTGAGGCCAATGTCATTGTTTTGCCTGTTTTTTACCTATGTATTTTACAGTTTCCAGTGTCACATCCAAGTCTTGGGTTGATTTTTATATACGGTTGTGAGAGAATGGTCTAGTTTCACTTTTCTGCATGTAGCAGTTCATCTTTCCAACACCATTTTTTGAAGAGGCTTTCTTTCCTCTAATGTATACTCTTGGCTCCTTAATTGTCCATGTAAATGTGGACTTATTTCTGGGCTCTCAAATTTATTCCACTGGTCTATGTGTCTATTTTTATTCCAATACCACACCATTTTGATTATTACAACCTTGTAGTATAGTCTAAGTCTGGGAACATGATAGCTTCATTCAAACTAAGCAAAATCTTAAGACCCTTTCTGATTCTCTGAATTGCCAAAGTTTCATAAGAGCAGAAGCTGACTAAAAAATATCTGAGCCCTTTGAACTCCTAAATTCAAGTCATACATAATACATATATCATGCATGTCCCCTATAACATAGAAAATAGAGGCCTAAGGAGGTATGTATAGGTTACTCGCCAGCCAATAGGCACACTCCCTCCTATCTCATACAACTATGCCAATTAATGGAGGTATAGTATATACACGGAATCTAACAAATAGCAGACTCAGTAAAGGTATGTATGCATTCAGCAAATACTTATAGAGCACTTACTTTGCACAAGGGTTGACTCTAAGTACTTGACAATTTTTGACTAAGAGATAACTACAAATATATCTCATATACCTTCAGAATTGCAATGAATGGACAAAACTGTTCATGCTAAACCCTCAAAAGGTGACAGTGTTGCTTGAGCAATGAGAATAAGGTTAAAGACAAGACTGGGCTTAGGAGTACACATCTTCCCACATATGTTATGACAGTATCTGAGAAATCCTGAACAGAAATATAATGTAGGGAAGCCATTATCTGAGGAAAACTAATAAGCAAGTAACATACACACATACAAAAGAGACACAAGCAATGAAGAGGGAGCTGAAGAATAAATAAAACGGAAAACATGTTCTAAAACTTAAGTTGTTGGTAACTAAATAGGTTACCAAAACTAGTAGAAATGCTATCAAGAATTAGCCAATCAACTAAGGTTACAAAAAGTCTTCAAATTCTATTCATGGAAAGTGCATCAAAAGTTGTTAGTAGTGATAAAATCTCATAATGGACTATAAATGAAAATAAGAAATATGCAGTATATGCAATTATGTAGTATGATCTCATTTTCCTTTCAAAAGAAGTGATACAAAAGGGGGGCATTCAAACTATTAATAGCAGATAAAGTAATAAACAATCCTTATTTTTATACATATTTTACATTTTTGAACTTCCTGCAGAGTATAGTACTTTTTATAACAAGAAGGAAATTTGTAAGCTCTCTATACAAAGATTTTAGACCTAAGAATTTATTTAATACAAATCACTCATTATTATTTATTTGAAGAAACTAACTACAGAGAAAAGTAAAGCAACTATTCAAACATCATGACAAATTATTCACATGACTCAAAGTTTAGACCTATTTACAAAGTTTAGACCATGATCCCTGTCTCTTAAGAATAGAGCCTGAAGTATCTCAGAAAAATCAGTCTTTTCTTTTTCTTTCAATGTTCCAAGAGATGACAAGTGTATGAATGCATGAATACCTTTATATGCCAACTGACTTCACACTTCCTTCAAGCTATCAGTAAGGTATTTAAATAAAGTGTACAAGTAGAGTTGTTCTATAATTATTTCCCTGATTAATCCAAAAATTAGAAAAGAACAAGAACACAATCTATTCAAAATGTTCCTAATCCATTCCCTTTCTACCCAAATACACTTCATTCACCTGTTTCCTAGTCTCTGGAAGATTCTAATCAAAATGATGCAGGGTGGTGCTTTACAGGAAGCCATGTGTTTGGATGATGAAGTATTATGGAATAAACTCTGAGCCAAAGACATTCAACCTGATTCAACACCACCTGAAAAAGCCCTGGCATAAGATTCCTTTGTTTGGTTTTGTGTCATGTATACTGTTGACGGTTGAGAAGTAGTGCAGTGGAAACTTTGAATTGGAGTTCTATTGATGATCGATGTAAGTGAAATATACATAGTATTCTGATAGGTGGATGGTTGGCTTGGAAAGAACATTGAATGTTATCAGATCACAACAAGGCAAAGATTGGCACAGCTGAGAGCAATAGAGACCAATTAAAGGACAAGCTAGGGCAGTGTAAGCAAAGGCAATTAAAGTATAAGAAACAAAAGAGCACAGGTAGGCTCCTGAGAGATGGAAACTGCACATGACTGGAATAAGGGGCTGCATATGGGTATCCTACACACATGGCAAGAGTAATGAGGTGACTTTAATTAATTCACCACTGAGAGCCAAAGATGGAAGGGGGCCAAATGCAACCAACAGCAGCATCATTCCAACCCAATACCAACACAGTATAAGTCATTAGGAACATTCAGTTTAGTTTTCGTTTTTGTTTTGAATCATAGCACCAGGTATGAAGTCAGTGGCAGAACAAGGGCTGATTGGAACTCTCAAGTAAAGAACTTTTATGTACCTTCCACACCACCTCATTGGCCTATGGAGTGTTGCCTCCCCAACTTTAATGTAAAGAGAACATGGCTGGGGATCTGTGGATGCATATTCTGGTGCAGTAGGCCAAGGATGAGGCCTAGGTTTCTGAAATTCATACCAGTTCCAAAGAGGTGACACTGCTCGGCTAGTCTGCACACACACTCTGGGTAGCAAGGATGTGAAGTGCTTTCTGAGTAAGAAAAACTTAAAAATTCAGTCACACTTGAGTTTATCAATAATAAAAAGAGCAACCACTTATTTCAGATACACTAAGTGCCACGTGCATACATTTCCCAACTTAATTCTTACAACAACATCTAATATGGTTTTATCATCTCTATTTTATGGTAATAAAAGCTGTTCTTCAGGAAATTTAAGTTATTTGCCTATATCCAAACAGCTAAAACAGAAGCATGATTTAAATCCAATCCTATCTGACTTCAAATTTATTCATCACACAATAGTAGTGAGATTAAGGAAATGACTAATTTCATGATCTTGAAAAGCCCCCCCAAATGTCTCTGAGCCATATTTGTTTCTTCCCTATCATAAAAATAATAGCACAGTTGTAGTTTGGATCAAACATGGAAGTAGATGGAGAAGTATTTTGAAATCTATAAAGAACCTTATGTAAATAAAGACATAATTGCTGTAACTAGCTGACTCTTTATATATCTTTTTTTATTTTTTTTAACTTTACAATTTTTTTTATTTTATATATTTTTTACATCATTTTTCATTTTGCATTTTTCATTTTACCTGCTGCTCCCCTCAGCAGTGTACTTTAGTCAATTTGTCTGTTCTGTTCCCCACTCTGTCTCTGGTGAATCCTCTCACCCCCCACACCTCTGGCCTGTACCCCAGCTCTTGTAGGTATAAATATATCTTTAAAAAAAATAAAATAAAAACTTTTAACCTCCTAATTCATTATGCTCTTAAAAATTGCTGAAGATCTTAAGACGTCTTTGTGGACATTCTTTAAACTACACCAAATTTTTATAAGTGGTTATTTCTTAAAAAAATGTAACATGAGGGCCTCCCCGGTGGCGCAGCGGTTGAGCGCTGGGTTGCGAAGCTGCCCGCAGCCTCTGCAGCGCCGGTTCGATCCCGGCTGCTCCCTGGCCGCCGAGCGAGGGTCCCACATGGCGCGCAGACCTCTCCTGCCGCCCGCTGCTCCCCTCAGCAGTGTACTTCGGTCTTCTGCCTGCTCTGCTCCCCGCTCTGGTTCTGGTGAATTCTCTCACCCTCCCGCGCTTCTGACTGTACCCAGCGCTTGTATAAATAAATAAATCTTTAAAAAAAAAAAAAAAAAAAATGTAACATGAAACATGAAAAAATATTATTAAACTTCTTCTACTGCTACAGTAAAATCAGTTAATCTGTTCTACAGTCCAAATGGAATCTATACCTATGCGTAATTTTATAAATGACCTATAAATTGGTCCTTTGGAAAATATTGATTCACTGATTTATGTAGTTCTTCCAATTTTTTTTTTAAGATTTATTATTTATTTATGCATACAAGAACTGGGGTATAAGCCAGAGGTGTGGGGGGAGGGGGGATGTGGTGAGAGGATTCACCAGAAAGAGTGGGGAGCAGAACAGGAAGATATACTGAAATACACTGCTGAGGGGAGCAGCAAGTGAGACAGGAGAGGTCTGCTGCACCATGTGGATTGCTTCCTGGCCAGCTGGGGATCGAACTTTTGCTGTAGTGGCTGATAATAGTTTGATAGCCTTGTCTTTAACCCCTGTGCCACCAGGGAGGCCCAGTTCTTCCAATTGTTGTCATGTCATAACCATAAGTGTAAAATGTCAGTACAATAAAAAGAACAAATAATGTCCAAATTCATGTTCGAAATTCATGCTCCTTCTCAAAGGTTCTTAGGAATCTCCCCAGAATCCACAGACTACCCTTGGAGAAATGCTCCCTGAAACATTTTGATTGAAACATTGTTCTGCCTTTATATTATCTTTGGCTTATAAACACATCCAAATCAGACTCTATCACAAATTGGTACATAATCTTACTCTGGAGCATTATGAAACTCTACTTGGAAAAAAATCTCATAATGATAGTTCTATTTATTCTATTTCACAATAGCATCATAAAAAATTACTTGAGTTTCTTTTCAATTTCTTCTCTCCAGGAGAGACTATAAGCTCCAGATGCTTGCTAACACCAAGGGAAAGAAACCAGCTTCAGGAACAAGCACTTTTCAGGAAAATTCTCTTGAAACCCAAGACAGAATAATCATTGAACATGTCAAATCATACCTATGATAGAATATTTGCCACATAAATCTGTGTAAAGACATAAGGCATGGTGAGTAAATGATTAATTCCCGTGAGATATTCTTGCAAAAACTGACATCTCCAAAATGACTTTAAGTTATGACTGTTTTTCCCGCTCATAACTTTTTTTCCCCACTCATAACTTTTCGTTATGACTCTCTGTTTTTCCCACATTTTAAACCGTATTAAGAAACAAACTGTATTAAAAAATGCAAATTAAGGGCATCCCTGGTAGTGCAGGGGTTAAAGACAGTGCTATCAAGCTATCTGCAGCCACTGCAGCATGAGTTCCATTCCTGGGAGCTACCCACATGGCGCAGCAGACCTCTCCTGTCTCGCCCGCTGTTCCCCTCAGCACTGTATTTCAGTAGATCTGCCTGTTCTGCTCCCCACTCTGTCTCTGGTGAATCTTCTCACCCCCTGCACTTCTGGCTTACACCCCAGTCCTTGTATGCATAAATAAATAAATCTTCAAAAAAAAAACTCAGAAACTCAAATTAAGAAGAAAGTCACTTTCCCAAAGGTTTGTATCCACTGGAAGCTCATAATAACGTGTAACTACTGACTTTACACAATAAAAATGGCAGGGCCTCCCTGGTGGTACACCAGTTGAGCGCTGGATTGCGAAGCTGCCTGCAGTCTCTGCAGCACCGGTTCAATCCCTGGCTGCCAGGTGAGGGTCCCACATAGCGCGCAGTCCTCTCCTGCCGCCCGCTGCTCCCCTCAGCAGTGTACTTCGTCAGTCTACCTGTTTTGCTCTCCGCTCTGGCTCTGGTGAATTCTCTCACCCTCCTGCGCTTCTGACTGTACCCAGTGCTTAAATAAATCTTAAAAAAAAAAAAAAAAAAAGCAATGGCATATGAATAAGTCGGTATTAACCATTAATCCAGAATAAAAATTCTAGTTAAAAGTACTTTTATTTATCATAGTCTACTACCTACTAAAGGTGTGACTTTTGCCTATAAAATAACCTGTTGTTTCTAGAAGTGGAGTAAATATACCAAACATAGCTGAAAAAACTTGAGGTTCTTGTTAAAAAAAAAAAAAAAAAAAAACAAGTTCCTTAGATTCATTTCTTTTTTTTTTTTTAAAGATTTACTTATTTATGCATACAAGAGCTGGGGTGCAGGCCAGAGGTGGGGGTGGGGGGGTGACAGGATTTATCAGAGACAGAGTGGGGAACAGAAAAGGCAGACTGTGTGAAATACACTGCTGAGGGGAGCAGTGGGCGAGACAGGAGAGGTCTGCTGCGTCATGTGGGTTGCTCCCTGGCAGGCCAGGGATCAAACTCATGCTGCAGAGACTGCGGACAGCTTCAGAGTGTGGTACTTAACTCCTTGCACCACCAGGGAGGCCCAGACTTAGACTCATTTCTAACCTAATCTGCTTTGGACCACTATTACACAACACCACAAACTGGGAGGCTTGAACAACAGAAACTGATTTTCCTGCAGTTCTGGAGACTGGAAAGTCTGAGCTCAAGATGCTGGTCAATTTAGTTCCTGGTGAAGGCTCCTTCCTGGCTTGCAGATAACCACTTTCTTGCTAAGACCTCACATGGCCTTCAGTGAGAGCTCTCATCCTCTTTTTATAAAGCCACTGATCCCATCATGAGAGTTCTGCTCCCAATACCTCTCCAAAATCTAATTACCAAACCTCTGCCTCCAACACCAACCCATGAGGGTTGGGGCTTCAATATAAGAATTTGGTGAGGACACAGATGTTGAAATCATAAAAATTCCAAATAGTCTAAGTAATAATCACTGGGACTAAGCCCAAGAATCTATGCATTTAATTATTCCATGTGGTTCCCATGCACATTAATGCTTGAGAAACCTGACTGGGACCCTATGTGCCTCAGTTTCCCTATCTGTAGATTAAGATTCACTATCACCATACTGTCCTACATCTGAGTTGTTGAGAATCAATTAAGAATATATAGGACTATGGTGGTGGGAGAACTACGGGAACTACACCTAATGGGGGAAATTAAATACTGTCCAAAACTTAAAAATGTATGAAAATAAACTTAATGGAAAAAAAAGGAATAAGGTTTGATAGGTATGCTATTGTGCTAGAGTTAGAACTGTCACCAATTGGGGAAAATGGGTGAAGGAGATATAGATCTTTTTGTATTATTTCTTATAACTACATGTGAAGATTATAATATGTTGGTTCATTTAAACTAGTTGTAACAATATTTAGTGTGTAATAAATACTTAATAAGTATATAAATATGGAAAAAGCTTCCTAAAACTGCAAAGTGCTATTTATGTTCTACCACCTACATTTCCACCAAATCTTATCTAAAAGTGAGAGGAAAAAAATAATGAAAAAGATTACAGATGCTACCTTAATTTTTGTAATTAAACTGCACACAACTAAAATACTCAGTAAATACCATGTTCTAGTTAACATTTAGTTAAACATCACTGTGACTCTTTTGAAAAACCTTCTTAAACATATCTTTCCCCTTCTTTTCCTTGGTAAATCCAAACTTAGCTCTTCTCCAATGCCAAAGGTTTTTCACATTGGGTCAGAATTCTGAACATCTTGTTGCATAGGACATAGGCTTGGAAGAGTAATCTATGTTCTACCTTGAGTTCATTTGCTAAAAGTTTTCTTGTTTATTTTTTGTTGTTTAGGGAATATTTCATGGTAGATAGAAGTATGTTTATTTTAATGAAAGGCACATCTCTAATTACAAGTTATGTACTGAAGGCTTATTTGTTCCTAGGCTGTTTAGAACTTGAAATGCCTTTCTCGTAGCTAAAAAGAAAAAACAAGCTATGAATCATGGCTAAGTTCTCTGATTTACCCCTGAAGTCCATAATATAGATGAAATACATTTGCTAAAGTTATATATTTTGCAATGAAACTCATCAAACTCAAAAATAAAACTGACTATAAAAACTATTTGCATTTACCATTAATATTGATACCTGAGGGGAAAAGTTTGCTGGAAAATGAGAAGTTGATAAGTATTTCTATAAATATTCTCAAAAGGTTAATGGCCTCAGGGTTCTTTTTAATTTATTTTATTTATTTATGCATATAAGAGCTGGGGTGTAGGCCAGAGGTGCAGGAGCAGAGGGTGAGAGGATTCACCAGAGACAAAGTAGGGAGCAGAACAGGCAGATCCACTGAAATATACTGTTGAGGGGAGCAGTGGGTGAAACAGGAGAGGTCTGCTGCGCCATGTGGGTTAACTACCTGGCAGGGGATTGAACTTGTGCTTCAGTGGCTGCAGATAGCTTCATAGTGCTGAGACTTAAGCACAGTGCAACCAGGGAGGCCCCACGCCTCAGTTTTTTATCATACAGAACACATGAGGCCTCTCAACATGGTCACTAGGGATTCTCTTGAGAGTCAAAATTAGGATATGAAAGGAAGAGGAGATGGCAAAAGCAGAGTTATCTGAGTAAGTGCAACATTAGAGGGGACAGGAAGGTATTGAAAGGGGAGCTGTGCATCCAAGAGAAAGAGACTGTAAGGAGTGGAAATAGTTGAGATATAAATGGTAAAGAAAGAAAAACACCAGAATATGAGTGAAGGCAGAAGAAAGGGATGGAAAGCAATGCTAGAGAAGACAGTTCCCTTCAAGAGCCGTGACAACTGAATTTGGTATGTGACTGCAAAGTCACCAAAACAGAAGAGGCCTCAGTATAAGTAAGGGGATTCTCCTGTACCCACAGGATGTCCTTCCTTCCTAGTACATGCCAAATGGTCATACTGGACTGATCCTGATTCTGAAAGCAAGTCATCACATCACTGCCTCTTCTTGATACACAAGTCATAGTTGTGAACTTTCGTTGATAGCTCATCTACTGCCCCTTCCACTTCAGTGACCCAATAAAATCATATCCCAGTTTAGATATTGCCACTGAATCTAGACCCAAGTGTTACCTCTAACAGTGCATCTGTATTTGGATTTATAACTATCCACTGATCATATGGGTCTGTGGTTTTTTATATCTTGTGCTGCCCTAGTCATAGTTATCACTTAATCTAAATAAAAATGCAGTGCATTCATTCATTTAACCAGAACAGTCAGGCACTATTTTAGGCCTAATAGTAAACACAACAGTCTTAGTGAATTCCCAGAAACCCTTGCCATATTTTATTAGAGCATGTAAAACAATTACCATAAGGGGCGAACAGGAAACTTCCTTGGCCCCAAAGGTGCTCTGGACATCTCAAAGTAAATGCTGAACTGTGACTGGAAAGGTTAATTAAATTTCAGAAACCAAAAAGCAATGTTAATTCAGTTTGATTAAGAACAGAGAACTATCCTGACTAATCTCTGCGGTGAATTCTAGAGATAATGCATTGCAAAAGGAAGGAGAGAGAAGCTAACAGAATTAATAACTTTCACACCCAAATTTCTGTTAAACAATGCCAACCCCATGCAAGACAAAGATTTCTTTCACAAAAAGGTAAGAGTGGTCTTTAATCACTGCCACCCACACAAAAATCAGCTTTTGCTATGTGTGCTTTGAGTACACTGGTATACATATTCATAAGAACAGCAGGTCACAAACACACCATAATGCTGCAGGAGAGCTCACTGGGGAATGGACAAGTGTACTGCAAGGTGGCTGAAAATTACCACTTTAAAATGATGTCAGGGGACAAGGTCATTTCAAATGAATCTTCAAGTCCAACCTCAGTGGAAGTTTACATTTCAGCTCAAATCTTAATTTGGGGCCAAGAAAGGGCATCCAGTATTTAACATATTTACTGAAGCATACAGAGAATAATACTTGTGTTTGCCCTCTTCATGTAGTCTGGCTCAGTTTCTAGGCCTGAGCATTTCTAGGGCCCAGGGCCAAACGCTCCCAGAGCAGAGTCTGCTGGTCTTCCCCAGGGATCAAACCATGTTGGAAAGAAGAGGAAGGCAGAACCTTCCCAACTATGTCCACTCTCACATACCTGTATCATTTCAGCTCATCTGAAATATTTTCAGAAAAAGTACAAGTCCTGTACCCACTAAATAATTAATTCTCTGCAAGGCAACTCTTGTTTTTATCATGCTAGATAAAAACTATACACCTAAGAATCAACCCCATATACAATAATTACTCAAGCTCTTTCAACTTTATTAAAAGTGTGATTTTAACCTAAAAAAGGAATTCCTAATTGCACCCTCTTTCTAGAAGGCATGTTCCAGTGCTGTTGGATAACTGTCAAGTCCCCTTTGGAAACATTTGCAAAATGCATAATGTGAGGAAGGGTTGGGGGATGGGGCAGGGTTGGGGATGGAAGGGTGAAAAGGTGGTATTAAAGTAGGGCGGGGAAAGATCAGTGGGTAAAGGATTTCACTTTCAATCCAGTCCTCAAAAATAAAGCAATGTGTTTTGGTGTATATTAATGTCCCACAGTAGAGGATAAGACATGAGGTAAGAGTGCTTTCCAATTATACCAAATTAGAAATAGATTACAGCAAAAGGTGCTACCTAATGAAATAAAAAAAATATTAATGATCACAATGCTTTTGGAGGTTAGTCCTGACACACTTCCATGTCAAACACCGAGTTGCTTCATCAGTGTAAAGGAATGCTATTTACCCAGCTAATTGTGTCAAGAACTGAAATGCATAATCCAAAGGTAGTCTTTTCTGATAACTAGTCTGGATCTGTAAGTAAATAAGTAGGTAATATTTAAATATTGAATTTAGCAATTGGAAAATCAGCAGCTTTTCACGACCAAAGGCATTGTGTGCTAACCACCTGAAAGTACCAATACTAAATAATTTTAAGTGACCATTTGTAAAAACTAAGGTCTCCCACCACCACCAACAACAAAAAAAGTGACTCAATGAACTCAAATGAAAGTCTCATCAACATCATGTGATTCTACACTCAAACTGCGACATAAGATGCAGGAATCTATCCAGGATGCAAACAGTATGTGGTTTAAACCTTAGGCTTATTCTCAAGTACTAAGTATGTGACACCACCTCATTCTAGGAATGTTGGTTCCTCAAAGTGCTGTAACATCGTCATGATATTCAAAACACAGTGAAAATGGAACCCCTTAGGAAAGAAACAGAGATTTCAAAAATCAGAAAAGGCATTCTCTGCACAGCACAAAAATCATAGTATGTAAGTGATGATAATGTACATTTTGACGGTATTCTATGCATAGAAATCTGTTACTTCTATACACCACCATAATAGCAACTACATCTTCATTTAAATTGAAAAATTTACTTTGCCACACCCATTATTCCATTTGATGCTTACAATAATCTTATGTGTTTTGCAATGGAGTTTAATTCTCTTTTTAACACAAAAAGAAACTGGAGTTTGGAAAGAGCTGCAATTAATAAAGACCATGAACCAAAACCCCAGGCTTTCTACCTCTCAGTCCAGCACTTGCACCATAGATCAAGAATGAAACATTTCATAAAGTTGACAATGCGTCCTGCAACTGTCCTAACAAAACAGCAGAGGAATAACTAGTACTTCTGCTGGCAACTAAAACCATATAACATGTGCTTAAAAGAAAGGACAAAAAATCAAACACTTCCTCACATACTATGAATAATGATGAAATAGCTGAACACCTGCAAGAAAACTATCAAACAAAGCTAGACAAACGAAAAAGTCATTTAGAAAGTTCCTAATAAAACAATCCGTTGAATCCTGGCAAGTGGAATCAGTGAACAAGGAAAGTCATTGATACCGCACCCAGAGCCATAGCAAAGAGGTAAAACCTTTCCAAGACCAACAACTTGCGGGCTGGTATTTTACCCTCCAACACTCTACACTTTTTAGAAGGCAGAGGTGGTGTTTCTAAAGATCACGATTTAAAAATCCCGACTTCAGCAAAAGGCTCACAGGCATCAGCACTGCAAGTGAACCATCCCCCTGGGGTAAAGACAAAACACACAGGGGGTGATGCGCAAGGACAGAAGCCTGCAGAGGAGTGTGCAGGAGGAGCTCGGGAGCTCGGGGCCGCCGGCACTGGCGCTGTCCCTCTCCGGGTCTGGGGTGCTGACCGCGCTCGGGGCGCACCGGCTGCGCCGCCCTCCCTGCCCCCCGGGGCGCCGGGCGGGGCGCGCACCTACCAGCGAGAGCACTTTATAGGTGTTGGGGTCCTTGGCCGTGCGGGCGCGCGCCGCCTTCTCCAGCGGCTCCTCCCCCAGGTCCATGGGGGCCAGCAGGGACGCGGCCGCCTGCGACTCCCCGGACGCGTCGGCTGCCGGGCCGCGGCGAGGGTCGCGCCCGTTCCCCGCTGGGCCCTCCCGCGGGCCGCTCCCGCCCTCGCCTCCACGACTCCCGCCCCCCGCGCAGCCATCGCGCTCCATGGTGGCCCCGGGCGCTCAGGCCCCGCCGCCCCGCCGCGCCTTTAATAGGCTCCGGCCGCCCCGCCCCGCCCCGCCGTCGCGCCCGCCCCCCCAACACCCCCGCCAGACCCCTGGCTGCGCGCCCGCCGCCCAGCGCTGCAAATGAGGGAAAAGCAATTCTACGCCCCGGATTATTTGGCTTCCTGTCTGATTTCGGGCACTCAGCGTGTCGGTTATTTTGGGTCCTTCACGTGGGCGTGTCTTTAACTTCACCCCGAGCCTAACCCTCCCCGCCCCCGGGCACCATCCAAACTCTTGCAGGAATCGCCCTGCGTCGGCTGCGCTGGAATTGCAGTGCGGTCTGCACAGGGCATGAGATCATGGGGCCCCAAAATAGAGGGAGAGGAGAAGGATGCAGCGAGGCTATTGCAGCTTCTCAAAGCGGGAGAGTGGAATCCGCTTCTGGACGGAGGAGCAAATAGGATCTAGGATCGACCATGTGGGAAGGTTTCCTTCTTTTTCTCCTCTTAGAAACAAGAATTCCCTCAAAGCCCTGCCGCCCACCACCTATGCAGCTGTGAAAGAGGACTCGCCACCCTTAAAATATCTGCTTTCACCAACATACATGCATATATGGGACATTTAGCTTTTTACGCTTTTGTATAGTTTCTATGTTTGTGGCGCTGCTCTTTTTTTAATATATTTACTTATTAGTTCCTTTAGATTTGTTCTAGGAAAGCTTCAGTGTCCGTATTTTCCTGTTCAAAGGCTGACATTGATAACTAGGTTAGTAATATCAAAAATTCGAACGATTGTTTAAAAATGAGCAATGATGTGGGCCTTCCTCGTGGCGCAAGGGGTTAAGACACATTCTATGAAGCTGTCCACAGCCACTGCAGGACAAGTTTGATCTGCGGCCAGGGAGCTACCCACATGGTGCGGCAGACCTCTCCTGTCTCATCTGCTGCTCCCCTCAGCAGTGTATTTCACTCAGTCTGCCTGTTCTGCTCCCACACGGTCTCTGGTGAATCATCTCCCCCACCACCTGTGGCCTGTACCCCAGTTCTTGTATGCATAAATAAATCTTAACAAAATGAACAATGATGTAAAAAGTTAAAAATTTAAAAAATAAAAACTTTGAATGCAACAGAAAATACTTTGATTCTTTATGGACTGTGGGATATGCACCGTAGGCTATAATTCTTAGTGGGTTTTTTTTAATTCAATTGCGGTTATGCAACTTTACACTTCCTTTCTCATCAGTTAGAAAAACCACAACTGTAAGGTGAAGAGAGCTCTGCCTGTTGAGGAGAACTCAATAACTTTCAACTCCTTTTCAGTACCCACCGACTTCACTGACCAAGAAAAGGTATACCTTTAATTTCATTTTGATGATGATTACACAAATATATACAAACAAACATTTAACAGATGTCAAGTGCTGTCCCCTTTAAACAGGTCAACTTGGGATGCTTTCCATTTATACTGATAGTTCTTTCATTCAGTTATGAATCTCCCATGTTTTGGGCTCCATCTAGACATGCGTATCAAAAATGAATTAAAAAAAATCTTTCCCAAGTGACTTTATATGGTGAAGGTGGTGAAAGTGTTATAGGGCAGCCCCGATATTGAACGGGTTGCCTGGCTGTGGGTCCTCACCCGCGCGCTTACAAGGGACTTATGAATACTCCACTACAGGCACACACAAAAGGTTAATAAAAGGTTTATTTACAAGGGAAAAGGAAATAAGGAAAATGTACAACTCAGGGAGAAAATAGGGAAATAAAGTCTTTAATGCGTCCTACCTGATCCGACGACCTGGAAACCCAAAAAGCACTCTCCGAGCTGGCCGGACACTGGGAGCTGGTGGAGAGTCAAAATGGGGGACCCCTCCAAAGCCCACGTGTCTGGCTTTATGCCAACCTGGCTGCTTAACCCCACCCTCAGGTCCCAGCCACCTTCCCTTTGGTGGTGATGGGATTTGGAGTTCCCAGTGTCTTTGGCTTTGGCCTGGGGTGGGGGTGGAGTCCACAAAACCTGTATGGAATTAGCTTTAGGACATCCTTTTCCCCCTAACAAAAGCAGTAAACAAAAATGTAAAACTCAAGTCATATATGTACAATAGAGTCATACATAGGGGAGTTTAGTGGAAAGACTCTCTGGCATCTTGGAGAAGTAAAGGTCATTCATCAAACAACATTCAGTTTTTAATTACCTTTGAGTCAGCTCACAAACCACCCAAGAGAAACAGGTTTTCACTATTTCATAGTGACACATAATTTTTTTAGCCCAAACCTGGCTCCAAATTTTCCTTTGACTGTTTCCAAAAATCAGATCAAGGACAAAGATTTGCTCCACAGACTGTCAAATAAGTGGCAAAAGTTCTAAAAAAGCAACTCCATGGAGTCATTCCACAGATTCTTCGTGGCAGACAAAACAAATGGTGTTGAATGTGTAACTGCATCCCAAGGACACAAACCTTGTTAAAGACTTCACCCAGGGTACAAGTCTGCACACCATCTACAGGATCACAAACTCAAAGATAGATGCTGACAGGAGCCAGGGCAGAACGAGGTAGCCCCTGTAGGTAACTCTGGGACCTGTGGAAGGGGACAGCAGTTGGTGCCAGAATTCTTTGCCTCTTGTGGTCAGATAGATTTTTCAAGACAAACAGGAAATTTAGATGTTTGTGTGAATTCTCCAGATTGCAAAATGTTGTCTACAAAATTCAGTGAAACAATTTTTTAAAACACTTTAAAGGCCAAACAAAATGTACAAATCTACAGACCACCAGGATGCGGCTTCTGCCTTATGTTCTTGCCTTGCCTGTGCCAGTTGAGACTTTTATGAATAAATTTAAGAATCCAGTGAAAATTCAAAAATCAAAGGAATAAAAATGAGTCAAGTATGCCACTTATCTTACTTACCTCTAGACACTGCAATGCCTGCAATGACGTCTTATCCCAATCTTGTTTGTGTTCTAACTAATCTGAGGGACAGCTTCGCATTCCAAAAGGTAATAAAGTCATGAGACATAGTACTGCTACACATCTTCTCCAACTGATGCAAAAGTAGACAGTGAATGTTTCCTGCTGGATCCTAACCCACTCCGCTTTAATGATTAAGGACTCTAATCTTGGTGCAGCAATACACATGATAGTTTACGTTCTTGTAAGATTCCTTAAGTTTTACAGTATGTAAATGAAACATTTCTGTCTATGTTTAGATACTTTGACAGACATAAGGCCAAAACTCCAGACAAAACCACTTTGTCTATGCTTGAACTATGGCTTCCGAAGTTGAGAACACTTCTTAACTTTTAAAAAATAAAATATGTTGAAAAGTAATTATGTTAGCAGCTGCTTCAGAGCTTCTTCAGCTTTCCCGGTTCTCTAGCAAAATACCAAAGACCTCTATCCTGTCTCAAAAATTTTAAGTATCTCAGGAACTTTAATCTTCATAAGATTTAGGGAAAAACAGTTTCCATGGCATTAATTTATTTTTAAAATTTTTGTGACATTCTGATTTTCCTTTCCCTTTGCTGAGCACAAAAATATGCTCTCTAGAGGAAGAATCTTGGATCATTATGTGACCTTGTACAGATTACAAGTATTCTCTGAGTTTTGGCTTCATCATTTACAAAATGGTGTTACCTCATATAAAGTACAAAAACAGATAAAATAATCAGATGAAAATTTGGTTTCCTCTGGAGGAGGCTCTGTCTATCTATCTATCTCTGGAGTCTAAACAATCATGTATATGTACTTCATAAAAATTCATCACTATGCCCTTATTGTTTGTGCATTTTTCTGCATATTTATCATACTTCAAGAAAAGTTTACATAAAAGTTTAAAGAATAAAATAAAATGGTGTTGCAAATAATGTCATAAAATTGTACTTTCTATACATGCCAACAAGATATTTTATATTTCCCCAACATTACATGAAAAGTTAAATCTGTCCTTTCCACCTTTAAATCAATCAATTGGCACGGTTAAGAGAGAGAATTAAACCATTTAAATTCTATATAACTGTGTGTAATTTATGAGTTATAATGTCTGGGAAAGTTTGAGAGCTGCCATTGGACATGCATCTACAAAAGGGGAGGTCTTGCTACTTATCTTGCTTGTTTTCAGTGTAACTTTGAATCCTGAAATGATCTTTAGTGAGAATTCTGTGCATTTTTACAACCAGGATTTTGTTGAAAGGACTCACAAATCCCTTTATAGTGACATAGCTGAAAATCCATACCAGATTTTTAAAAAATGCTAACAACATGGATATTTAGTTTCACTTTAAAATATTGTCAACTGAGTCAATATTTTTTAAAACACCATGGAGGGGGGCAACAATATATGCATCTGTAGGGGTCACTGACCTACATACAGGCTATCAATTTGCAAATTCTATCCTAGGAGTGTGCAAGGTCTGTGTGCAAAGGATTGGATGGAATTCTCACTCAGTCTCCATTTTAACTCCAGGTTAAATATTCCCTGTTTGTGCCAATGTCCATTCTATAAAGACTAAATCACAGTGTCTCAATCCCTTTCTAGCTCTTTACAGTAACTCAGTGACTGGTACTATCTGAAGAGCCAAATACATGTTGAGATGAGTAAGGTGTGACTAAAGGGCTGGTTCCCCAACGTACAATTGCTGTATTATTCAAAAAGAATGGGAATTAGATGCTGGATGGCAAAAGCAATAACTGTCTACATCAGTTTGTTCAGTTCCTGACTTACCAATGGAGCCTTCTAAGCATTGCAACGTGTCCATTGTATTTTCATCTAGGACAATGAACACTACTAAAAAAATCATTATTTTACTTTGATCCCTTTTTGTGTATTTGGGTTAACTCAGTGTTTGAAGGTAATGGTGCCCATTATTCCTGTTTGTTCCCATGCATCTACTCTGCAAGATATTTGTTGGCAGGCGTTCGACAGAGTTCTTGCTGCAATGTAAAAAGAGACTTTGCTTTGGTTTGCTTCTCTTGGTATTGTTCATTGGATCTTTACTTATCCGTGTCTGATAAGGTCCCTGTGCACCTTTCACTTGGGTTTCCTCAAGTGTTATTGGTAAATTTCTAATTCATTTTCTTAGCTCCATCAAGGCTCAGGAATCCTTTGTATTTGGTTAAACTCTACCTTAGTTTAGAATAAGGTTGCATATACTTCTAAATATAGCCACAGAGTCCATCCAACCATGATCTAAGTTCTTTATATCTTACTCTGAGTTAGGGTGACTTTACCTTTAACTATAAAGCCCCACAGTTTAACTCCACTGGCTTTCAACTGTCTGCATCAGGCTGTACCAAAATGTGCCACAGTAGTACACTGATTATTTCCAATTAAAGAAACAGCCAAGAAGAAAATGCTATCCTAAACCTTCCTTTCAATTTAAAATAGAAATTTTCTCTTTTCTGTTTCCCTGAAAGCAGGAAATACTTCTACATGAAAGGTAACCTCCCTGCACAGAAATGGGGAGACACCCTTATCTCAGAGATAGGTATGAAAAACTATGTAAACAAGTTCTGCTTTGCTCACTGACTTAGTTGGACAAACTGAAACTTTCAAGAATTTCTTTGTCCTGTGCGTTCTCTACAGATATATTGCTTCTTTGTCTAAGAGCTATATACTGTTTTGGTCATTCACTAGATTCCTTATCTTATGAAACTCTACACACAAAATTAAATTTGTCTTTTCTCATGGCCTCCCTGGTGGCACAAGTGGTTAAGTCTCAGCACTATGAAGTGATCTTCAGCCACTGCACCATGAGTTCGATCCCAACCAGGGAGCCAACCCACATGGTGCAATAGATCTCTCTTGTCTCACCTGCTGCTCCCCTCAGCAGTGTATTTCAGTCAATCTGCCTGTTCTGTTCCCCACTCTCTCTAGCAAATCCTCTCACCACCCTGTACCTCTGGCCTACACCCCAGTTCTCGTATGCAAAAATAAATAAATCTTTAATAATAATTAAATTTGTCTTTTCTCTTACTAATCTCTCTCATTTCAATTTATTATTGGGTCAGCCAAAGGAAACAAAGATGATGAGGCAGAAATCCTCCCCAAATGTTCCTTCCACAAAATAGGTACCTTCCTCATCCCTCAAGGGCATGTGGGAAATTCTGGATTATTCTCGCCCTATAACAATCAACAAAAGCTTCTGAGTGCTCCTCCAGGTTCTGCCTCACCACACTCAACAGCTGGCTTTCTATTCAGAAGGAAGCCCTTTGTATTGATGAGAGGAATGTTCTGCTGACATTTCCTTCATGAGACCTAAATCAAGAAGTAGGTTAAAAGGATCTCACTTTGGATTTTCTGTTCAATCTGTTATAGTGTAACAGGGTGGTCCCCAGGAAAGGGGGAGGTTCCCTGCCCCACCCAAGGGAGGGTGGAGCTGAGCAGGGAGAGGAGAAGCTGAAGAAGAGACTGAGGAAGGAAGCAGGATGGAGCCAGAAGGAGACCTGGAGGAGGCGTGTGGATCCTAGAGACATGTGAAGAAACTGCGCTTGTCTTTTGGTTGTGGACTGGGTGACACAGATGTGGGTGAGACCTGTGGGGAGGTGACAATGGCAGCTTTTATCTTGATATTGATTTTGCTCTTTTCCTTCCGGGCTTGTCTGGTTGTTTGTGACCCTTTTCTGTGGGTCCCCACTGGAAGATGCTTTAGACTTGTAGCAGGCTTTGGGGCCTTGTTCTGGGCCGATCCCATATGGATGGACTTTTACCCACGAGGGGACGGGTAACTTTCTAGTTCATTTAGAAACTAGACTCTTTGCCTTACCTGTATAACAATAGGACAGGGAGAGGGGCCAGCCCAAACCCCGCAAACCTGCCTATTCTAAATGGGTTCTGCCATCCGCCGCATCAACACAAAACATATGACACTTTAATGGGAAGGAACTTTAATAAAAACTAGGAAACAATACAGGTAAGGCAAAGAGTCTAGTTTTTAAATGAAGCACCCAAAGTTACCCGTCCCCTCGTGGGTAAAAGTCCATCCAAATGGGATTGGCCCAGAGCAAAGCCCCAAAGCCTGCCACAAGTCTAAAGCATCTTCCAGTGGGGACCCACAGAAAAGGGTCAGAAATAACCAGACAAGCCCGGAAGGAAAAGAGCAAAATCAACATCAAGATAAAAACTGCCATTGTCACCTCCCCACAGGTCTCACCCACATCTGTGTCACCCAGTCTACGACCAAAAGACAAGCGCAGTTTCTTCACGTGTCTCTAGGCTCCATGAGCCTCCTCCAGGTCTCCTTCTGGCTCCATCCTGCTTCCTTCCTCAGTCTCTTCTGCAGCTTCTCCTCTCCCTGCTCAGCTCCACCCTCCCTTGGGTGGGGCAGGGAACCTCCCCCTTTCCTGGGGACCACCCTGTTACAATCCCCCCTTTTAATAGGGAACCTCCCCCTTTCCTGGGGACCACCCTGTTACAAATCCACCTACCAACCCATAATCCAGGATTTCAGCACATCAGAGGTCAAGTCATCCAAAAGGTGGCTGACAGCTTCCCTTAAGGCTCTCTCTTTTCCTTTTCACACTTCACAAAACTGAAGAGTCAACTTTCTCTCATTCCGGCATAGCAGCAACTTCCTGACATCATCTCTTGAGTTCTATTTCCCATAGTTCACTTTTTTTCAGCTTTCAGTATTAATATGTGAGAATTTAGGAATCTGGAAATCATATTCTCTCTTAACAACACCTGGTGTTAACAGCACCTAGACAATCAATGGTGTTAAAATTTTACTATTGTAGATGAAAGTTAACAATATAACAGTTCCTTTACTTTTGTATGTTTGATATAATAAAGCAAAGTTACCTATCTTGTCTTCCTCACCCTATTCTGAAGTAGGTCGATAATTCTAGCTCATAAGGATCAGATCACTCAGGAAAACAAAAGGAAAAACTCATTCATTCCTTTCAAAAAGTATTACCCATTTACATCACATTCATATTCATGTGTATATGAAAAATCCTGACACTTTTAAATTCACTATTGATGTGGTCATCAAAGCTCATTAGGTAGGATTATGGAACACAGAAGACCAAGATTTAGGCAAGCATATGGTCTTTCTTCTCTCCCACCTGAGACAACACTGCTATAAATATGCCATAGTTACAGGATAGTCTGAAATTTGGGGAGATATGGAGGAATGTCGCAAGTCTGGGTTCCAAAGAAAAAGAATGTGGTCCTCCTCACTGTGTTGGGGACAGTATTCCATGCATCAAATGTTAAAGTCTGCCTCCATATAAGACAGATTTGTTAATTCTCATAATACGGAGTTGGGGGCCTGGAAGAAGCTCTGTATCTCTCTAAATCTTAAGTGATCCAAAGCCAAAATATTGGAAAAAATAAAATAAAAAGGGAGTGTCTCAAATCTTATTTCAAAATAAACATCTAAAAGATAGAAATGTAAACATATGTACACAAAAAGAAAACATATAAATGCATATGAAGAAAATATAAATGATTATCCAAAATTACCTCATAGTTCTTGGCTTAGTCAAACAAATAATTGTTGAAAGAACGGTGAATATTAAGAAAGTATTGTTTCTTAATATGCAAATATATTTATAATCTTTTAAAGTTAATCACAGTTTAAAAAACTTAAATTTTGGGGCCTCCACGGTGGCTCAGCGGTTGAGCGCTGGGTTACAAAGCTGCCCACAGCCTCTGCAGTGCCAGTTCGATCCCCGGCCACCAGGCAAGGGTCCCACATGGTGCGCAGACTCCTCCTGCCACCCATTGCTCCCCTCAGCAGTGTATTTTGTCAGCCTGCCTGTTCTGCTCTCCGCTCTGGCTCTTGTGAATTCTTTCGCCCTCCCTGCTTCTGACTATACCCAGTGCTTGTATAAATAAATAAATCTTTTTGAAAATAAATAAATAAATAAATAACTTAAATTTTGAAAGCATGACAAACAATCCAGTTCTTTAAAAAAAGAAAAAAATATATATATAACATGGGGAAATATGCAAAGAGCAGTAAAAACAAAACAAAACACTTAGCTGATAATGAAATGCATGTGGCCAAAAAGAAAGATTCAAAGTCAAGTCTTCAATAATAAGAGTAGAATTTGCCAATCAAAGAAACAATGAAATATCAATGTTATTAAATTAGACAAACATATGAATCAATTGTTTCATATTGAATAACAAGTTACTAGGGACTATTATCCGTTGTATAAGGGAAATAAAGCTTTATATTTGCATCATTTATAGCCTAAAGGCAATTTTGGGAGCACAGATCAGGGAAGAAGGAAACAAACAAAGCCTGTGGTGTCAGAATGCAAGCGTTAGAGATTGGTTTTCAGAGAAGCCAAAACAGTCATAACCTATACAGAAAATTACAGATAGGAAGGAATTGGGGAGGAAGGAAAAAGAAAGAAAATGGAATTAGAGGTTGCTCTGAAAATTTGTAGTAAGATGCCCTTGAGACTCTGACTGGGAATAGTTTGTTTCTACTGGTCAGAAGAAAAAAACCTTAGAAAATACAGAACAATGTAGATACCTCAGAAGATTATCACTTTGGAAATGGAATTTAAAAAAAAAACAACAGTTAAATGCTGCTCTGGAGCTAGCCTACAAAAGTTTAAAAGTGAGCTTTAAAAAAGATCAACCTAACTACTACATGTCACAACAAGATCCAACACAAGTTAAAGGAATACGACAAAATCCATCAATAGGCAACATAAAACTCACTGTGTCAAACATCCAGAACTTACCAGACAAAGAAACTGAAAAATATGACATTTTATTAGGAGAAAACTCACCAACTAAAATCACCCAAAATTACAGGGATTATAAGAACTCGTTAATGAATGACAACTCAATTCTTTTAAGTAGCAACTTAGCAAAAATAGAAACACATATTTTAAATGGTGAATAATATAAGCATTACAGTCTCCATACATTAAAGAAATTAGAGGGAAACATAAGCATGATGCAGAGAGAAGTAAAAGATGTGAAAAAGACCAAAATACAAGTTCGAGAGATGAAAAAGACTATCTGAAAAGAAAAACACATTGGGGTCAGGGACACCTAAGCAGACAAACAGATGTGTCGACAATGGCCTTAGTCTTAGTCATCACTGCCAAGCCAGGAACTGGGGAGATGGGCGAGGTGGACCCCAAGACTATGCAGGAGCTCATAGTGGCGCAAACTCTTCTGCAGCAGATGCAGAGTAAATTTCAGACCACATCTGACCAGATCATTGGAAGAATGGATGTTATGAGTAGTCATATTGACAACCTGGAGGAAGACAATGAAGATCTAATGACACAGGTAGGGGGTGGAAGATTCGGAAGGGGAAAATAAGATACCTGCCACACAGAAGAGGCAAAGGTTGCAATTTACACCAAAATCTGCAACACCATTTTTACAAGTCAAGAGAACACTAAACAGCTATTTGTAATGAACTCCTATGTGTTGACAGATTTTATATTATAAAGTGTGCATTATAGAGTGATTTCCCCTCCCTCGCAGTTTCTTGAACATGGTATCTTCACATCTTGGACCTTGTTACGTTGTGCAGTTAAATATTAAACACTACTACAACTTTGGCAAAGAAAGAAAAACACATTGGGTGGTTTTAAGAACAAATTAGAAACAGGAAATAAAAAGTGTGGTGAAATTCAAGACACAGCAATAGAAACAATACAAAACAGACTCACAGAGAAAAATGAATAAAAGATAATAAACAAAACATCAGCAACCAGAGAGACATATAATTTCTATATATATTTTTTTTAAAAAATAAGGGCAAAATAAAAACACATTCAAATAAACTAAGCTGAGGCAATATCCCCAGTCAAATTTCACTACAATAATTATTAAACAAAGTTATTTAGACAGAAGGAAAATGATACCAAATCAAAATTTAAATCTACTCAAATGTATAAAGAGCAAAGAAATTGTAAATATTAGGATGGTTATAAAGAATTTTTCCCCCTCATATTAATCTCTTCAAATAGAATTGATGTGTGCAAAACTAATGACAATTTATCATGGGATTTACACCATATGTGGCCATAGAAGACATAACCTAGGGCATTTATTGACTCTGCTGTGAGTAAAGTTTTCTCTGGCCTGGAATGTGTGGTTTTCTGTGACTTGATAATTTTGTATCAGGCATAGCTGAAAGATCATAATGTATCTCAACAGAAACAGTAATGGAGGGACCATATGTTTATTGAATCCTTACCATGAACCAAGCATTACCCTAGCCTCAGGATATAAAAGAACATCAATCTCCTTTAGGAGTTTGAGTCTAGTAAAAGGAGATATAGATTAATCACATAAATGATGAGGACTGTAATTTAAAAATTGTAATAAACACTGATGTGAAAAAGTATGAGGCTGAAATATATCACTGGAGAATGTGAGTCAACAAGTGGTAGAGAATTCCTTAAGGATGTAACGCTTGAATCAAGGTTTGACAGATAAGTAGGACTTAACTAGAGAAAATAGAAATCAGACTACAGATCCAGGTGATTTCAAAACATGGCCTTTGTTGGATGTATAAGGTCTGTATGTAGAAAGAAATGAGATAGATTAGCTATGAGTCATAACCTGGTGGTATTCACACATTTCTTCTTAATCCACCATTTTATGGGTTCCATTTCATACATGAAAACAATTCAAGGTCCCCAACATTGTGAGAAATAGTTTTGGGATCTAGAGAGCAAAATCTAGAGAGAAGTCACATGTTAAAAAAAAAAATACTTCAAAGTGATTATATAACATATCCCTGAAATGTGATCCAGGTAGACTCACTATTAAACAATAAAGAAAGAGAAGCAGTAAATTAGGTAAAGCATACACATGAAAATATATTCAAATATGTGTTTTGAAAACAAGGAAAGTCACAGTAAATGAGATAGTTATACATCTGAAAGGAAATATGCAAACAAAGCAAGTCACAAAATGATGTTAAGAAATTAGTAAAGACATTTTTTGTTTTGATTTAACTTAATTCTGTAAGTAACACGTGCCCTATGGTAGTTGTAACAGGAAATTGAATGTCTTGTGCCTTTGCAATTCCATCCTATGAAATTGAATTTATAAACATTCCATAAGAATGAGTGCTTGGTGAGCTGAAAAAAATATAGGGTAATAATTCATTTTGGTTATTTTCACACTTCCTTCAGAAAATAGATATTTGAACCTTCTAAGTCAAAAATGGATCAAAATTGTATTTTGAGAAATTATGTTGCATTTTCAAAACAGACAGAGGTAGACTCTGTGGGCCACAGAGTTAGGCCTTTGTCCACGCTGCTACTACCCCAGGGGTGAGATGGGTCTCATCATCTCTGCTTATTAATTTTATTCCCACGAGGAGACTAAAAAGTTTTCAATAGTTTCACAATACTCCATTGTACCAAGAAACCACATTTCAAACAAACTAAATCCCTGTGGATGAGGTGGGATATTGGCTGTTTCTAACATTGCTACTGCAAACCAAGTTACGGACGAGAACCTTTGCTTATACTCTATTTCCAAATATATTTACACATGGGAATGCTAGATTGTCACTTATTTTTTCTATCTTTAAAGAGGTTGGCAAATGGCCCTCTACAGAGAGTAATGAATTTATTCTCCCATAAGCAATGCAGGAGAGTTTCTGTTCCCATGCCAACACTGGGTGCAGTTCTAAATGCCTTATATACTTAAAGCCTCTTAATTCTCACAAAACCCTATTATTATCATCAGCACCACCATTCTATAGATGAGGAAAGTGAGGACACAGAGATTAACAAATTTGCCTAAGGCAGGACAACTAGTTAGACAAGCAGGCTTTAGATTCCAGGGTCCATGCTTTTAATTTGTGTTGTATTTTGTTTTATTTTATTTCAACCTGTTGCATAAGAAAGGAATAATTTATATAAGAGGACATTCTTTACATAAGAATTTGTATTTCTTTTTTCTGTGATGACTATTTTTTGGTTCCCTTTTCTAATAGACTATTGGTCTTTTTCTTATTGACTCATAGTCAAGATATTTTGACATTATTTATGACTCTTGCCTATATAAACAATATATAGTTATAATTGTATAGTCATATTTGTTGATCTTTTACTTTATGATTTCCAGGTTTTACATCATACTTAAAAAAATCTTTCTAATATTTGTTTAATTCTCCAACATTATCTCAGTAACTTCTTTAAGTTATTATATTTCAGTTTTTGACCAATCTGTAATTTATTTGGGTATGACATATGGGTTTTCTTTTTCTTTTCTTTTTTTTTTTTTAAGATTTATTTATTTTTATTTATACAAGCACTGGGTAGAGTCAGAAGCACGGGAGGGTGAGAGAATTCACCAGAGTCAGAGCAGGAGCAGAACAAGCAGAAGGACCGAAGTACACTGCTGAGGGGAGCAGCAGGTGGCAGGAGAGGTCTGCGCGCCATGTGGGACCCTCCTCTGGTGGCCGGGGAGCATCTGGGGATCGAACCAGTGCTGCAGAGGCTGCGGGCAGCCTCGCAACCCAGCACTCAACCGCTGCGCCACCGGGGAGGCCCCTGGGTATTATTTTTCAAGTGGCTGTCTATTTCTTTCCCAAAACTGTTTACAGAATACTATACTTTTTCCTACCTGCTCCAGTTACCCTTGCTGCATAATAACCCACTCCCAATTTAATAGCATCATTAAAAAAATTATTATATTGTTCTCACAGGTTCTATGAGTTGAGAATCATGAGTGTCACCACAGTAAAGACTTGTCTATACCCTGTGATGTTGGAACCTCAGCTGGAAAGTCCAAAGGGCTGGGGTGTCTGGCTATCTGGGGGTAGGAATTATCTGAAGATTCTCTCACTCATGATTGATATTGGCTGTTAGCTGAGACCTCAGCTGAGTCTGTCAACCAAAATGATTGACCTTGCTTATGCAATGAAGCTTCCATAGAAATCCCAGAAGTATGTTGTTCAAAGAGTTTCCAGGTTGGTGAACACACAGAGGTCCTGGGAAAGTAGCACACATTTTCATATACCTTGTCCTGTGCTTCCTTTCTATCTGGGATCATCTCTGTTATCACACTCTTTTATTATGTTAGCAAACAGTAAGTAAACCATTTTATAAAATTCTATGAGCTGTTTTAGCAAATTAATTGAACAAAGAGGGGGTCCTGAGAGCCTGTGATTTATAGCTGATAGATGAGAAGCACAGGTAGCAACCTGGACTTGCAATTGGTCTCTGAAGTGGGGTAAAGGGGAAGACTTATGGGGCTGAGCCCTCACCCTGGAGAGCTGATGTTAATTTTATCTAGTCTGACAGTGTCAGAACTGCGTTGAATTGTAGGACACCCTGCTGGTATGGCAGAAATGCTTAGTGTGTGGGGAAAACACACACATCTGGAAGTGTTGCCAACATAATAGTAACAAAAGAGGAAAGGAGAAATATAAGAGGACTAAGGTAGGTTTTTCCTACTCACATACACTGAGTCAGAAACAATGTGATGACATGCGGCAGCCTCTGCTGCTGAACACCAGTGAACTTACTGGAAAGAGGGAGGCTTTCACTCAGACACATCCGAGTGAATAAGACCCCCTTCCCCTGTGCGCTGGACTGGACAGTCAATGACGGGTAAGATGGGGACAGACTAAAGAAGGCACTGGCCAGCCTCATGTCTGTGACTCCTGATGACCTAAGACAGGCGCAGTCCCTGAGGGGCTTCATCATGATAAACTTTGGTGTTCAGATCAAACAAGGCCTACATGCCAATAAGCCTAATTTAGGCACCAAGCCCGCAGTAAATAACCCCTCCTTTGATGGAAAACAAGGCTGCTAAGAGTGTCACCTACAAACAAGCCTGATGGAATTACCTACAAAGCAGTTTATCATTAACCAGATAGTCACTGTTTCAGAATAAGTAGCAACCTAGCAACCTGTCTATAATTATACTACTCTTTCACCTACTTTGCTTTTTCTTTATATGTGTGCAATCAGTTTCAAGAAATGCATGATAAAGAAAATAGAGTGTGGCAATAGTAGTTTTAAAATAATCATAATACTTTTCACATGAGACAACACCATAAAAATCAAAATGCTTACGTAGAGAATAGATTGCTCGTGATCACTAAAAGTAAAAGGTAGCAATAGTTAAATATCAATGCTTTCTGATAATTGTGGTCTTGGGAAACAAATCAAGGAAAGCTAGCTTAAAGAATGCTGTTCTGTGTAAGCAAAAGTGATTGTGTAGATTCAGGACCTGGAGATTGTTTACTGTGCCATGTCATGGAACAGCGATCACATGAACATGAATAACAAAGTAGATGTCTTATGCCTTACAAAGTATTTTATGCTGAGAAAGAATTAAATTGTATGAAATCATCTATTGTTAGAAAAGGAGGTATAAAAGTGTATGATGATTTTGAGCAAATTACATTCAGATCTTCACTCTTGAAGTGTGTCTGTCTGTCATTTATGCGCCGAATCCTTGGCCATCCTGCACGAGTTTCACATCCCTGGGACGGCCTTGCCAGTCTACCGCTGCGCTGGTCCGCGGCAGGTGGCGCCCAATGCGGGGCTCGAGTCCAGGTCAATTTAAAAGAAAAATAAGTGTCCCTGAAAGAAGGTAAGTGAAGAAAAAACTGTGCAGGATAAGCAGTCTCTTAACTCTTTTCAAGTCAAGGACAGGATCCTCGCCTGAGCGCCGCGGGCTCGCTGATAAAGGATCATCAGTTCGAGAAGGCCAGGAAATCCCACATAGTTTCAATTTGTGAGTGTATATGTGTGAGTGCTTGTAATTGTTG
Organism: Talpa occidentalis; assembly: GCF_014898055.3. Taxonomy (NCBI): domain Eukaryota; kingdom Metazoa; phylum Chordata; class Mammalia; order Eulipotyphla; family Talpidae; genus Talpa; species Talpa occidentalis. The sequence goes on along the minus strand of NW_023602073.1, from coordinate 127,545,904 downwards.
GCTCCACGGCCTTGGCTACGGAGTCTGAGTGAGCTGCAACCGGTCACTCGCGGGATGTCATACGGCATAACGGTCATCTGTTCTTTGGAACAGCCTGGTCCGGGGCTTATACGGACAGACCTTAGCTAAGACGGCCCAAAGTTCCCGAGAGGGACGCAAGCCGGCCAGCGCCAGTGCGTGACCCCGTCTATATAAACATGGGACAATTACAAACTAAGAATAGAGACCTCTTTTTCTCCATTCTGGGCCATATGCTCGAAGGAAGAGGAATGAAGGTAAGTAAAAATCACTTGTGTAATTATATGAGTTCATTTTAAAGGTTAGTCCTTGGTTTCCAGAGGAAGGGAGCTTATCTCTTGACAACTGGAAAAAAGTGGGCAAGGAAATTAGAAAATTTTATGATCAGCAGGGACCCACGCAGGTCCCCCCTCAGGCCTTTTCCCTCTGGGTCCAAATTTGAGAACTATTAGTGGATAGAACTGAGGCAGACTTATGGAGAGAAGAAAATATTAGTGACTCACATAGTGAGCATGAGGCAGCACGGTTTGCCTCTCCTTCAAAAAAATTATGCCACGGGAAAAGTCCCGTCAGCACCAATGATAGGAGCAGATTATGTTCACTGTACTCTTTTTAATGATAAGGATTTTTCTGATAATTCAGATTATGAGGAAATTTCGTCTGGTGCTAAAAAGCTTAATAGTATTCACAGCAGCAAAAAGACGAAAAAGTTCAGGCTGCAAAGTAGTCTTGTTTGACATAGTTTGAGTAACATATATAAATGGCACCCAGCCAGGAGTGAACATTCTACGAACAGGTCCAAAAGGGGGAGCTTGATAGCCATCAAACCGAGGATCATTATCAATGTCAGAATTGTTTGTACGATTAGGAGTACTAAAAGAAAAATCATATATTTTATCACTAACATCAAAAGGAGAAAATACAGCAGGACGGGGGAACTCACATCCTTCCAACCATACTGGATAATGAACAAAAGAGTTCCAAAATTGATCATGATCAAAATACTTTTGGAGACAATTAGGAAAAGGCATAGGGAATGGGGGTGAAACAAAAGTTTCATTGTACTCAATGTGTCCAAGAGTTGTAAGCTGCATTTCCCACACAAGGCGTTTAGCCAAGGGGTTAGATTTAGGATGATGATTTGGTGCATCAGTAAGCAAAGTTCTATAATTTAAAGGAAGACATCCACACGTAAGAGGACTTTTCAGGGAAACACAGAGTGGTGCATCAACAGAAAGGCCAGTATAAGTGAATGGTTGGGAGAGAACTTGTTTAGAGTGAAAATCAGCTAGACCTCCAATGATGGCAGTGTTATTAACATAGACCTTAATAACTGATTGCTCTCCCCAGCCTACGGGATGTAGTAAGGGAGGCTCTGGAATATAGGCCCAATAAAATTCTGCTGTTGCAGGAGCTGATTGTGCAGCAAGCAAAGCAATAAGAGCCAAGAAAATAGTAGCTGGTGTCAGTGGTTGACCTTGTGCTTGCACATGAGCTGCAGCAGCATGAACAAAATCTTGTACCTCGCGCCAACACATTAATGCTTCAATAAGAACAGATGCAGCAGGAGAATCATTGGCTGGAGAATCTGATGAGGGAGAAGGTGGCGGCACAATCGGATACTGATTAGGGTGTCGTGGGTACGGTGTTGGTCTCCGCAGGCGGCCGCAGCGGTGGCTACAGCGAGTTGGAGTGGTGCCGGATGAGTCGGTCTGGTATCCAGATCCGAACCTCGGCATCCTGAGGAAAGACGCAAGCATATCCCCGACCCGAAGCAATTAAGGCATCTGGCCCTTTTCAGGAACCAGTTAACAAATCTTTCCAAATCACGTAAGGGAAAGCAGACAGTTCCAAAGGCCCCCAATGTCTAATCATGGGAGTAATGCCCTTATCATCAGAATTTAAATGATTTAAAACAAATAAGTCATGTTGTAGAAGGTGATGTACAGAATAAAAATGAGTGACTGCATGCAAGCATTGAAGCTGAACTTTCAGCGTTTGATGTGCTCTTTCAATAATAGCTTGCCCTTGTGGGTTATAAGGAATGACATGAGTAATTTGCCATTGAGCACAGAAAGCCTGAAAAGCCTTAGAAGTATATGCTGGTGCATTGCCAGTTTTTATTTTTAAAGGTTTTCCTAATACAGCAAAACAAGCTGTTAAATGTTGAATAACATCTTTCACTGCCTCCCCTGTACGGGCAGTTGCATAAATTGCATGAGAAAAGGTATCCACTGTAACGTGGACAAAAGACAACTTTCCAAAAGATGGGATGTGAGTAACATCCATTTGCCAAAGAACTTGTGGCTTTAACCCTCGCGGGTTTGATTACCTAGTGCTAGAGGGCCGGGCAAATTAGAGTGCCCTCGGATATGTCCTATGTACAGTTTTGCAGATCTATTTAGAACTAACATTTGTAATTGTTGCAGTAGTGGAAGAATGTGAGACGAACCTGACAATAATGCAGTCTCTAGTGCAGGAAATAAAGAGACCACATACTTAGAATCAGAATACAAATTTAAAGGCTGAGTAAAATGCTCAAGTGCCATAATGACTGCAATTATTTCTGCCTGCTGAGCAGAAACATTTTCAGTGACTTTTTGTAAAGGTTCATCTCCAGGACTGTAAACTGCAGAGACTCTAGACGAACAGCCATCAGTGAAAATAACCTTTGCATTGGGTACAGGTTCAGAACTAATAATTTTTGGAAAGATAAGTTCCGTTTCTCCTGCAAATTTTAATAATGGATGCTGAGGCAAATGAAATTTAATTTGTCCTGTAAAATTTAACAGAGCAATCCCCCAATATCTACGCCGTATGGAAAGACAATCTTCGTGCCTGTGTTGGATACCCCTATGCATTGCTTTTTGGATCTGCCAACACAATGAACATTTCCCATCATGGAAATTCCTATTCTGTCACCTGTTCTCAATGTGTGTTGTCTAATTGCCTGACTCCTGATATTGTTCATAATTTTTCTACTATGGTTATGTTGAAAAGACCTTCTTATGTTATGTTACCTGTTGATTTACAAGATACCCCTTGGTTTGACAATTCTGCTTTGCAAATTATTCAGGAAGTCAATGCCTTAATTCATCCTAAACGTTTTGTTGCTGCGCTTTTTCTAGGTATTTTAGCTTTAATTGCAATTGTAACTTCTCTTACTGTTTCTTCAGTAGCTCTGGTTCAGGAAGTTCATACTGCCCATCATGTTAATGATCTCACTAGAAATGTGTCTCTGGCTTTAGCCACTCAACAGGATATGGATCAGAAAATAGAACAAAAATTAAATGCCTTGGAAGAAACGGTCTTGGCTCTTGGTGAGGAAGTTCAACTTATTAAGAGACAGATGTCAACCCGTTGCCATGTTCAATTTCGTTTTATCTGTATGACCCCTAAGGTCTACAATTCTTCCCTTAATTGGAATCTTACCAAAAATCATTTATTAGGCATTTGGCAGGACAATGATCTTTCTCATGATATTTCCACTTTGCAATCTGAGATTTCTGTTATCAGTCATTCTCATCTCTCTGAACCTTCGATTTCTTCCTTTGCTCAATCGTTTGCTGAGTCCCTGCAGTCTCTCACTCTGTCATACTGGCTTCACTTTCTGATTTCTTTTGGCATTCTTGCTCTAATGGTTCTTGTTCTTTGTGCTTGTCTTCCCATTATTTCTCGCCTTTTGGTGAAGACGATTTTTGCAATAAAACGTGACAAGCACGCCATGCAGCTTAAACTTAAAAATAAAGGGGTAACTGCGGCAGCCTCTGCCGCTGAACGCCAGTGAACTTACTGGAAAGAAGGAGGCTTTCACTCAGACACATCCGAGTGAATAAGACCCCCATCCCCTGTGCGCTGGACTGGACAGTCAATGACGGGTAAGATCGGGGGCAGACTAAAGAAGGCACTGGCCAGCCTCATGTCTGTGACTCCTGATGACCTAAGACAGGCGCAGTCCCTGAGGGGCTTCATCATGATAAACTTTGGCGTTCAGATCAAACAAGGCCTACATGCCTATAAGTCTAATTTAGGCAACAAGCCCGCAGTAAATAACCCCTCCTTTGATGGGAAACAAGGCTGCTAAGAGTGTCACCTACAAACAAGCCTGATGGAATTACCTACAAAGCAGTTTATCATTAACCAGATAGTCATTGTTTCAGAATAAGTAGCAACCTAGCAACCTGTCTATAATTATACTACTCTTTCACCTACTTTGCTTTTTCTTTATATGTGTGCAATCAGTTTCAAGAAATGCATGATAAAGAAAATAGAGTGTGGCAATAGTAGTTTTAAAATAATCATAATACTTTTCACATGAGACAACACCATAAAAATCAAAATGCTTACGTAGAGAATAGATTGCTCGTGATCACTAAAAGTAAAAGGTAGCAATAGTTAAACATCAATGCTTTCTGATAATTGTGGTCTTGGGAAACAAATCAAGGAAAGCTAGCTTAAAGAATGCTGTTCTGTGTAAGCAAAAGTGATTGTGTAGATTCAGGACCTGGAGATTGTTTACTGTGCCATGTCATGGAACAGCGATCACATGAACATGAATAACAAAGTAGATGTCTTATGCCTTACAAAGTATTTTATGCTGAGAAAGAATTAAATTGTATGAAATCATCTATTGTTAGAAAAGGTATAAAAGTGTATGATGATTTTGAGCAAATTACATTCAGATCTTCACTCTTGAAGTGTGTCTGTCTGTCATTTATGCGCCGAATCCTTGACCATCCTGCACGAGTTTCACATCCCTGGGACGGCCTTGCCAGTCTACAGCTGCGCTGGTCCGCGGCAATGACACAAGGGAAAGACCAATGTATACAAAGGGAGGTTGGGATTATGTAACTACAAACCAATGGATGCCAATGATTACCAGAAGCCACCAGAATCCAGGAATAAGCAGGAAGGATCCTCCTCCAGAATTTTCAGAGAGAGAGAGAGAGAGAATATGACCTGTCTGGTAGCTTGATTTTGGGCTTCTAGCCTCCCAGAACCCGGAGAAAATAAATTTCCTATTGTTTTAAACTGTCAGATTATGATACTTGGTTACAATAGTTCAGAACTGAATATAGCAGTTTGGAGCCAATATGTTGACTCTGAGCATTAAACAGTCAGAAAATAGGGGTTACCATTTAATTCATAGACTTCACCTTCAGCTGTATCCTAACATTATTCAACTGCATTTGAAGACATCTCTAATCTCTTTATTTCTTCGTTTTCAATTACAGTGGTACTGTGCTTTATCAACTCTCTTCAAACCACCTGTAGAAACCACTACTGTTCACATCCTGTATAAACAATGTGGTAATTGAGGTTATGACATATTTGTTTGTAATAGTCCACCTTCATTTGCTAGGATGTATCTGGTTTATGTAGAAGCCATACATTTAAATGTGGAAATAAAAGAGACCACAATGCGGTATCCTTTAGATCTTTCAAGGTGGCATAAATTTCTTCTATTTCCCTTAGCATGGGAAATTGTTGTAGGTTTATTGCTGTAACCAGAGCAGAGAGTTTAAGAGGCTTCAACTTGACCTGCCTACTGTGTGACTGTTCTTACTGCTCAGATCAAGGATTCCAACTGATATTCTGACAATTAGCGCTATTTCCATTCCAGTTCAGGGATTGAACAATGCTTTATTAGTCCATGATCCCAGGTGAGCTAGGACTCCATTGCTTCACCAACTTACAACTCTACTCTACTAGGGAAGCCAGGGATGAGGTTTCAAATTTTTGACTATCAATCCCCCATCAGACCTTATGTTCAACATTTCTCCAAATGTCTGGGTGTATCCCTTTCTCCCGAGTCTAGTACCTGACTAAAAGGCTATACATCCCTGTGAGAAAGAACTGGAAAGAATCATTAAAGTATCTATTGTTTGTGGTGTTACAGTGGCCCATCCTCAAAAGGACCCAGTTTCTCCTGGAGTCAGAGTGTTATAGGTCTCATAATTTGCTTACTTCTGAAAACTAAGGGATTGTGACTGTTATTGAGTTTTCTGCCCTCACCCTCTTAATTATCCATCCTTGATTTCTTTTGTAATGTAGATTGAACAATACCTTATTGTCTGTCCAGCTTTAATGCCCTGTTATTATGACAATTATATCACTTAGCTTCCATTATGCCAGGGGCTTTCATTCTGCTGTTATGCAATGTCGCTCCTATCCTCCATCCTGGCCTCTAGAAAAGAAACTCACTGAGCTCTACAACATGATGCTCCCTCACCAGAGTATTCCTTCTACATCTGGTAAACTCCATTCTTCCTAGCTTTCCTAAAGAACATAGCCAGCCAAGGGACTACCTGGCCTTACATAGGTCTAACATGCCCACTTCTAGGAGACTTTTACTCCTCTGGTCAATCATTTGCCATGAGTTCTGGAATTTCCACTTATGTGAAAGTGAGTCACCATATCCCCAAAATTTCCAAAGCCAGTCCAGCAATGTTTTAGCATCATCTTCAGTGGACCCTACCTGTGTTAAATCCTGTATCAAGAGGAGTTTCTGTAGGATTAACTCTTATATTATGTTCATAGATATTATATTCCAGGGTTTATAAGGAAGACTGGATCCATTCTTCAGGTTTGAAGTCCTATTTTTTTTTTTTTTAGGAAAAAACAGGTAGTTTTTATTTTAAAGATTTATTTATTTATGCATACAAGAACAGGGTGTAAGCCAGAGGTGCAGGGGAGGGAGTAAGAGGATTCACCAGAGAGAGTGGGTAGCAGAACAGGCAGATCTACTGAAACATACTGCTGAGGGGAGCAGCAGGCGAGACAGGAGAGGTCTGCTGGCCATATGGGTTGCTCCCTGGCGGGCCAGGGATCCAACTGGTGCTGGTGCTGTGGTGGCTGGCTACAGTTTGATAGTGCTATCAAGCACTGTCTTTAACCTGCTACAGCTTGATAGCACTATCTTTAACCCCTGCGCCACCAGGGAGGCTCCCAAAACAGGTAGTTTTTAAAGGATAGCAAGATAAATTCTTCAGAGACGGCAGCATGGGCCCAAAGCAGAATACAGACTCCACGTGATACATCATGTTAAAAGTTGCCACGTAATTCTCCTGTCATCTCTAGGAAGGGTGTGATTCTTATGTTGTTGGTTATTTTCTTTTGGATATTTCGAAGCAACTATTTGGAAAAGTCACTGCGAGTCAGTGTGTTTATATTACTGCTTCAGTATTTCATATTATTTTTAATTCTATCATTTCTGTGATTGCTGAAGACATCCCAAGTTCTTATGTGCCACCTGTTTATGGGGAATCCTGGCATTGTCACCAGATCAATTAAAAAATAGTTGTTTCTCAGACTCCAGTATTCTTGGAAAATCTGCTTCCTTAACATATTTACTCATACAATTTCCTCCTTTGGTTGCAATTATTTTATTAGGAGATTTTTGTTTAGAGAGTGGGTGAAGAGAAGGGGTGGTTGTGGCAGGAAGGAAGGGAAGCCCATGGTTAGGTTGTGCCTGATGTCTATTTGGGCTGCACACAAACGTAATTATTTGGGGGAGGGGGCATCTGCAACTGTTTATAAATAAAGGTAATTTTAAAAATATAATTTTGTGGTGAGAACATTTGGGAATCATTATACGTTTGTGAATCATTATACGTTTGTTAAAATCCTAGGTTTCTCTACCTAATAGGAAGATGACCCTAGCCAAGTCTTCCTCCTGGTCTGACTTCCACTTTTAAAAAATGGGGTGGGCCTCCCCTGGTGGCGCAGCGGTTGAGCTCTGGGCTGCAAGGCTGCCCGCAGCCTCTGCAGCGCTGGTTCCATTCCCGGCCACCAGGCGAGCGCCACACATGGCGTGCAGACCTCTCCTGCCGCCCGCTGCTCCCCTCAGCAGTGTACTTCGGTCCTTCTGCCTGCTCTGCTCCCCGCTCTGGCGCTGGTGAATTCTCTCACCCTCCCGCGCTTCTGACTGTACCCAGTGCTTGCATAAATAAATAAATAAATCTTTAAAAGAAAAAAAAAATGGGGATAGGGCCTCCCTGGTGGCACAAGAGATGAAGACATAGCACTATGAAGCTATCAGATCCCCAGCCAGGGAGGTGACCCACATCTCTGCCTGTCCTGTTCCCCACTCTGTCTCTGGTGAATTCTCTCACACCCCCACACCTCTGGCCTGTACCCCAGTTCTTGTATGCATAAATAAATAAATATTTTTTTAAAAATGGGATAGTAATGCTATCTGCTCTGTTAATCTAAAAAAATAACTGTTTGAAATACTGAGATTATGGCCATTTGTAAATTTTAAGAGACCCCTAGTATTGTTGATAATATTCCCGTTGTAGTTACTATAGGATAGTTGCAAACTAAAGACAAACTATTTATTCCTAAAGGGTGAAGCTATCACTCTAGGTTGATGGTTTGTTTATTCTAAAATTCCTGTGAAATTCATAAACATACCTTTTAAATTAATGCTCATTTCTAATCTCATACCACAACTATTTGAAAAGCAACTTTTCACATTGAAAAAAAAAATGTACAAGTCATAACCACAGAGAATAAGCTGGCTTTTCTTAGGACATTCCACCTGAGGTGATAATTGTGTAATTTATAGACATGTCATAGGCTCCAAAGCAAATTTCTAAATATACTGAACTTTAGGTAAGAAAATGACCATTTGTTTTAAAGTAATATCTTCATTTAAAAAAATAAAAGTCAGTGTACTTTACTATAAGATCTGTGCTGAGATAAACAGATCTGTCCTCTCACTCCAACTGCAATGACCTTCTTTCTTAAAAAAAAAATCATATGAGATTTGTTTGTTGTTTAATTATCATTTATTTTTGACTCCATCCTGTTCTATTCTCACTCTGAGTCTGTTGTTCCTAGGTGACTCAACTTTCCAGAATAAGCAACATTCAAATATCCTCTCATAAAGAAAGATTCTAAATGTTCCTTGATCTTCTCTCTTAACCCAAAAATCCCATTTCTTTATTTCCAAAGATATTTTATTATTTTGATAGACATAATAAAACAAAAGGTATAAATATTGTTATTACTATTACTGCCTTGAATAACTAAAGAGTTTGCTGATTTTTAAATTACTCTTTGGCTAAGAGTAGAAAGATCTTTAAAGGTATCATCCTTTCAAAGAAGTAACACTTTGAAATGATTCTCCAATTGTATGGGGAATATAAAAATAAAATTTATTATTTAAAAAAAAAAAAAGAAATGATTCTCCTGCGTAGAAGCCAGCTTACAATGGGAAGTAATTAAGCCCATATCAAATAATTAAGCCCATGTAAAATAATCACTTGACTTGCAAAACATCCAATGTTTGTACATTTTCCATCAGTGTTAGAATCAATCTGTGGACACATTTTAAATTTGGAATCATCTGCTTTATTCTATAAGTAGCAGGCAAATGAGAACTGAAAGAAAACATGCTTATCAAATTGAATTATTCCAGTTGGTTGTTCCCCTTAATAAAATCACCAGGATAATTGCTAAAATCATTCCTTAGGCTGGCATGCCATACACTCTTAGTAGAACCAAAACACCAGTTTATAATGGTGAACCCTCTGAAGACCGAGGAGCCTAGCAATTTCAAAGGTTCTCCACCCTTTGCCCCTACTCTCAATGCCCAGGGTGACCAGGACCTCTGCTGGGATGATCCACACTTCAGACCAAAGATCTTCTATAAAGTGTACTAGACTCACATGGAGGTATGTGTGTTTTCAAAACAAAACACGTCAATAGTATGATACAGCTTCATATTTGGCTAACCAAAGAAAGTGCTTATTTTGAATTTTGAAATCATTTATTGCTCATTTGTCTTCAAAGAGGAACATGGATTTTTGAAACATTGAAACGCCCAGTATGAAGAGTTTTTCTTCCTGTCTGTGCTTGTGAGATTTGCTTGATTTCATGCCGGGGTCAAGATCCATGTGAAGAGTGAGTGTCAATGAGACTACCAGCTTCCCAGAGCAAAAGAGAGAGATCCAGCCTCTAGGTACACAGACCTCGCATTTGCCCCCACCCTGCTGGACTTCCTGAATATTCTAAAACCTATGCCCAGGGCTCACTGAACACAGGAAGCTCAAGTTATATGGCTGGGGAGGGAGCTGATAGAGCTCAGGATGAGAGTTTGGATACAAAGAGGGTTACCAATATAGACTGAGCAATTCTCTTCCACCCCAATCTCTTGGGAGAGAACAAGGGAAGAGGGGGAAGGGAAACCTGGTACACATTTATCTGTACGGATTTACTTAAATCTTTTGCTAAGTAACCAGACAAAAACACACTGAAACCAGACTTCATTACTACAACCAGAAAGTATGTTTTTCATGATTAATTGCTTTTTAGTTTCTTATTTCTGGAATACAGCTTTGCTAGTGAGAAAGTACTAGTAGTTCTCAGAACACCCATAACAAAAATTTAAAATCACATTGTTGGAAGTATCAGGAAATCTTCATATAAATGAGGTGATGCTAATCCTTTCTTTTTTTAATATTCCTTTTTTTAAAGATTTATTTATTTATTTATACAAGCACTGGGTACAGTCAGAAGCGCGGGAGGGTGAGAGAATTCACCAGAGCCAGAGCAGGGAGCAGAACAGACAGACTGACGAAACACACTGCTGAGGGGAGCAGCGGGCGGCAGGAGAGGTCTGTTGCGCCATGTGGGACCCTCGCTGGTGGCCGGGATCAAACTGGCGCTGCAGAGGCTGCAGGCAGCTTCGCAGCCCAGCGCTTAACCACTGCGCCACCAGGGGAGGCCCAATGCTCCGATGCTAATCCTTTCTTATGGAGAAATAAAGGTGGAATTCAGTTTACAACACAGAGGAACCAATGGGACTGGACTAGCTATCTCTAGGTAGGATTTACCAAAGATTCATATTTCTTCTTGGCCAATGGTGATTCCTAAGGAGTCAAAGTATTTATGGTCTCCACATTCTCTAACAAAAAGTGGGGTACCTATTGTACATGCATCTGGGAATAGATCCCCTGCCTTAGGAAACACAGATCTGAAGGAGTCGGGAAGGCCAGCTGCATTTTGTCTCTCATTTCACCCACTTCACTGACTCCGAGGTCAGAAACCAAAGCTTCCAGGGGCCAGCATCCCACCATCAACCAGTAGAGGGCCTTCCTGGTGGCACAAGTGGTTAAGACGCAACCTATGAAGCTGTCTGCAGTCACTGCAGCACAAGTTTGATCTCCCACCAGGGAGCTACCCACATGGCGAGACAGACCTCTCCTGTCTCACCCGCTGCTCCCCTCAGCAGTGTATTTTGGTCCATCTGCCTGTTCTGTTTCCCACTCTGTCTCTAGTGAATCCTCTCATCCCCCACACCTGTGGCCTGTACCAGTTCTTATATGCATAAATAAATAAATCTTTTAAAAAAAAACCAAACCAGGAGATGCTGAAGTTACGTGATTACTATATCAGGCATGCCTCTGATTGGCCTAATGTTTTATGTGCTTATAAAAATGCAAATATGCCTGAGAGGGACAATAGAATATATTTTACCTAGCATTTATATCTTAATGAAGGAAAGTTTCTAACAATCGGAGAGTTGAAGGAAGAGATAGAAGCTGAGGATACTGAACTTCTAAAATGGCCATGACGGGGCCTCCCTGGTGGTAAGTCTCAAGGGATTAGTCGCAAGGAGTTAAGTCTCAGCACTATGAAGCTATCAGCAACCACTGCAGCACAAGTTTGATCACATGCCAGAGCAGACCTCTCCTATTTTGGCCACTGCTCCCTCAGTAGTGTATTTCAATCTGCCTGTTCTGCTCCTCACTCTGTCTCTGGTGAATCCTGTCACCCTCCGCTCTTGCACCTCTGGCCTGCATCCCAGCTCTTGTATGCATAAATAAATGCAGTAAATCTTAAAAGAAATAAAATAAAATGACTGTGACACCAGAGGGTACACATGAAAGGCACAGTAGACTCTGAAATGGGTTTGCCTATTGATTTCCCAACGTGGTTTTCTTGCACCTACCCCTGCTGGCATTCCCCCTTTGAGATAGTACAGATTGTCTGAATGAACATAAGAAACAGAAAGTAGTGAGTAATATAACCCAGGACTCCCTATCTGATGAAGCATGTGGAAGGAGATGAAATATCTTTTGGTCAATAGGAGATGAAAGACCCATAATGAGCAGCTGCATAAGCATTTACAGAAAACACATGGGAAAAGCTCTAAGAACACATAAGCCCTCAGTAGGAATGATGTTCAGTTGAAATGCTATTCAGGTCGTGCTGGTTTCTGTTGAAGCCTTGTGTCTTTGCAGTTCCCTGACACCCTCCTAAGCCCCCAAGGCTGTCACCTCCACATTCTAACAACCTATAAGGCCCTTGATCTTACTGGCACTAGGGTTCCTGGGTTGTCCTTTCCAGGATTCTATTTTCAGAAAACTGTGCTCTTATTTAGTATAGTGACATGATTGCCCAGAAGCTATAACCAGAGACTTAATCCACTTCCAGTTTAGAGGTTGCAGCTTAGAAATTGATTTAACCTCATCAAAGTCATCAGATCCTCTCAGTCCCTCAATCTTCCTACTTTGATCCCTTTCTAATTACTTTAGTCTCCATAGCCACCATGGTTAACATCCTCAAGACTTTTATACCCATTTCTTATGGGCATCCAGCACGTATCAGATACATGAAGATTGGGTGCCTAGTACATGCCGACTCAGGGAATGTAGCAGTGACCAAAAGAAACACAACCCCTTGGCACTTCCAGGTTAGTGGGGTATGCTGACAGCAAGGAAAATAAATAAATAAGATACATAGCTTTGTAGCTATGTATATTTATTTATAGTGACTAGATCACCTTCTCAGACTTCACTGAGAAGGTGACATTTAAGTCAAGACCGGCAGCAGAAGGGAGGGTGGCCAGGGGAAGACTATGGCAGGAGGAGGGAACCAGCCAGAGCATAACACTGAGGCCAATGTGGCTGGAGCAGGGTTAGTGAGAGAAGACAGAACAGATGAAGTGAAAGGTAGAGAGGTTGGGCCTTGGCGGTAAGAAACAACCTGATCATCTTCATTCCACAAACCCCTAGTACGCTGTGGGAGGTCCATCCAGAATGGTTCCACCTGGATTTTATTTATAACTGAGAGAGAGAAGAGGCTTTATTATACACCTGCATGCCTGTCCTCTGTTTGGTACCTCTGGCAATTTAATGCAAGATCATTATGTATGTCTTGGTTCCCTCAGTGGAAGTTACTTTATACATTTTAATCAGGAATCATGTGCGCTCTCAATTGCTCCAGATATGAAAATTTGTGAGGATTTGTTTGTTGCTGACTTTTTAGTCAATTAATTCCATGGCAGAGGAAGTATACAGGAGGATTCCCAATCAGAAACAAAGGCATTTTTCAGCAATGTCACTATGAATACTAAGACAAGAGCACCGGACAGGAGGTTGTGATTCCCAAGGAGCATATAATTGGCCTATATGTGCCTGATGTGCCTAGATCGTTTCATCATTCTTCAGGGCACTGAAAACATGTGTGTTTCTCAAGAAAAACAATATGTTGAGAGTTAAGACTGATTATTTTTGGAAATATTTTAAACTATTCTATATTATGTTTCATACTATCCAGAAGTCATTATAATTTTTTAATGAAACCTTTTAAGCAAAAGCAAGATAGGAAACTTGACTTTTGCTAGTGATCACAATAAAGGATGTACAGTGTCAAAGTGTAAAACTGTATACCTGAAACTTACACAATGTTGTAACCAATGTGACCTCGATTTTAAAAATTAGCTTTTTTCAAAAAGAGTAGTAACAGACATTAAAAATAAATTAAACTAATGTAAGACTAAAATACATGTGTATATAAAAGTCCAAGATTACACAGACTGAATCCAAGTACAGGAAACATTCAGCAAATGCAGCAAATAGAGATTAACAAAATGCAGCAATTAGAGAGAGGAAAAACAGATAGCTGCCAAAGGCACACATTCTCACTTACTCTACAGAAAGGGGTATGCAGAAAGAACTGTGACATATATTCAGACCTGAAGAAGCAAGAGCAGATTGTGATCATCAGATCTATCCTGTCATTTTCAATCTAGTTTATTCTCTGACCTATGTCTCTGATAAATGAGGAATATACTCCCTTTAGGAGCTGGATGTAGGTCAGGAAAATTATAGGAAATCTTGACTTTTTCAAATTTTACAGAACTGCCAATTGGCCCAAAAACCTAGTAAAAATAGATACAGATGCATTATCTCACTTTTTCCATATCTGAATCCAGTTTCAATCAAGGAGTTTGGAATTTTCTTCTTTGGAAAAATCATGGAAATAGGTTAAAACCCTTAGTCCTGTGGGGCCCCTGCAGAACTATCCTCTGTGACTTTAGCTTTCTCTTTCTAATTTCAGGATGAGGAATTAAGAAAGAAGGTCTCCAAGAAATGAAATAAATAGGATGAAGACGAAGGCTGTGCCCTTTCCTTTCCTCAACCACAGAGGACAGAAGAAGTGGTCCTGCTACTTCAAAAAGCTCCCTCTTGGATAAACTGATGAATCCAAGGACACGCCGCTTATTTCCTTGTGGTCAGGCCACTCAGGAACATGAAGTGCCACTGTCTCAAAATCCAAACTTCCCATGGTTTTTGTTCAAGATCCTCCACCCACTTTCCCTGCACCATTTCCTGCGCTCCCACTTCATTAAAATCCACTTAAATCCATAACATTTACATCCAGTGAGTCTCTCTTTGCAAGCATGTAGCATTCTAAAAAAGTTAACTTACTTGCATTTTTTCATAAATTTGGTTAATGTTTTTCCTTGTTGTATAATTTCTGGTAAAATAGTATTGTGTTTCATACTAAATTAAAGTTGGTGGATATTTCTGGTAAAGCAGCACAGTAATGAAATTTGAAAATGCAAAAAAAAATTTCTTATATCTAAATATTTTCAGATCAACATTCCTCCTTAAATTAAAATATGATGGGCCTCCCTGGTGGCACAGCAGTTAAGCACTGGGCTGCGAAGCTGCCCACAGCCTCTGCAGCGCTGGTTAGATCCCGGAGGCAGGGCGAGGGTCCCACATGGTGCGCAGACCTCTCCTGCCGCCCACTGCTCCCCTCAGCAGTGTATTTCATTGGTGTGCCTGTTCTGTTCCCCGCTCTGGCTCTGGTGAATTCTCTCACCTCTCACCTACCGCGCTTCTGACTTACCCAGTGCTTGTATAAATAAATAAATCTTAAAAAAAAAAAAAAAAAAGATTTTTTTTTTGGCCTCCCCGGTGGCGCAGCGGTTGAGGGCTGGGCTGCGAAGCTGCCCACAGCCTCTGCAGTGCCGGTTCGATCCCTGGCTGCTCTCCGGCCACCGGAGGAGGGTCCTACATGGCACGCAGACCTCTCCTGCCGCCCGCTGCTCCCCTCAGCAGTGTACTTCGGTCCTTCTGTTATAGGACAGGGAGAGGGGCAGCCTAAACCCCGCAAACCTGCCTATTCTAAATGGGTTCTGCCATCCGCCGCATCAACACAAAACATATGAGACTTTAATGGGAAGGAAACTTTAATTAGGAAACAATACAGGAAAGGCAAAGAATTTAGTTTCTAAATCAAGCACCCAGAGTTACCCATCCCCTCGTGGGTAAAAGTCCATCCAAATGGGATCGGCCCAGTGCAAGGCCCCAAAGCCTGCCACAAGTCTAAAGCATCTTCCAGTGGGGACCCACAGAAAAGGGTCAGAAACAACCAGACAAGCCCGGAAGGAAAAGAGCAAAATCAACATCAAGATAAAAGCTGCCATGGTCACCTCCCCACGGGTCTCACCCACATTTGTGTCACCCAGTCCATGACCAAAAGACAAGCGCAGTTTCTTCATGTGTCTCTAGGCTCCATGCGCCTCCTCCAGGTCTCCTGGCTCCATCCTGCTCCCTTCCTCAGTCTCTTCTGCAGCTTCTCCTCTTCCTGCTCAGCTCCACCCTCCCTTGGGTGGGGCAGGGAACCTCCCCCTTTCCTGGGACCACCCTGTTACACTTCTGCCTGCTCTGCTCCCCGCTCTGGCTCTGGTGAATTCTCTCACCCTCCTGCGCTTCTGACTGTACCCAGTGCTTGTATAAATAAATAAATAAATAAACAAACAAACAAATAAATAAATAAATAAAATCTTAAAAAAAAAAAGATTTTAACAAATACTGATTTATTTAACAAATGTTTATTGAGTGATTGATATGTGCCTTAAACCCCACCATCTGTCAAGAATGATAGCTAGCATGAAAATACAATGATGGGGCCTCCCCGGTTGCGCAGTGGTTGAGCGCTGGGTTGCGAAGCTGCTGCCCACAGCCTCTGCAGCACCGGTTCGATCCCCGGCTGCTCCCCGGCCACCACCGGAGGAGGGTCTCACACGGCGCGCAGACCTCTCCTGCCGCCCGCTGCTCCCCTCAGCAGTGTACTTCGGTCCTTCTGCCTGCTCTGCTCCCCGCTCTGGCTCTGGTCAATTCTCTCACCCTCCCGCGCTTCTGACTGTACCCAGTGCTTGTATAAATAAATTAAATAAATCTTTAAAAAAAAAATACAATGATGAAATCAAGCAGCAACAAAGGTGATGCCTGCCCTCAAGGAGTTTAGAACCTAATGAAGATGATAATTAAAATAATCATAACAATGAATCTCACTATAGATATTCCTTATCTATAAGGAATATCACAGGGTTAAATTCTGAAAAACTCATAGTAAATTGAAAAATATCATAAGTCAAAAATGCATTTAACACACCAGAATATCGGAGCTTAGTCTTACCTATCTTAAACATGCCTAGCCCATTTATATTAACCTACAGATGCACAAAGCTTATTTTATAATGAAGTGCTGATTTTCTCATGTAATTTATTGAATACTTTACTGAAAAGCAGGTTCTACTGAATATATATGACTTTTGCATCACAGTAAAGTTGAAAAAATTCACTAAATTCAAACCGCAGCAAGTCAGGGACTGTTATGTTTATGCAAATAAACAATCTAGAAAAGATATACAGGACTTACCATTAACTCAAACCACTTATAAGATAAATAGATTTTATCAATAAATTATATTAGGATACGTAGAACTTGTTTCGGAAGTATCTAACTGTTTATGCAACACTGTATCTAGAAGTCTGATCAGCACATAAATTTCAATATGTCAAAACAAGATCCGATCTTCTCCCTATATCAGTCTCTTTTGCGTTAGTTGATGTCAACATCCTTTCAGTTGCTTAGGATAAAAACCTTGACTTCTTTCTCTTTCAATCCTTTTATACAACTGTAGGGTAAATGGTTTTTCAGGCTTTTCTGCCCTCCCACCATTAGGATTGCCCTGCAACTCTGATCTGTAGTTCTACCTTCAAAATACCTGCAGAGGAGTGTATTTCAGTCAGTCTGCCTGTTCTGCTCCCCACTCTGTCTCTGGTGAATTCTCTCACCCTCCCAAACCTCTGACTGTGCCCCAGTTCTTGTACAAATAAATCTTAAAAAAAAAAAACAAACATGCAGAGGGCCTCCCTGGTGGCGCAAGGGGTTAAGTCTCAGAATTATGAAGCTGGTAGCAGCCACTGCAGCACGAGTTCAATCCTAACCAGGGAGCTACCCACATGGCGCATCAGACCTCTCGCCTGTCTTGCCCACTGCTCCCCTTAGCAGTTTATTTCAGTCAATCTGCCTGTTCTGCTCCCCACTCTGTCTCAGGTGAATCCTCTCACACCCCACACCTCTGGTCTACACTCTATCTCTTGTATGCATAAATAAATCTTTTAAAAAACCTGAAGAACCTGACCATTTCTCTTTTTTTCTACTGATCCTACAAAGGTCTGGATTACCAGAACACAAACACTATTTAATCTTGCCTGAATATCTGCAATACTTCTAAGCGACCTATGTTCTGTATTTTCCCTGTTAACAGTCTATTCTCAACAGTCTATTCTCAGATGTAGCAACTGTTAAAAGCTAAGTCAGAGGGTGCCCTGTCTTTGTTCAAAATGTTACATTGCCCTCTAGGTACCCATTGAATTCACAGCCCTCTGACCTCACCTCCTGCTTTTCTGCCCCTGTCACCCTCACCTCCACCATTCTGTCTCCCTATTGACCTTGGACTGACCAGGCACATTTCCTCTTCAGAACACTTAGCACCTGCTAACAAAAATATAATTTCACATAAAATTATATTACTTCTTTTGTCTATTAGCTTGTTAATATGTGTATAATTTTATAGAAAATTACATTGTTTCCTTAATTGTTCTCTCCCACTGGAATCTAAAATTCATCAAAGCAGGAAGTTTTATTATTATTTGCTGATGTATCCTAAACACTTAGAACAGTGCTTGACATATAGTAGGCACTCAGTACATATTTTTCAAATATAGGAATGGATGTTGGTAAGCAGGGTAAAGTAGTAGAATGCAGGCTTTGCTGAGGCAGACCTGAATACAAACACTGGCTCTGCACTGTCCTGTTGGGTGACCTTGGGTGAATCACTCCATATTCTGAGGTTTTAGTTTCTCCAATTGTAAAAGTGTAAACAATAATGTCACTTAAAAATTGCATGTAAAGTAACCAGTGTAATATAGGTTTTATAGGTGTAGTTATTACTGTTATCACAGATTTTATATGAAATAGCAAAAATTATAATACTCTAATTTTTCAAACAATGTTCTATAAATCATAAATATAGCTTGATGCCTGCTCACTTTGGTAGCCTAGACACCCCTCAAGCTATTAAAGTCTATCAACAGCATCAATTCTCCAATTTTCTCTCCAAGAACTTTAGTAGTTCAGTTAGTTGCTGGAAGGTAATAGGAGCTAAAAGACACCATAATTGTCTAATACCAGGATTTCTTAAGTCATCAACAACTAAAGGCAACAGAACAGTCTCATTAATAACACTCAAAGTTAGAAGACTAGGAAAGACAGACTCATTATGGCAAAGAGTATTCTATTTTGCTTCTCATTTTTTTCTTTCAGGAAGAATGAACTTCAGATTAAGAATAGCAGAACAAACATCAGTGTTAGGTGATGGAAGCAAAAATATGTGCATTGTTTTATTTGTTTTTTTAAAATTTATTTATTTATCCATACAAGAACTGGGGTACATGCCAGAGGTGTGGGGAGGTGAGACGATTCATGAGAGACAAAGTGGGGAACAGAACAGGCAGATTGACTGAAATACACTGTTGAGGGGAGCAGTGGGTGAGACAGGAGAGGCCTGCTGTGCCATGTGGGTAGCTCCCTGGCCAGCCAGGGATTGCACTCGTGCAGCAGAGGCTGCAGACAGCTTCACAGTGCTGTGCTTAACCCCTTGTACCACCAGGTAGGCCCTAAAATATGTACATTGTAAGAGAGAAATGGATGCTCTTCTAAACCAGTTCATCCTCCCAAATCTAAGTGGTGGGCACCCAAAGAAAATGTTTTTGATATTTCTGAGCTACTGCCAATTATATCTGAGAAGTGAACAGAGTTGTATTTGCTGAGGGGCAGAAGATGACTGTCGGGCTGTGAGCGTTACAATTGCCTCAAGTAAAGAGCACAAGCTTAGCTTGACTTTAAAACATTTATGTTAAGACGAGTCTGAGAGAAAAAGCTAACATGATTCACGAAATACAAATCCAGACATCCTTTCAAAAGTGACTCACTGAGTGCTTGCCTTCCCTACACTGGGTAAATGTCTTTTATTTATTTATTTAATGATTTATTTATTTATGCATATAAGAGCTGGGGTACAGGCCAGAGATATGGGTGGTGAGAGAATTCACCAGAGACAAAGTGGGGAACAGAACAGGCTGACTGAGTGAAATACACTGCTGAGGGGAGCAGTGGGCGAGTCAGGAGAGGTCTGCTGCGCCATGTGAGTAGCTCCCTGGCCGGGGATCGAACTCGTGTTGCAGTGGCTGCAGATAGCTTCATAGGTTGCGTCTTAACCCCTTGCGCCACCAGGGAGGCCCTGGGTAATAAACGTCTTCTAGATGAAAAAATGCCCACCTTCATGGAAAATAACACCCTGTTCTTTTTTGGTAGCCAGTAGGTAAATAAAAGCAATGCTATATCAGGGTGTAGCTAGGTCTTCAAAAAACACTTGACAAAGTCTTTCATGGTATACTAATCAAGTAGGTGTGTTCCCAACTGTTTGAATAATAGGTCCTTGACCACTGAATGGTAAACTTGGAGGAGACTCTGCTGACTTGATATAGATCAGTAGCACCTTGAGTGAATCAGGAAGGTGTCTTTGGCCTGATATGTGAGGTAAATCACATTCAAAAGGGCCACAAAGGGCCTCCCCGGTGGCGCAGCGGTTGAGCGCTGGGTTGCGAAGCTGCCCGCAGCCTCTGCAGCGCCGGTTCGATTCCCAGCTGCTCCCCGGCCACCAGAGGAGGGTCCCACATGGTGCGCAGACCTCTCCTGCCGCCCGCTGCTCCCCTCAGCAGTGTACTTCGGTCCTTCTGCCTGCTCTGCTCCCTGCTCTGGCTCTGGTGAATTCTCTCACCCTCCCGCGCTTCTGACTGTACCCAGTGCATGTATAAACAAAACAAACAAACAAATAAATAAATAAATAAAAACATGCCTCTATAAAAAAAAAAAAAAAAAACAAAAGGGCCACAAGGACACTGCTTCCTGCAAAGGTCACTCACCTGAAATGAGTTCAGTTCCATGCAACTGCAGTTGTTGTTCAGGTAGGGATAATACCAAGACACTGAGGGGGTACACAGATTCTGCCACATGAGGAAGGACAATAAAGAAAAGAAAAAAAACAGGTGGTTACCCTAAGAGAAAAAAAGATGCAGGAGACACAGCCTAGCTGCCTGCATTAGAGAGAGGGTGTTACCGAACGCCGGCCTCAGTTTCCCTCAGCCAATAAAAGGAAACTAAGTTTGAGGAAAAGGAAAGCGGTTTTATTTGTCGACAAATGAGGAGGGAGGCAGACTCATGTCCGAAAAACCACCGTCCTGCTCTTAGGCAGTGGGCAGGGGTATTTATACAGGGGGAGATGGGTAGGCATCCGCGAAGGGGAGGGGGAAGGGGTCCGCACAGAGACAAGTGGGCGCCAGCTCAACAGGGAGATGGATGGGTGTCAGCTCATTCATCTTAAGGGAAGGGGAAGGTGTCAAGGCACAGAGAAGGGTGATCGCCAACTTGTTTTCCTTAAGGGTCTACAGGGAAACCGTTGGGCGCCAGCTTTTTTTTCTTCCCAAGGGGAGGGGAAGCTGCAACAAATGGGAAAGACAAGTCATCAATCCTGTTAATGCTAGATAAGGGGAATTGCAAAAAATGGGGGAAAGACAAACTTGTTAACTGTATCAAGGGTGCTGCAGGGTTGGGTAGAGCTGGAGGGAAAGGTGAAGCACTGATGGACCAGCTCTGACTAGCACTCCTAATTTAATCCTTACTTTCATCTTTAAAGTGCCTGTTTGCTGATGCACATCCACATGGCACAGCAGAACACTGAAAGACCCAAACTCTATTGAGAGACATCATTCCTGGATGGACAGTCTCATCTTCCTGATATACTGCCTTATAATAGGCAGTATATCAGGCTCCTATATACTCTGATATACTGCCTGATATACTGCCTTATAATATACTGCCTTATATACTGCTCTGATATACTGCCTTATAATAACTGATGCTCATTGTTTGTAGGAGTGACAAGCAGTTAAGGTCAGTGAAACTTCAGAGGAGAAAAAGACAAGAAACGTAACATAGAAACAAATGTTTACCTGAGAGGGGAAGGTAGAGAAACCCCTCCAATGACAAGTGATTTTGTAATCTGAGAGGGCACAGGGAGGGCAGCCCAAAATGTCACTCTGAGCCCAATCCCACAGAAAAGTACACTGACACAGAGCGTGCGTGAATTTGCTGCCCCAATGGGACTTGAGGACTTTAAAACATGTGATACACTTTGAAATTGGGAAAACTTGATATGCCTGGATGGGAAAGTCAGTTGGATTTCTCCAGTTCAATAAACATTTCTGAATAAGTCTTCTATTCTTTTAAGGGCCATGCTAACCTTCAAATTCATGTTAGTTTACCTTCAAATTCATTTCATTTTGGCCCTCCTAAACAGCAATGCTCATGAAGAAAGGAATCCTTTCAGGGCGACCTCAGAAAATGTATGAAAAGCTTCTTTGAAAGCTATCACTTTTTGAAACTGACTTTTAATGAGCTGCTGCCAGCTGCAGTGATCAGTTTAAGTAGATTCAATGCCTTTTTTATTTTTAGTATTTCATCGTTTGCTTTTTCCTACTATTTTCAAATAACCTAAATATCCTGAGATTTCTGGTGTTCCCTTTACAGGAACACAGACAGCACAAGGAGCAGTGTTCTTTTCCCTGGTAATGTGCTCAGTAGACTGTACACATCTGAAGCTGCTCAGTAAAAGGCACAAACTTTATAGGCACAAATTTAAAAACGACTCAAGAAAACAAGTTTCCAAAACATCACCTTCATGAAACAGTAGTGCTGTTTTAAACACTATGTTTTGGGTTTGGGAATAAAAAGAAGTGCTTTTACTGAAGAAGTAACTGCCTAGATGGCTGCTTGGGTGGCAGCGGGGACAGGCTGGGGGATGACACGCCCCATGCGGTGGAGTCTGGTCATGGACTGTATTCAATCTGTCTTTCCACAGACTCTCAACCAAAACCAGGGCAACCTTTAGCTTCCCCGAAGCTGTTCTTTGTTCATGTTGACTTTTATTAAATACTTATTATATGTCAGACATTTAAGGACACCAGTGAATTTAATCCTCACAGTGACCTCTATTTTTCCCATTTTCCCCCTGTTTTACAAAGGCAAAAGCTAAGTCTTAGAAATACTGCTTAAACAATTGACTGGTACATAGTGACTCAAGTCCAGAACCCAAGGTCTTTACTTTTCCACTAAAATGTTTCTCTCTCTCAGCCAAGTTCCTTCTACCAAGAATGAGTCCCTGGGAGCCTGAATTTAATCACAATATTCTAATGAAAGGGAAAATCTCAGGTAGAAGATGAGTTAGTGCAACCTAGAATCTCTGGCCCCTATAAACAAAAAGAGATTTGTGACAAGAGTAATAGTAAGCCCAGTTATTCTGGCTGACTTCTCCACAGCCATGACCGCAGCCTCAGCCTGAAAGCAGAGCTCCAGGTTGGCCCTCAAGCTCGGAGAAAATAGTCCAATGTTTCTCTGGTCTTTTTCATTTTTACATATTCAGATTTCTGGGCTTTGAAAATCTGCCCCAAAAGTCTGAGAATGACCTTAGGAAGACTATTGGCAGCACCCCTAGCAGTTGTTAGCCAAAAGTTTCAAACTTTTATCCTAAACAAGGAGATTTGACTGTTGGGAGTAACTCAAGGATATTCTTTCAATCAAGATAATTATTGTAGCAAAGGGAGTCTTTGTGGTAGAGAGCTCACCTAGTGTTGATTACTAGGCCGAGATAAGAATTATGCTCTCCTTTTCGCCTCTGGGGGACCTTAGATAGTAAAGGACTTTTGACCTTGTGGAATCAATATCCTCTTTTCCATTGCAAATAAATGCAAAGAGGGTGGGAGGAAGATGGGAAGAAGCAAACATCCATTGTGCTGCTTCTCAAGCACTCTGTTTACACCACCAGCCTTTACTTAACCCACAAGCTTGTGAGCTGCCCCAGAAGAATCTGGAAAGCAGGCGGTTCCTACTATAATCAGCACTCCCTGTAGAACTTGCTGCTGCCAATTATGCGGCTTTGATTAGTTTGGGCTTAAGATGCTGGAGGAGTGGCTCCCTGGTGGCACAGCGGTTGAGTGCCACGCTGTGAAGCTGTTGGCAGCCTCTGCAGCGCCCATTCGATTCCCCGCGGGCCAGGGAGAACTCCACGTGGCACAGCAGACCTCTCCTGCCGCCCGCTGCTCCCCTCAGCAGTGTCTTCGGTCCGTCTGCCTGTTCTGCTCTCTGCTCTGGCTCTGATGAATTCTCTCACCCTCCCATGCTTCTGACCTGTACCCCAGTTCTTGTATAAAATAAATTAAAAAAAAAAAGCTGCTGGAGGAGTCAACAATGGTGAAGGGCTACTGACCTTCCCCTTCTACCTAAAAACAGGTCAGAAAATTACCTATAAGAAAATTAGTCTTTTACCTGGTCCCTTATTTAGGTTTTCTAAATTCCTGCTGAGTGCAACCATCTGGTATTTTTCTTTTTTCCTGGCTTATTTCGCTGAGCATGATTCCTTCTAGCTCCATCCATGTTGCCGCAAATTGCATGAGTTTATCTTTTTTGAATGCTGAGTAATATTCCATTGTGTATACACACCTGTAGGGTAAAGAAAATATCAGGCTTTTCTGCCCTTCCGCCATCAGGATAGATGATGGATCCTTGTCCTGAATGCATGCCTGATGGCGACACCTGGAGTAGGGTGTGGGCATAGGTAGATGGGATTCAGCTGAGCTAAGACTGTGCTTTTTAAGGGCGGCGTCATGGGGACACCAGCAGCAGCAGCAACAGCAGTAGAAGTGTTATAGAGCAACCCCAATATTAAACGGGTTCCTGGCTGTGGGTCCTCACCCGCGTGCTTTAAAGGGACTTATGAATACTCTACTACAGACACACGCAAAAGGGTTAATAAAAGGTTTATTTACAAGAGAAAAAGAAATAAGGAAAATGTACAACTCAGGGAGAAAATAGGGAAATAAAGTCTTTAATGCGTCCTACCCGATCCGACGACCTGGAAACCCAAAGTCACTCTCAGAGCTGGCCGGACGCTGCGAGCTGGCCGAGAGCCCAAAAATGGAGAGCCCCCAAAGCCCACGTGTCTGCCTTTTGTATCCACCTGGCTGCTTAACCCCACCCTCAGGTCCCAGCCACCTTCCCTTTGGTGGTGATGGGATTTGGAGTTCCCAGTGTCTTTGGTTTTGACCTGGGGTGGGGGTGGAGTCCACAAAGCCTATATGGAATTTGCTTTGGGACATCCTTTTCCCCCTAACAGAAGCAGCAGGAGAAGCCGAAGCAGAAGCTGAGAAGCAGCAGAACGAACACCAGAGAGTCCAGATAGAGTGAAGACTTGCTAGGGGTTGGGAGGCCTGCCAGCCTCCCAGCCTCCCAGCCAGCACCCCTGCCTGCCATATGCCTGGTGAACCCCAATAAAAGACCTGCAAAAAAGCCACTGAGGACTTTGACTCCTCCTTTACCCGGTCTGCATGGGATCAGAAAACCTGCACTGTGGCCAGTCCTGCCCTTTACAATTGGCGTAAGTTGGCAGGATCCATGCAGATGGGTATTGGAGCCCTCCGAAGACCTGGAGGGACTAAGGAGAACAGACTTTGCCTGTGACTACGCTGGAGACGCCATGGCGGCACAGAAGGTGGATACGGTCCGGAGCTGTGGGATGAGACCTCGCATGGAGGAGACGCCCGAGAGGACCAGCCAACGACACTGGAAAGGACCAGCCAACGACACCGGAAAGGACCAGCCAATGACCCCTGAGGCAGCAAGCCGTTTCTGAAGCAGGGAGAGGCCAATGGACTTGAACTGATGGACTGACAATCCCGCCAGAAGGCGGAGGACCTTGCAGGTTGATATGTTTTGGGACCCTGGGGGTGGAACAGTTTTGTTTGTAAACCCCAGGAGATGGGAATCTGGGGGTGGCCAGTGGGCCTAGATGGCCAAAAGCAGCCTGTTAGGCCCAGCAGCCAGGTGGAGGAGAAAAGCCAACTAAGATGGCAAAAGCTGGTACTGATGCTAAGTTGAGAAGCCCTAAGCGGCTGTTAAGCAGCCTGGGTATGCTGAAGAACTGTGAGTCTCGTAAAATCACCTGTGGGTGATGCCCTGCTCATTCTTGAGTGAGGGTGAGGAGCTGAGGAACCTGTCCTTGGGGGACGGGTGGGGAATGTGGCTTGGGGTGGAGCCCAAGCCGAATGCAGAGTTTGGATCCCCGACCCATGTGATTATGCAGTGGGTTGGCCTGAGTGCAGGGGTCTGTGAGTCGCATGGGTGGTCATGAAGGCCGAGTGTTGGAGTGACTGCAGACAGAAACCCTGAGGATTGGCGATTACCCCCAACAGAATAAAATTGCCAATCCCAGAGCTAGTGCATCCTGGGGGTGGATGCTGTGTGTGCCTTGTAGCCTAGACTACAGCCAGAGAAGGCCAGGAAGCCTGACGGCTCCTGGTGTGATATAGTAGATGCTGTGAGTGATTCCCCTCCCTTGTATGAGCAGTGCCTTCGGCAGCAGATTTGGTGGCTCATCTGCTGGTACCAATAATTGTCTTTTGCACTAGGTGGGTGCCCTGCCTGGACTTATTTGTGTTCTGTTGTATTTTGTTATATTGTATTTTGTTATATTTGATGTATTTGCTTTTGTGGGCCATGGCTGCATTGTTTGTTTGCGTAGAAAATTGTATATATATATATGTATAGACTGTATGGCAGAAAACCCTGAGGGGGTGGACTGTAGGGTAAAGAAAATATCAGGCTTTTCTGCCCTTCCGCCATCAGGATAGATGATGGATCCTTGTCCTGAATGCATGCCTGATGGCGGGCACCTGGAATAGGGTATGGGCATAGGTAGATGGGATTCAGCTGAGCTAAGACTGTGCTTTTAAGGGCAGCGTCACGGGGACGTCAGCAGCAGCAGCAGCAGCAGTAGAAGCCGAAGGAGAAGCTGAAGCAGAAGCCGAGAAGCAGCAGAACGAACACCAGAGAGTCCAGATAGAGTGAAGACTTGCTGGGTGCTGGAAGGCCTGCCAGCCTCCCAGCCCCCCAGCCAGCACCCCTGCCTGCCATATGCCTGGTGAACCCCAATAAAAGACCTGCAAAAAAGCCACTGAGGACTCTGACTCCTCCTTTACCCGGTCTGCATGGGATCAGAAAACCTGCACTGTGGCCAGTCCTGACCTTTACAACACCACATCTTTTTGATCCAGTCATCTATTTTTGGACATTTGGGTTGGTTCCATGGCTTAGCTATTGTAAATTATAATAAAGTAAAAATCAAAATCAACAAGCAACTATAAACCAGAGACACACTGGGGCGGGGAGAGGGGAGAAGGGAGTAGGATCAAAACAAGGGAGGTGGACACTGTATGGGGACTATGACCAAGAGGAAAATGCATACCTTGTGCAAAAATGAAAAATGATGTAAAAAATATATAAAATTAAAAAAATATATGTAAAAGCCAAAAAAAAAAAAATTACCTATGAGAAAAGCACTCTGCACCAGGAAGAAAAGAGCATTCTGATGACCAGATGTAGGGTAAGGAAAAATGTCAGGCTTTTCTGCCCTCCTGCCATCAGGATAGATGATGGATCCTTGCGGTCCTGAATGCATGCCTGATGGCGGACACCTGGAGTAGGGTGTGGGCATAGGGAGATGGGATTCACCTGGGCTAAGACTGTGCTATTAAGGGCTGGCGTCACAGGGACACCAGCAGAAGCCGAAAGAGAAGCAAAGAAGCAGAAGCTGGGCCTCCCTGGTGGTGTAGCGGTTGAGCACTGGGTTGCGAAGCTGCCCATCAGCCTATGCAGCGCCGGTTCGATCCCCGGCTGCTCCCCGGACCTCCCCTGTCGCCTGCTGCTCCCCTCAGCAGTGTACCCCGGTCCTTTTGCCTGCTCTGCTCCCTGCTCTGGCTCTAGGTGAATTCTCCCACCCTCCCGTGCTTCTGACTGTACCCAGTGCTTGTATAAATAAATAAATCTTAAAAAAAAAAAAAAGCAGCAGAGATCACCCGAGAGCCCAGATAGAGTGAGGATTTGCTGGGGGCTAGGAGGCCTGCCAGCCTCCCGGCCCCCCAGCACGCTTGCCTGCTGTGTACCAGGTAAATCCCAATAAAAGCCCTACAAAAACCACTGAGGACTCTGACTCCTCCTTTACCAGGTCTGCTGGATCAGAAAACCTGCACCGTGTCCAGTCCTGCCCCTTACACCAGAATAAAATAACCCTTATTTTCTATTAGGTTCCTTCGGATATTTTCAAGTCATTGCCTCACAATTTACTGTTCCTATCCCACACCCTTTGTCCATCACATTCCCACAATTTAGCATTCTTGGTTAAAGAAGATGGAAAAGGCCTGGTGCCTACTGGCTTCTTCTCATGGGTATTCTCTTTCTGAGGCTTCCTTGTACACATAAAAATATAAATAAGATTTGTATGCTTTTCTCCTCTATTATTCTGCCTTTTAGCAGTTTAATTCTTAGGCCAACCATAGAAACTAGGAGAGAAGATTTTCCTCCCCTGCAGCCCTCTTGGAAAGCATGGAAATGTTTCCACAAATGATTACAAAAACTAACCAAACTGTGTGAAAAATCTCTTTCAAACATTTTCTCCTTTTTTTCTTCATGTATTCAAGTCTTGATTATTGAAGAAAATTAGAAAATATATTTAAAAGAAAATAGTAAATTAAAACCACTCAAAATACCACTACCACCAATAATTTTCTAGTACTTCCTCCAAACTTTAAAAGTTCATGCTACATCTTTAAAAAAAAAAAAGGATCATTTTTACATGGTTTTTGTAACTTGCTGTTTGCTTCATATATAATGATTTTTTTATGGGAAAATAAATATTTCTCTTATTTTTTCCCTTAGAGATTACAACACAGTGGCACACCAGCATTTATTCATCAGTTCAATATTGTCAAGCATGTAGGTTGTTTCCTACTTTGCACTGTTACTTTAAGGAGCCATACTCAGAATCATTCATATTTTTTTGAGCATTTGCCAATTACCTCAAAATAAATTTCCAAAGCTCAAACATTCATTAAGGTTTCTGATATACTGTATTCCAGAAATATGATAGCCAACAGCAGTTTCAAGCAGTTTCACTAGCAATATTTGGAAGTACCATACAGCTTTGTCAAAAAGCAGAGCAAATCAACAATTCCAAAATAAGGAGAAAGGAAGTGTCACAGCTTACAGAGCTGGGGTGTAGGCCAGCAGTGCAGGAGGTTGAGAGGATTCACCAGAGACAGAGTGGAGAGCAGAACAGGCAGATCTATTGAAATACACTGCTGAGGGGAGCAGCGGGTGAGACAAGAAGAGGTCTGCTACGCCATGTGGGTTAGCACCCTGGCGAAGGATGGAACTCGTGCTGCAGTGGCTGCGGATAGCTTGATAAGCACTATGTTTTTAACCCAACCCTGTGTCACCAGGGAGGCCCCAGAATGCAGTGTTGTTAAGAAAATTGTTAGTCACTGGTATGAAAGCTCATCTGCAGAAGACACAAAACTTATGTATTCATCTAATACAACACAGCACTTTTTATGTGCCAGACCCTTTAAGTGCTTTATAAACCTCAACTCATTTCACTCTCATAGCAACTTTATAATAAAGCAGATACCACTTTTCATTTTAACATACAGGTTAAGTGATTTGTTGGAGTTGGTTCTAAGTCCACAGTGTCCACAAGGTCTAAGAGTCTAACCATTAAGCAGTTTTGCCCACCAAGAAATGTCCCTGATCCAAGTAGGATTGTCTCCAATAGTAAACTCTCAATTTTCCAATCATGTAAGAAGTACCATTTAACTGGTATTGCCACAGTAAAAACAATGAAAACCCAACTCTGCATACAAAAAACCTATTTGATTACCTAAAATAGCTTTCAGTAACAACATGTTCCCTGTACCAGATTTAGCCCTGGTTTCATTAGCTATTTATTAATTTAACTATTCCTTTGCCTAAACAGATTCAATTCTTTTCTTCAATAGCTAATTTAAGGCCATATAATTTCCAAAACCCTGTGACATATTTCTTCTTGTTTAATCTCCCAAATCACCAGTTTGGGAGGTACTGGGGTTTAGAAAATCTAAGTGACTTGCTTGTGCTCACTGAGTTAGATAAACAGCAGAGATAGGACATGAACACATGTCTTCTAACCACTTCCCCACTCCCTCATAGCTCCTGACCTCCACAACCAGCAACAGGCATTAAAACCCAACAGAAATGTGTGGGGGTGTAGTAATATGTAAAGAGACATAGGAAATAAAATACACAATTATTTAGACTCGCAAACACATACTTTATGGTATTTTATCATAAGGTCTGCCTGACCCCTCCTCACTCTAATGCATACTTCCCCATAATCATTTTCATAGCTAGAACCACAAACACCTATGTGCCAGTGACTCACAAATCAGAAATCCTGAATTTTTTAACCAGAATTTTCTTGACTCCCACGTCTGTATATCCAATTACCTCCTAAATGTTTTTACCTGAGTAGGACATTGGCACCTTAAATTCAGCATTTACAAAACCAAACTCATCTGATGCCCCAAATCTGCTCTTTCTCTTGTATTGCTACAGGACAAGCAAGGTTGTCCACTACCGACTCCTTCCTTTCCTCTACCTCTACTTCCTGTATCCCACCAGAGTAATCAAATAGCATATCCAGTCAGGTTACCTACCTTTTCTTCTGCCCAATCCTCCACTTTCCAACCTTTTCAGGCCTTCGTCATCTCTCTGGGAAATCACAGTATGTACCTCTGCTCTGTTCTTGAGCTTTCCAATGAGGGTTTGGACCAATAGTATTTTTTTGTTTCTAAATATAAGTCTCTCTCAAATACTGCATGAGTAACCTGTAATTTATCTGGTAATATTAAAATCACATCTTCAATATTCACCAAAGTGAGCAAAAATGTTGACCTTGGTATTCCCCTAGTAAATATCACCAAAGGTTATCCACTGTCCACCAGATAAAGTTCCAGCTCTTTGGCATAGTGTATAAAGCTTCGTGAACTGATTACTCTAGGTCTCTCTAATTTTTCTCACACAATGTTCCCTTCATTGTATACCAGCCACTCTGGACTCCTTCATCCTGGAACACACAAAGCTTATTCTGCCTTAGAAATTGTAGGTTGTCAACCCAGGTAACTCCTTCAGATCTTTGTACGGTTACCTGATTCTCATTTTTTCAAAACTCAGCCAAATATCACCTCTTCCAAGAAAGCTTCTCTAGCATTCTATCTATCGTAACCATTGCTTATGTCTCCTTTTACTCTTACTTCTTTACTTGGTAGCACTTTCACAATCTGAAATTATCTTGTTGCTTTATTAGCTCTATTGTTAATTAATTATCTCTATTGCTAATATCTATCTTTATTAGCTCTATTGGTAATTAATTAGCTCTGTTGCTAATTAATAATCTATTGCTTTATTAGCTCTCTCTTCATTCAAATGTAAGTTATATGAAAGTATAAACTTTCCTCATTATACTTCCAAGGTTTAATACAGTTCCAAACATAAAGTTGGTGTCCAGTAAATATTTACAGAACAAGTGAAAAATTGACTGAATGAGTGAATGAATGGACAAATGGCCAAGAGTTCCTTTTGAATATTTGCTTATGCTCTGTCTTAGGTCAGGCTGCCAAAACAAATTGCCCTAGACTGAGTGTCTTAAAGACTTGAAATTTATTTTCTCATAGTTCTGGAGGTTAGATCTCCAATATCAAGATGCCAGCATGGTCAGTGTCAGGTGAGAATTCTCTTTCTGGTTTATAGATGGTTGCTTTTTTATTGGATCCTTACACGGATGGAACAGAGAGTGAGAAAACAATCTGACAGTGCATTAATCCTGTTGTGAGGGCCCCACCCTCTTGATTTCATTTAAAACCAATTGTTTCCCAAAGTTGCTATTTCCAAATACTGTCACAATAGGGGGGTTAGGCTTCAACATGAATTTTGGGAACACATTTCAGTCAATATATGCCCCCAGAATAATGCTCTTTTTTCCTGTCTGTGTGCTCAAGAAACACCATCTTTATAAAGAGATTCCAGGTAAAATAAATGACTTTTTCCTTTTTCCCTCACCAACATGAATGCACTACTAATGTCACTAGTTTCTTAGATGCATGTCTTCCTCTATGAGACTATATGCTCCCTGAAGGCTGTATGAACACCTAATTTGTCATGTCTAATATATATAACACTCACTAAACATTTGTTTATGTATTTTTAAGGATTTATTTATTTATTTATGCATACAAGAGCTGGGGTGTAGGCCAGAGGTGTGGGGAGTGACAGTTTCACCAGAGACAGAGTGGGAAACAGAACAGGCAGATTTACAGCAATACTCCTGAGGGGAGGAGAAGGGGAGACAGGAGAGGTCTGCTGTGCCATGTGGGTTAACTCCCTGGCGGCAGGGGATCAAACTCATGTTGCAGTGGCTGGCGATAGCTTAATAGCACTGTGTCTTTAACCCCTGTGCCTCTAGGGAGGCCCACACTAAACATTTATTGATTGAATAATTTATTGCTTTATGCAACCTAAGACATCTTATGCATCTGAGCTTAAAATGACTAGGATTCACAGTGGCCTTATTCTTATCATAGAATTCATAAGAAATATTCATTGGAGATACATTCTTGCATTCTCTCATAGAATATTGATAGTTGTCATGGTGTTAATCAATTGGGTTAGATGATTTCCAAGTCAACCTGTATGAGATTGCTAGGGCTGTCATGACAGAGTGCTACACAGAAATTTATTTTCTCACAGTCCTAGAGACTAGAAGCCCTGGATAAGGCTGGAAGGGTTGGTCCCTTCTGAAGACTGGGAAGGAAGGATCTTTTCTTGGTCTCTCTCCTTGGTCTTCACATAGCTGTCTTCATATGATTTCCTGCCAGTGTCTGTGTCTAAATTTTATTTTCATATAAGGACACCAATCATATTGAAGGAAGGGCACCCTAATGATCCCATCTTGACTTTATTACATTTGAAAAGTCCCTATTTCCAAATAGAATTACATTCTGAAGTATTGAAGGTTAGGACTTTAGCATATGAATTTTAGGTAAACACAGTTGAGCCCATAACACAGTCTCTATTACACAAGTTAAAAAACCTGACAGGCAGGGTCTCCCTGGTGGCACAAGGTATTAAGTCTCAGCACTATGAAGCTACCAGCAGCTACTGCAGCACAGTTCGATCCCTGGCCAGGGAGCTGAACCACATGGTGCAGCAGACCTCTTCTGTCTCGCCTGCTGCTCCCCTCAGTAGATCTGCCTGTTCTGTTCCCCACGCTGTCTCTGGTGAATCCTCTCATTCCCATCCTTGTACCTCTGGCCTATACCCCAGCTCTTGAATGCATAAATAAATCAATCTTAAAAAAAGAAAAAGTGACAGGCAGGTATGGCCTAAGAAGGAAGATAACAGCAGAGAGAGAAATGATACCAACTACCCAAAACCAAGGGAGAGAATGTGGTAGATCTGAGGGGCAGAGAGAGGGGAGTGGGAAAGAACACAGAATATAAAAAAGGAGGCTGATCAAAGTGCAGAGTATACTTGATATACTTGGTTATCTTTAGAATAACCTAGTTAAAGGGGCAGGAAAGACTGGATTTATTTTAAAAGTTTTTTTCAGTATGGTTACATGGTTTTAAATACGGTTTCTTAAAGGTAAATCTCCAGGCACATGAAAAATTTAGCTACATAAAAAGAAGCAATAATCCCAAAGGCTCCTGATAACTTCAGTCTCAAACTAAATTACCACAGATCATAGAGTAGAAAAAGAAAAAACAAAGTAGTTTCCAAAAATGGGTGAAAACACCAGGAATGTGTGTTCAGGTGCGAAACACCTATGTGTTAAATAGACACATTCTATTTTTTAATTCTTGTTCTTGGTTTTAGTTTCTCTTTTCTGCCACCCACCTTCTAAGACATCTGTTGAACATCCTGGAAAAGTGAATCACTATGTGTAAGGAAACCCAGGAGCACTGGTTTCTTGGAAGTCTGCAGGTGACTCATATTTCATAGCTTTTGCATTTAACAATTTCATTTAGAAGAGTTTTCACATTTCCCGAATAAGGAAAGTGAATTTAATGAAATAGGCACAGCTTGTTAGAGCTGAAAAGTATTCTATACTGCCTATAGTATATACTTCTGCATCGCATTTTTTCACTTCATCATGTTGTTGTCTATATTCAATTTTTAATTATAACATCAAAAATTGGATTAATGAGGACAAAGCTAGCTCTTTTAACAAATACATTAAAAATACGCAATGTTCAATCACAGTCATCTTAAGTGTCGGCTCAGCTCTTTCTCTGGCTATCCTAACAACTCCATATTTGAAAATGGGGAAGCCGAGGACATGTTTTCTTATATTCCAATCAACAAAAAGCTCTGCTCAAGGTGGATACTCCTGAATTCTTTCTTCAGTAGGTAAAGATGCTTGACTTTGGTCTGTAATTTTTTTTTTTAATTCCTGAAATCTCCTCATAGAATTCTTCAACCTAAGCCAGTGTCTGGACAGATAGAGATATAGTGAGCATACAATGTAAGTGACAACAGAGCTTACCTAGATAGTATGCCCTCAATATAAATAAATATGAAGACTGTTAAACTGCCAAAGAGATCCATGACTACCCCTTTGAAATGCCAAGTGTTACTACATGGATAAGATTGCATTTACCTCTTAATGTAAAGAGAGGTTTGATGAAATATTGTATACAATACTTTAGCACAGTACTTGGATATGGGAGACAGGTGATAAGATACAGAATAGGATCTTATATAAACAGTACTAAAAAGACAGGCACCTATGTATTAGCAGTGATTTTCTCTGCTTGGTAGTATTATAAATGTTATTCCTCTTGCTTATTTGTATTTATTTATAGTAAATACAGGTATACAACTAGCAAATTAAAGTGATTTTTCATTTTTAAAATAAAAATTAAATGTGGCTGTTATTTAGTTCCTCTCTCTTTGTACCTGGGAATTTAAAATTCCAATTTGCAAAATGGGCTAAATTGATCCATGAGGAGTTTAACATGGTTTGAAATTTTTGCTGTGTGATATACAAATACATTCATAAAGCATATATGACAGAAAATACTTTTTCATAAAGGAAAGTGGTCATCTTTTTGTTTCAACATTCTAAATTTGGAGGGAAAGAATTAAACATCAGTAGCCTGGCAAGCATAACAGCATTTTCATTTCGAAGAGATGAACCACAGCCTGCAGTTCTGAGAACCTAGCTATGCCTGAAGTTCCATGGTGATTTCTGTCCTCACCCTGTGCCCACTCTGCAGTCAAACTCAGCTTTTTGCCACATCACCTGTTTAAAACAGAGCCAGCACCACAAGGCATTGGCAAGTAATATCAATTTTACTGAAGATTTCTAGAGAAAATGAGGAAGAGAAATTACATCACATACCACCCAGAAAAAGCTTAATACAAGCTAGTCTTTACTCTCTTCCTCCATACTCCCTTTTCTCTTCTGCCAATCAAAAAATCCTCTCTTATGCTACCATTAAAATCTGTCTTTCAACTTAAATTCCTCAGTTAAAAAAAAATGCAGGCCAGTCTCCAGTAATGCCCTCCACAAACGATAGCCATCACCACCACCACGAAAAGCATATCTTAGTTAGGTCTGGCCCTTGGGTCTCAAACAGTTTATTACTCCTTCGTGTCAAACAGTTCATTAAAATATTCACTCAGCAAAACAGGTGACTGTGGGGAGAGAGTGAAATTTTGGTGTTAGAAGAATATTTTCACCAGATGGATAAATACACGATATGATGTTCCTATATCCATAAATACATATGCATAAATACACAACACCTAAGTGACAAGGAATTCTCCCCATGCTGCTCTCCACCTGTCCTTGCCCTGAGCTTTGGCTTCTGATAAGAATGTGTTGGGCGCCTGGAGCTTCTGGAGAAGGGACTAAGGCTCTAGACTAAAGTTCCCCCCACATGACAGCCTTCTTCTGGGAGGCCTCTAAAAAAGCAAGTTGCAGGGAATTCTGAGACCACATGGAGCTTCAAAGTGCAAGCATTTTTCAAGAAAATTTTTTAAAAAAACTTCAAGTTTGCTCTGCACTTTCACCTACACAATTGACTGATGAAGATGAATTGTAGTTGGACAGACTACAGGTCTATTTCCCTCAACAGTCATGTGTCCTGTTAGTATATAAAACTGTCTATAACATGAGAGTAAGAAGACTTACCTTGGTAGCTGTCATGAATCCAAATTGAAGCTTTTTTCCAACTATTTACGCCATCACTCAGCAACCATTTAGTAACTGCCCAGTTACTGTTTCCAAGTATGTGGGCTCTGGCTTGTAAAGTCAGAGTGAGAAAAGAGGAAAACCCAGGCTGCAAACTTTCCATCAAATAAAGTCTAAACTCCAGACATGTCTTGAGTCACTCTGACTCTACTTGGTTATTGAAGTTAGATGGAAACTTTTGTCCTGCTCGTTGGTGCTGCTAAAACCCCAGACGCTGACTTCTAGTCTTATGGTGCTGTGTGCTGTTTTGCCCTGCATTGTATTTTGAAGCATAAATGGGTTATTTTCTGCTCTCATCCTTGCTGTTTGGGAAGTTTCAGTATTTATGCTTATATATATTACCTAGGCTATTCTAAATTAAAATACAGTTACTATTTTAGAAATTTGTATTTGGCCACTTCATGAGCCACTGCTTTTAAAATCTCAGCCACTCACCCTGTCTGAGGCAGACAAACTCCATTGTTGTCAAAGACAGAACTGATGGATCCAGCTTTCCCTCAGCAAATCTGCGGAGGATGAGAGCACATTCGGTCTGGATCCCCTTTAGCTGATCTTTTCCCCATTGCAGTGTTTTACCCTCTAAGCTCTAACCACAGCTCTCAGCCAACTACCATCTCTTCAGATTTCAGGGGGAAAAAAAATCAAGAATTGAATGAGTTCATCTCTTAGGGCAATATGCATTCAAACGATGCACAAGAATTAGAATGACTAGCAAATTTATGATGGGAGGAGTTTTCTTATTTTTTATTTTTATCAGCACATGGCAAGTTTATTAAGGAAAAGAGAAAAAGGAAAGAGAAACACCTGCCTATGATGGGAATAGTTAAGACCCCAGGAGAAAAATATTTCAGAGCAGGACTTTCACACTCAGTTGGTGTCACCCTGTCCCATACACTTGAGGGGTATGTTGGGGTAATGCTGGACTAGGGACAGCACTCCACATTTCTCTGAACATCACTGCTGCATTTGTACCTACTCTCAAGATTGGGTGGAAAAATTAAATTGTTGGAGGAAAACTAAATAAATGAGGTCAATAGACTGGGTAAAAATATTGTACAATGACATTTCCAAGTTTTGATATTTTACTTTAGAGTCATATGAGACACTGGGAATTGCTGGGTGAAGGATATATGGAAATCTGTATTATTTTTTCTACTTCCTTTGAGTCCCTAATTATTTCAAAAACAAAACCAGAAAGGACTTTAAAGTCCTCCTACAGATACACATTAATAAATAATATTGAATTTTACTTCAGCAAAATTTGCACTTTCAGTATCTTTTATTTTCCAAAATTCTATCATTGTAAAGAAACTAATAACCATTTTTATGATACAATTCATTAAGAAACATTTTCATCCTCAAAAAAAATATTTTTAAGCGTTAACATGATTTTTTTTCTTTCACATATTTTGGGTAAAAGTTTTTTATTTTGACTCACCCAAACATGAATAAAAGTGAAATGGGGATATTAATGTTCTGTGTTCTTTTTTTATTTCATTTGGCATTCTTTTATCAAATACCCAAAGAAGGATTCCTGCTCTGATATTCAAAAATAGGACTTTGCATAAAGATACCAACCTCCCACCACAGACTGTCATTTGAAGAAATGACAATCAGAATTGCTTGATCCCCTCCTTCTACACACCCAGGGACTTACCCGACTGCAAAAACACAAGAGTTTTAACTGGGGAAGGCCCAGAAAGAGAAAAAAACTGCCCTTTTTAAAACTCATTAAACTGCACAAAGGAGAAGAAAGAAAGAACAACAGAAGTATTTAAATATAGATCAGTAGTCCCATCTCTAGGCTACAGTCAGAAATGTGTTAGGCTCCTGAGGAAATCTGTTATGGGGCATAAAGGAGGTGGACTCGAATTTCAAACTTGGGAAGAAAGCTGTCCTGAACCAAAGCTGGACACAATCACAGCCACGCGGTGCATAGTGGCAGGCAAATGGAGCCCCTGAAGTCAGCTTTCCTGAGCAGCTCTAAGTTTCCCTGTGGCATAA
Source organism: Talpa occidentalis (assembly GCF_014898055.3). Taxonomy (NCBI): domain Eukaryota; kingdom Metazoa; phylum Chordata; class Mammalia; order Eulipotyphla; family Talpidae; genus Talpa; species Talpa occidentalis. The sequence goes on along the minus strand of NW_023602073.1, from coordinate 127,507,986 downwards.
ATCTTGAGTTCAGGGTCAGCTTTTGTGGGAGAAGAAATCCCACAGTTTGAGATAGGACTAGATGTTGGTACCAGCTGAATAGGGGGAAGATGTGGTGAGAGACTCAGAAATTAAGATTCCTAAACCAAATGGATGGAACTTGGGTTTATTTCTGATGCGTAGATTTCAACATTAGAGACCAACAGGGCAAATCCACGACATGACAAAGGAGAACTTGCCTCTGAGTCCAAAAGAAGTCAATCAGCACACACTTGCAGACAGCAGGAAGCCAGGGGTCTCTTCCCCCCAGCAACTCAAGTCACAACAACCACTTTTTCTTCTTTTAACTGTAAAAGAGAGGAAAAGCTATCCAAGAGAGGAAAAGCTACATGATAACTGAACATATTTATCCTAGAGTGTCTGAACACTATCCAAAATACTTGCTTAAATTATAAGGTCACTCTAAGCTAGATTTTTGATTAACATTCCTCCTGCCAACTGGCATCTGGGTGCTCTTCTGCACATTTGAGTTCTAACGTATCAATACTTAGTCATGGGATCAATTTTTTTAGTTTGCTACTATTACTGTAAATAACAGGTATGCTACAGTATTCTTGGGCAGCTAAAGAAAAGAGGAAAGACTAAAATATAGGATTTGTTTTTACTCACGTAAATATATGGTCTCTGTATGTAACTGCAGGGGAGGAGGAGGGAGAGGGATCAGCGGGAAGGAGGGAGGAGCACAGGGGACTGAGGTGATGGTGCACGGGTGCCTTGGGGAAGGAAATTCTACGGGGACTATACCTGAGGGGGTGGGGGGAAGCAAATATTGTTTAAAATGAACAATGATGTAAAAAAATTTTAAAAATTAATAAAAAAATAAAATCTCTGTATGTATACCTTAATATAACCAAAGATCTTAGTTTTCTAACACAAGTTTAAATGGCTCAGATAAGTTTACTTAGAAATAATTGAGCACATCTCAATCACACACACTGCTAGTTACTGGTAGAAAGATTAATAAGACTAGATTCCTACCCTCAAATTGCACACCAGCATCTAAATAATAGTTGTGATACGATGTATACAGCCAATTACTTTTAAGAGCAATATCCTCAACAGACATTCTAAAGTCAAGGAACAACATAGAAATCCATCAGTCAGGCCTTTGCTAAGACTCTTATCAACAACAATAGTAATATCCATAGTGGTTCAAAGAATTATATTTTGAAATTTGAGGGTGGTTTCATATTTTCTTTTTTTTAAGATTTATTTATTCATATAAGAACCGGGGTACAGGCCAGATGTGAGGGAGGGTAAGAGGACCCACCAGAGACAGAGCAGGGAACAGAACAGGCAGATTGACTGAAATACACTGCTGAGGGGAGCAGTGGGTGAGACAGGAGAGGTCTGCCGCACCATGTGGGTATCTCCGAGGGTGGCGTGGGGCTTGAACCGGCACTCAACAAAATGCATTATTTCTCTGCAATCTCATTTTTAAGACTAGTCTAATTTCTTTCATATAGGGAGCTATAAGCTCATATCCTTGGAACAATTAATAACAACGGCAATTCTCACTTTTCTAAGCATGTATCAAGCAAGTATTATCTTAACCTTTACAACACATATTAAGATATCCCATTTTACCATTGAAAATGAGCCATATAGAGTTTACACACTGTGGAACTAGAATCCGGTCTTTTAACCACCGTGTTTCATTTCCTCTTGCCAGGGCTTTTCCTGGACATATGGCAGGTCCTTCCATGTAGTATAGTTTATAGAAACTGTCTCCATTCCTCCACATTGTCAAAAATGTATTCTTACAGCACAGGAACTATATACAGATTTCTAATTCCTTGTGTGTGTGCATGTGTGTGTGTGTATGTGTGTGCTTTTAATTACAAAAATATTTCAGGCCAAAAAATATACATGGAGACTTTGGTTAATTGATGTGCATTATATCTATTTCCAAAGGACATAACAGTGCTTAGTGTTTCCCACACATATAAATCTTTCGGTCCCTGGTTTATTAGACAAGGTTGTTAGAGAAACAACCTATTAGAGAAACAGATTTAAAAAGATTATGTAGATAGATTGGTGTTGATAGCATCCTCCACATTTGCCTGGTAAAATGTAAGTCATCTCCTTCAAGTCTTTGCTCAGATCTCTCCTTTTCAAAGAGGCATAATCTGATTATCCTATTTAATATTTTTAGCTACCTACCCCCCACATCCCTACAATTCATTTCCCTATTCTTTTTTTTAACCTTGCTTTAAATTTTTTCAAAGCACTTTCTGCGTTCTGACATATATAATTTAATGTTCTTTTTTTTTTTTTTTTTTTTTTAATTTTCTAGAGGCATGTCTTATTTATCTATTTGTTTGTTTGTTTGGTTTATATAAGCACTGGGTACAGTCAGAAGCCGGGAGGGCGAGAGAATTCACCAGAGCCAGAGCGGGGAGCAGAGCAGGCAGAAGGACCGAAGTACACTGCTGAGGGGAGCAGCGGGCGGCAGGAGAGGTCTGCGCGCCATGTGGGACCCTCCTCTGGTGGCCGGGGAGCAGCCGGGGATCGAACCGGCGCCGCAGAGGCCGCGGGCAGCTTCGCAACCCAGCGCTCAACCGCTGCGCCACCTGGGAGGCCCAATTTAATGTTCTTATTTGTTGTATCTGTCACTTATTGTTTGACATCCTTGCTAGAACATAAGCTACTCAAGAGAAGGGAACTTTGTTGAACTTGTTCACTGATTCTCCAGTCTCCCCTGGAATTGTGCCTGGCGTATAGTAGGAGCTCAATAAACATTACTTGAACAGATAAATTTAGTGAGATTTTGAATAGACAGAACATTGCTGAATGACTAGGAGAAGATAGCTGATTCCAGATTCAAGGGGAGAGAAAGAGAAGAAGATATTAAGTGTTGAAATAATCATGGTTTTAATTCTAAATGTCCTTAATTTGTGGAAAATTTTGCTTAAATGCTATGGAGACTAAAGCCAGAATCCAAAATGATAATTGATGGAATCTCTGCAGTAAAAAATCATTCTCTGAGATGAGATCCAGACTAATTGGAGGGAGTTTATGAATCTACATTCTATCTGAGCCACTGTGGTCAATCCATTTCCGGTTTTCTCAATATCCCTGAGTAACAGGGTTAACCATGCCATGGTTTCTTTTTTTTCCCCTTAAATTGCTAATGTGGCCATAACTTATAAAAATATTCTTGGACCTAACCAATGAATAGGGATTGTAATAAGGCAGGCCAAATTTAAAGAACAGGGCAACCACAAACCATGATGGAGGATGCTATTAATGTGACTAACTCGAGTGGGCAGGAAATATGGAAGTCAAACCTCCAAATCACAGGGGAAAGAACAACCTGACACAATCCACAAGTTTGAGTCACCAAGACTGTGCCTAAACCCAACCAAGGCTGAAGCAATTGCCTGGTAAATTCCAAGAAGGGTATTTACTATATGTGTGGTCAGTCTACCAAGTTAGGGTCTCTGCTGTACAATTCTATACCTAGTAACTAATTGAATCCCTGCAACTTTATGAGGTAGGTATTAAATTATCCCCCATTTATACATGAGAAAAGTAAACTGTAGAGTATAAGCAACCACTCCAGTTTACACAGCGAACAAGCAGGATTTAAACCCTGACTTCTATAACAGGAATTGAAACTTATCAGTTCAGTTCTACCTTTTATACTCAAATAAGAGATGATTCCTTAAGAAAGCAATATTTAAAACTTATCAATTCACTTCTACCTTATTATACTCAAATAAGAGATGATTCCTTAAGAAACCAATAATTAAAAAAATAAGTTTATAAATAATACATTAAATAGAAAAGAAGCTATGCTAACCATTAGGAAAATTTCTTATAGGGATTATTAAAGGAATTAATTATTAAAGGAATACTAAAAATTGGCTAAGATGTTTGCTCATCCTTTAGAGATACAGAACATGGTTCTTCATTGGGGCAGGCCTTAAGAGATAGAATAGTTGGGCTCTCCAGTCTTCTAGAACTATGAATCTTTCATTTGAGATTGAAGATTGAAAAACATAATATCTCAGGATAAGAGACTCAATTTAACTCTGAATCATATTTTACTAGTTGTTATCCACTGTGTTTACTTTGTGAATTTAGGACAAGTCAGAATTGTACAAATTCTCTGTCACTGGAAGACTGAGGTTTGTTCCTGTCTGGAAGTTTGTTCAAGCGTGAGTCCACTGATTGAGGGAGTGATTGTGGTCTGCCAAGGGTGCTGTGTAAAAAGGAAGTCGTTTCTCCCAACAGCCTTGTTTGTGTTTTTGAAAACTGTTTCGGTCTATGTCCTGTTTCCATTCCCAGGCCCAGCCCTCCCAAAGTAAACAGATGACAAGTAGTGGTGGTGGGTAGTGGTGATGCAAGGGTGGGGAGGATGGAAGTGGAGGAAGGAAAGAGATGTCCCCAGGGCAAGAGGGTTTCAAAGAACCCAAATGCAATTTGGAATAAACACAAGTACCAAAACCAGATGGGCTTTTGAGCATCAAGATCAGTCTGATCTATAAGCATAAATACAGACTCTTAGAAATTCCATTTACTTATTTTGAAATTCAAACACTGATGGACACCCTTATACTAAATTCCAGCTAACTTACTGGCTAGCAGTGAATCTTTGGCACATCAACAGGTGCACCTCTTATCCCATTCATTTTCACCCATCTACTCTACTTGCCCAGAAAGCTCATTTGTTTCTGACACTTTCTAGAAGAACAGACCCTGAGCTACGTTAATTCTAATTAGGGTACTGAGAAGTCTGAAAGGTTTAAAAAAAAAAGGAATGAAAAAGAACAGAAAAGAAAAAAAAAAAGAAACAAATGCATTGAGAAAATAAGTTTCCAGAATTTTAACTAAATCTGGAAAATAAGTCAACATTTAGAATTTCCCTTCTTTCCAAGTCTACTTCCAAGACCTTAGATGACCTCATTTGGATTAAAACATTCTGTTTCTACAAACAAAGAATTGTAATATTTGATTCAGTAACATACGGCTTCACAAAAATATTCACTTATATGTGTGTCTACCAAAATACATATAACTAAAAATAGCAGTAATATGTTGTCCCTCTATTTAAAAGCAAGAAATTCTGTTTTATTAAATTTCAATTTATAGTGAAAACATTTGTCAAAAATTTAGTTAGTCACATATTTCAGTGTCAGCAGTTTCAAGAATTACCCCATAAGTACCTTTTAAATTACAAAAGGGAAAATTCTGTCTTCAAGGAGAGAAGTCTGGTGAAAGCTTCCCAACCAAGTGATCACATTGGCATCAAATCATGAACATCTTTTGCTCCCCATCACAACGCACTAAAGACACTATCACTGAGGTAACATTCCTGCCCAAAATGTAAATCATGGATCTGTCATAATGAATTGTCAGACAAAATCAAATTTAGGAATAGTCTACAAAATAAAAGACCTGGACTCTTCATCAGTGTCAGCATTATTTGAGAAAGGCTGAAGAACTAATGAATAGACACAAGACTAAAGAGAAAAGGAAACAATGCAATGAATGATTCTGCTTTGAATCTTAGAGAAGTATTTTTAAAGACTACTGAAAATGTGCGAAAAAATTGAATTAATCTGTAAATAAAGCACTATTTTTGAATCAGTTTTAAAGTTCTTGGCTTTAGCCATGAGAGTTAATGTCTTTGATCTGAAGAAAAACACCATGAATTATTGGAGGATAAATGGGCATGATGACTACAACACATTCTCAGAAAGTTCAAGGTGAAGAATAAAGGTATGTACAGGTATATGAAGCAAGAATATTAACAATTGGTGAATCTGGATGCAGTTTTTATGAGAGTTCTTTATAATATTCTAGCAACATTCCATATTTTTAAAATTCTTTCTAAGGAATATTTTTAAATGAAATGAAATTTATTAGTTAATATTTAGGTTTTTAGTATAAAATAAAAATTTTATTGTAAAAATAGGATACTTACTGAAAATTAAAAAGTAGTATTTTGCAAATTCCCTGTAATTGGATGAGCTATGAAGTCACTGGTATACTTCCTCAGTTGATTTTACACATACATATTCATTTTTAATGGGATAATAAATATACCAAAAAAAAAAAAAACCCTGTAACATTACAATCTCTGCAAAAAAAAAAAAGTAATTTTAATTTTCTCTGACTAAAATTTTTCTTTGTTTACAGTCATACATCAGAGATAGTATGGGTTGCGTTCCAGATTACCACAATAAAGTGAGTATTGCAGTAGGGCAAATGACACAAATTTTTTGGTTTCCCGCACATATAAAAGTTATGTTTATACTACACTGTGGTCTGTTAAGTATACAAATTTTATTAAAATGTACATACCTTGGGGCCTCCCTGGTGGCCTAGGGGTTAAGGTTCAGAAAACTACCACATGGCCTATGGTCCTCTGCAGCTTGAGTTGGATCCTAGACCAGGGAGCTACCCACATGGCTCAGTAGACCTCTCCTGTCTCGCCCACTGCTCCCCTTAGCTGTGTATTTCAGTACATCTGCCTGTTCTGCTCCCCACTCTGTCTCTGGTGAATCCTCTTACCACCCCTTTCCCCAGCACCTCTGGTCTACACCCCCATTCTTCCACACAAAAATAATTTTTTTTAAAGATTTATTTTATTTATACAATAACGGGGAACAGGCCAGATGAGCGGGAGAGTGAAAGGATTCACCAGAGACAGAGCGGGGAACAGAACAGGCAGAATGACCGAAATACACTGCTGAGGGGAGCAAAGGATGAGACAGAAGAGGTCTGCTGCACCATGTGGGCTGCTCCGCAGCGGATGGGGATCCAACCGGCACTGCAGAGGCTGCGGACAGCTTCACAGCTCTGCGCTCAACCTCCTGTGCCACCAGGGAGGCCCACAGTAAATAATTAAAAAAAAAAAAAAAATGTAAGTACCTGTAGCAGCAGACAGCACAGAGCTAGTTCCTTATGATTCAAGCAGACCATCCGGTAAAGGAGTCCTGGAGCCCTTGATGGCTTTCTCAGACTTTTATTGAGCTTTTACATGTAGTGCAGCAACTAGGTACATGACAGGCAGGGGGTGGCAGGGGGGATAGGAGGCCTATAGGCCTCCAAGCCCCTGGCAAGTCTTCACTCTGGGTTCTCTGGCAGTTCTTTCTCCTGCCTCTCTCCGCTTGGTGAATAAATATCTCAATACTGCTGCTGAGGCCCACAGAAGTAAACAATACAACTTATAACAATGCAGGTACCCACCATCAGGCAGGCCAATAGTAATGGTGGGAGGGCAGAAAAGCCTGATAATCATTTACCCTACAATACATTAATTAAAAAGTACTTCCTTTCTAAAAAATGCTAGCCATCAACTGAACTTTCAGCGGGTTTTCATCTTTTTGCCAAAAGGTCTTGCCTCAATGTTGATGTCTGTGACAATCAGGATAGTGATTGTTGAAGATTAGGGTGTCTGTGTCAATTTTCAAAAATAAAGCAACAGGTCCTCCCCAGGGGCACAGCGGTTGAGGGCTGGGCTGCGAAGCTGCCCGCAGCCTCTACAGGGCCGGTTTGATCCCCTGCCTCCAGCAAGGGTCCCACATGGCGCACAGACCTCTCCTGTCTCGCCTGCTGCGCTCCTCAGCAGTGTACTTTGTCAGTCTGCCTGTTTTGTTCCCCACTCTGGCTCTGGTGAATCCTCTTAACCCAGTGCTGTATAAATAAATCTTTAAAAAAAATAAATAAATAAAGCAACAGTGAAGTTTGCTACATTGACTTTCCCTTTCATGAAAGAGTTCTCTGTGGCTGTGATGCCTTTGAGAAGCATTTTACCTAGTGTTTTCAAAGTTGGAGTCATCCTTTCAAACTCTACTGCTACTTTATCAACTACACCGTGTAATATTCTAAAACCTTTGTTGTCCTTTCACTCACTGTTTGTAGCAGGAGTAGATTCCATCTCAGGAAACCACTCTCTGTTCACCCGTGAGATGCAAGTCCTCATTCCTTCGAGTTTTTTCATAAGCATACAACAATCAGTTCTATCTTCAGCCTCCATTTCTAAGTCTTCTTAGAAATGATAGTGACCACATCTGTAGTCACTATCTCGAAGTCATCCATAAGGAATGGAAACAACTTTTTCCAAGCTCTTGTGAATGCTGATTTTAATTCCTCCCACAAATTACCAATACTCTTAATGATCTATACCAAGGTAAATCCTTTCAGTTTACTTTAACCTTTACATCACAGAAATCACTAACAGCTGTGTTCTCGCGAAATGTATTTCTTAAAAACATTTAACTTGAGTCAAAATTACCCCTTGATCCATTGGCTGCAGAATGAATGTTCTGTTAGCAGACATGAAAATGACATTAATCTCTGTGTACATCCTCAATGGAGTTCATTTGTGACCCGGTGCATTGTCAATGAGCAGTGATATTTTGAAAGAAATATCTTTTTCTGAGTGGTAATTTTCAACTGTGGCTTATAATAATTGGTGAACCAAGTTGTAAACAGATGTGCTGCCTGGATGCTGTAAACATCCAGGCTTTGTTATTCCATTTAAAGAACACGGAGAAGATTTGGTGTAGTTTTTAAAGTCCATAGGGTTTTCAAAATGGCAAATAAACATTGGTATCAACTTCATGTCACCAGCTACATTAGCCCTTAGCAAGAAAGTCAGCTTGTCTTTGGAAACTTTGAATCAAGGCCATGATCTCTCCTCTTTAATTATGAAAGTCCTAGATGGAATCTCAAAATAAGACTGGTCTGCACTGAAAATCTGTGGTTTATTGTACCCATCTTTATCGACTATCTTAGCTAATCCCTCTGGATAACTTGCTGCGGCTTCTATGTGAGCATGTTTGCTGCACCTTGTACTTTGATGTTATGGAGATGACTTCTTTCCTTAAATCTTATGAACCAAACTCTCTAGCTTCAAACTTTTATTCTGAAACTTCCCCACCTCTCTAAACCTTCATAAAATTGAAGAACAGTGGGACTTGCTCTAGATTAGGCTTTGGCTTAAGGGAATGTTGTGGCTGGTGTGATCTTCTATCCAGACTACTAAAGATTTCTGCATATAAACAAGAAGGCTGTTTCATTTTCTTATCATTTGTTTGTTCACCTAATAATAAAATTAATAAATTCAATAATTTATTGTTTTAATAAATATCTAATTGCCAGATATGAAAAGTTTTTTGACAAAATCAATTAAATTTGAAAGTGGTATATACCTCTTATTGTCCCTTCTTTTTTTTTTTTTTTTTTTTTAAGATTTATTTATTTACACAAGCACTGGATACAGTCAGAAGCGCGGGAGGGTGAGAGAATTCACCAGAGCTAGAGCGGAGAGCAGAGCGGGCAGAGTGATGAAGCACACTCCTGAGGGGAGCAGCGGGCGGCAGGAGAGGTCTGCGGCCATGTGGGACCCTCGCCTGCCCGGCGGCCCGGAATCAAACTGGCGCTGTAGAGGCTGCGGGCATCTTCGCAGCCCAGCACTCAACCGCTGTGCCATCAGGGGAGGCCCTTATTGTCCCTTCTTTTTAATGATAGGCAGAATGATATAGCCAAAGATTATATGTGAGATAGTAAATATAGAATGTATGACATAATGTGATCTCTGTGTAAAAAATAAAGGTAATGTGAAAATAATACATGTTCATAGAAATGAAAAAGAGAGATGGGAAAAATGAAAATATGCAACAAGGTTTTTAGAGGAGTTAATGAAAAACAGAAAACGATTTTTTAACAAAAGAAATACTTTGCATTTTGCCAAAATTATTTTATATATAAGTTAAATGACGGTTTCAAATGTGGGTAAATAAGTCTTTAGCTGCAAAATTTCAGAGACAGGCTCTAATCTTTCCTGATAAAAGTCAAGTCCAGTAAGAAGTTCCACATCACGGACACGGGCGACATGTGCTTCCAATCTTTCTTCAATCCAAAGGGCTTCAGGTTTACCTTCCTGAAAAAGAGAAACAAGTGACTATTTTCCATAGAGCATGATTTTTCATTAACAGGAAAAAAGATCTTTTATTATTCAAAAGTTGTCCTTTCCTATGATTTTATTGCCTTAAATCTTAATCTGATATAGCTAAATTTTATTATTAAAAGAAAAAACAGGTCTCCCTGGTGGCACAAGGGATTGAGTACGACACTATGAAGCAATCCAAGGCCTCTGCAGCACGAGTTCAATGCCCAGCCCGCCAGGGGACAGACCTCTTCTGTCTTGCCCGCTGCTCCCCTCGGCAGTATATTTTGGTCCATCTGCCTATTCTGTTCCCCACTCTGTCTCTGGTGAATCCTCTCCCCCCTCAACATCTCTGGTCTGTACCCTAGCTCTTGTATGCGTAAATAAATCTATAAAGAAAAAAGAAAAAGAAACAAATATTCTACAATAAACACAGACCATTACAAAGTCATAAAGTTTAGCTATTTTTCTATTTACTTGCAGATACATATTTTTAAAGAAATAAAATATTACAAGTGACATTTAAGTTCCCTTCATCTACTCAGATATAATCACTATTATAAATCAGTATAAATTCTGCCTATATTTTTGAACTTTTACTGCACATCAATATACAATATATAGCATTTGTTTCAGTTTTCAGTTATGTAAATGACATAAATAGTAATCTATAATTACTTTTTCACTCATCATGTCTGTAATCTATCCATGGTGCTCTATCTAGATGTAGTGATTTTACTTGCTATTAGCCATAGTTGTGGTATTTTCTCACTAATATGTGGCATGGTTTAGCTTTTACACCATTATATTGATGATTTTTTGCATTATAAGTAACACTGTAATGGATAGGTTGGCACATGTCTCCTGTGTTGAAGAACATGAGTCTCTAGGATATACAGATGGAATTGCTGGATCATAGAATCACAGACTACATGCAATTTTATAACTTTACCTGATGTGAAAACTAGCATTCCTCAAAGTGTTAATAGCAATTAACAGTTCCATTGGCTATGGAGGATAATTCCATTTCCCCATATCCTTGCCATATCCGTGCCAAACCAATGTGTGACATAATATTTTATCCATGTTTAAATCTAATTACACTAAGTATTATTATTGTTGAGTATCTTTTCAAGTATTTTTTGACCATATAACTTTAAATTGTTTTTTTACTCTATAAAAGTTAGTTGAATAACTTAAAGCCATAGATTTCTATGAAATTCCTTATTTATTAATTTTCTGGTATTTGTATGACATTGTTAATTTTCAGTTAAAATTTTTTAAAAGAAAGTATAATAGCTGGCTTAATTCAATATCTTTGAATAATTCTCACTTGACTTCAGCACAGTGTTTTTTAAATATAGAGCCTTAAAATAGGCAGCTACTATTTGAGCAAGAGGAAGTGTAAAAGGAAATTATTTTTTGTTTCTAACCACTAAGGCATTTCTCTGTGTGAGACTCACAATAGGAGGTTTTTGTTGTTTTTTTCTTTTTTAATAAATATGCAATGTATAAATTTGAGCTCCTATTTCCACTGGGAACTTAATTCAATCATTTTTTTTAAGTTTTCTCTCAGTTGGCTTATATTACTCTGTTCTCTCATAGATTATTTGATACACATCCAAGTAAATGTTCAGTGAACACCTGACTATTTTCCCTATTTTAAAATTTTAATTAATTATCTAAAGTACAAACTTAATCATATTTAGGCAGGGGTGAGATTCAAGCTATTTAATATCAGGTAGTTCACCAGCACCAACCCATCTGAAAAGAAACTACCTATAGACAACTTTGCCAGCTGTACTAGTATATCCCAACAGAAGAGTAGCCTTTTATATACAGTTTTTATAGCCTATATTACAATACATGCTTTTGATTATACATGTAATATATATGACCTGTTATATGAATAGAAGTATTGTGTAGCCCCAAAATACAACACAGTTTGTGAGGTTTTTTTTTGAAGCAATATCATTTTCAACCCATAATCACTTTCCCCCCAATGATTCTCGCATAATTACTTCCTTAGTCTTGCTCCTTAAATGCTGCTACTACACTAATGAAACTACTTTGTCAAAAATGACTTGAGTGGATTTTTTCAGAAGCTTAGTTGACTACCCCAAGCCTCTGAAAGTTCCTCCTTTGCCTTCTAACTTTTCACTTGTTCGACAATTCTTTCTATATCTCCAACTAATTAGTTTTTTCTATGCTGGAAATGCAGACATTTCTATCAGTTTGATATTTGGATCCCATCTCTCCACTTTTTTCCCTTTGGCACTTTTACCTCACACTTCCATGATTTAGTACCAAATCTGTGTTTACAATCTTAATATCTCATCCACACGGGAAATACCTGTATTTTCCAAAATCTGCTGAATAATTTACAATAAGAATAGTCACTTGGACTTAAGATAACATCCTTATTTATCTGATTGGGTTTAATGATACAAAGTTGAAAGGAGAAAAAGGAGAGGAGCAAGAAAAGGAAGAATATAAAGAAATATGAATAGAGTTCCTAGAGCAAGCAAGAGGAAGAACTGTGAATCTATTATTTCTACAACAAATATCAGTTCCCTCAGGCTCCTTATAGTGGGAGTACCTCCCACACTTAGTGATTACAATATTTAAAAGTATAGAGATTTTTATACAATGTAATCCTAAAGCATGCCAACTATTTCATTGGGTGCTTAAAGCACAGTTACTAGTTCAAATAGTAGTGAAAATGTTGACTGATTTGGATAGATATTAAGGAACAGTTTTTGTTATATATGGTACTTTCCTGAGTAGTTTGATTATAGGATATTTTGCCTGTATACAATTTCACTTTGTGTTGACTTTATAATGTAACTCCATCATGAGATGTGATTCTTTTTTAATGGCTACCATTTACTTACTATTTATTGGAAATTTTTAAGTTTTTATATAAAAAAAATCTTGTTTACGGTCCTCCGTGGTGGCACAAGGGGTTACGTGTAAGCACTATGAAGCAATCTGCAGCTACTGTAGCAGGAGTTCAATCCCCGGCCAGAGAGGTGACACACACGGGTGCAGCAGACCTCTCCTGTCTTGCCTGCTGCTCCCCTCAGCAGTGTATTTCAGTCAATCCACCTGTTCTGCTCCCCACTCTGTCTCTGGTGAATGCTCTCACCCCCACCACCTCTGCCCTGTACACGTAAATAAATAAATCTTAAAAAACCTATTAAAAATAAATAAAATATCTTGGTTAATCGTCACAGCAACTTCATGAAAGGAGGTGAATTCTTTTCATACAATTGAAGAAAGTGACATTAGTTTATTTACCCAAAGAGATGAGGTCAATAATTGAACCCAAGATGTCCAACAAACTCAGAATTCCGGTTCTGTGCTAGACTACATCTCATATATCTGCCTTGATATTCCACTAGTCTTTCAATCTGAAGACCACCAAGAGCAAATGCATTAAGAAAGCAGGCAACAATGAAATTTATGATTAATTTTCTAAAGCCCTGTGTAGGGTAAAGAAAATATCAGGCTTTTCTGCCCTTCCGCCATCAGGATAGATGATGGATCCTTGTCCTGAATGCATGCCTGATGGCGGGCACCTGGAATAGGGTGTGGGCCTAGGTGGATGGGATTCAGCTGAGCTAAGACTGTGCTTTTTTAAGGGCGGCATCACGGGGACGCCAGCAGCAGCAGTAGAAGCCGAAGCAGAAGCCGAAAGAGAAGCCGAGAAGCAGCAGAACGAACGCTAGAGAGCCCAGATAGAGTGAAGACTTGCTGGGGGCTGGGAGGCCTGCCAGCCTCCCAGCGCCCCAGCCAGCACCCCTGCCTGCCATATGCCTGGTGAACCCCAATAAAAGACCAGCAAAAAACCACTGAGGACTCTGACTCCTCCTTTACCCGGTCTGCATGGGATCAGAAAACCTATACTGTGTCCTGTCCTGACCTTACACCCTGGATAGAAAGCAATAAGGGCCTAGAACAGGAAAAGCAAATACTTTCTTTTTAAAAACCTATTTTAATCAGTCTATAATGGCTAGCCAGACCTTCTGTGATAAAGAAATATTTAATCCTGATTTGGTGGTAAAGAGTATAACACTGTACCAGGAACTCTTCCATTGGAAGAGGAAGTGAAAAAGGAGGACATTCTTTGTCTCAACTAAATAAAATTATGACAAGAAAAACAGGAAGAAATTGAACTAGACAACACCTTCTGATTGCTTCCTGTTTGGAAACTCTTCCTCACTCTAGGACTGTGAGTGACCCAGTGTTCAACCTCTAAACTTTGCCTTCAAACTTTAGTCACTGAAAAAACATTAAAATACTCAAGTTCAAATCCTATCTTAAAGACTCAACTGGAATGCCCGTACCCTACAGGAAGCATTTCTCCTCATGTCACTCATCTCTTTCTTACTCTATTTTCTTAGAGCATTCTCTAAATGCTAGAATATGCATCCCTTTAAATAGAATTTATGTATATCTATAAAATACATAAATTTATGCCTCTGTACCTCCAATAGCACAGTGTGATGAACGCAGTTAAGTGTTGAAGAAGTAAAAGAAAATAGATGGATCCCAATCTTGTCTAGAATTTAAGCTTTAATTTCCAATCCTAATAGACTATAAGACTTTCCATATGAACAACTATTTCCACAAACTTAACGTGCCTATACTTAATTATCTTATCTAGCTGCCAAAATAGTTTTCAATCCTAGCGTCTCTTTTTCCTAATTACCTACAGTTAAAATCTCTGATTCATCTTTAAATGTCTCTTTTCCTTTGACTCTAGCATCCAATTGGCTACCAAATCCTCACCAGTTCTCACTCACGCCTTACTAATCTCCATCTGTTCCGATTCTGCCCATCCTTCAGGGCCTAGCCCTGCTCCTGTCCCATTTAATGAAACCTTTATTGATCTTTGCAGCCAAAAGTATTTTGAATTTGAAAGACTAAATCCTAAATAATAGTATTTGGCAATTAATCCTGGCTTTGTGGTGTGTCTTACTTTTAACTTTAAAAATAACTATTGTATTACTGATTGACCCAGTTACGTGTCTCTATCTCATTTATATATCAAAGTTGTATATGAATTCCTTGAGTTCAGAGACATTGCATTCCTCTTTGGTGCATTCTGATAAGTTTCTATCACAATACTGCACACTTATATTGATTCTCAATAAATTTGTTTAATGACTTCAACCCAACTAGCAGAATACATTTTTTTTCCTATAAACAACATTCTGAAATAGCTATTAACATAGAATTTGCCTGATTCAAAAAAAAATTCTTTTTAAAGATTTATTTATACATACAAGCCAGAGGCGCGGGGGTAAGAGGATTCACCAGAGAGAGTGGAGAGCAGAACAGGCACTGATGCAAAACATTTTTTGTAGTGACTTAATAAATGATGTTAAGCCACTTCTTAAAATTACTTGTTTCAAGTTGATGGAATTTTTATATTTATATATCAGTTTACAAAACACTAATTCAGTGTCAACTTTGGTGCAAAACATTAAGGTTTGTGTCCAGATTAAAATAAAATTAGTAAGATACCATTCCTTCCCTTATTAATGAGTGTGAATAATGTGTATATATATAAAATACATGAAATATTTATTTATAAACATGTTCTCACATAGGTATATATATATTTTCAAATTGATAGCAATAATATAGAGATCAATATTGGAAAAAAAAAACCCTCATAAATTAGGTCATGAAACGCCTAAAAAGTATACATAGTAGTCAGGGTCATTTCATTTCTACAAAAACTCAGATGAACTCTGGCTAACCACTTTCTCAGTTCCTAGGGACTTTCCCTGAGCATACTCACAGGACAGCTCTCCACGTTGGTGTGTCGGTGAGGGATGATATATGGAAGGACATCCAAGGGGCCAGTGCACTTGTCAGGGGTGTGGATCTTATCTTTGCAACTAGTCAGAACCACAAAATAGTGTGTTGGGATGGGAACACTGGTGTTTGATACATATCTAAAACATAAATGAAAAGATTTGATGTTATTATACTTTCATTTCTAAAAATTATAAATATCTTAACATTTTTTAAAAGAAATGCCAATGCTAAAATATGGTCAAATAAGTTAAATGAATAGAAAGTACAAGTTGTATTGCATAGTTTTGCTTCGATGATTTAGAGCAGACATTTATAGAAAACCATGCCTTCATTATTTAAATACTATGAGAAACTATTAGAATACAAAGGAAAGCAAAACATTCTATTCTACCTCCTGTGTTTCCTAGTTTTGTTGATTTCTAATAGTATAGGATCAGAGAAATGAGTGAGGATTACAAATATAGGCTCTAGGTGTGCACTACCACAAGTTTTTTGATACGTGTGCTAATCCTCTATAATTTACTGTTTCCTCAACTTTAATATGGCTATAGTTTTCTGCTACCAACTTCACATTACAAACATGGGGGTAAATCCATACAATGGATACAAGAGTTCTTCAGTTTCAGATAACAAACATGAAAGTGTTTGTAAAAGTTTTAAGTGCAAATTAAAGGTAAATTAACTATTAGTATGAGTCCACTAAAAGTAACATAAACTGGGATAAGTAGTAATACCCCACCGAGACTTAAAATTTCTGCATGGGCTCAGAGTTAGACTAAGGTTTTATTCCGGCTTTATCACATATTAGTTGTGAAATAGGCAAGATATTCAAACCTTTTGTGCCTCAGTTTTCTCACTTCTATATAAGGTCAAGTGGAATCTAATAAGATGTTTTGTGGATTAAAAGTATTTAAGTGCTTAGAAATGTACCTAGCATGTAGTAAATTGCTCTCAGAGTTTGCTAGAATCATTAAATAATAAAAGAATCAATAAACACTGAAATAAGGATGAAGAAAACAAAATTTAAAAGGCTGCACATTTAGTAGTCATAAATGTTACCTTACCAGATAGTGGAGAAATTATTGCTTTATATAATCTAGGCTTAGACAATCTCTATAATTGTTTGATTTGACCCGTCACACATTTTGATAACAGAAATAACAGGTGAAACTCTCCCTTACTGTGGGCCACAAAGGTAACATTTAGCAAATACTAAGACCAGGTCTAAGTTACAAAGATGTACAGGTTAGTAACATCATTTTTCCACATAAAACTCATATCTTTTACTGGGAAATACTTTTATGAATATTCCACCATTGGACAACATTATTAATTATCACCTTGATTTTTAAATCCATTGCTAGATTGTTCTATACTTACTGATAGTTCATAGAGCCTCCCCTATCTTCTTAACCTCTACAAATCACAGTTTTCCTTTGGCCATTAATTTAGTAATGTTCCATTAATACACTTTTCTTGATGGTTTCTTTTTTCCTGGGTATTTTCCTTCATCCATTGATTTAATTCTGGCCATATACAATTTTTTGTTAAATACTTCCATATTTGAAAATATATGTAGTATCACTATGTAAATGTACTATATGATATTTAGAATACCTGGTTTTAGTTAAAATATTGAAGTTTCACCCATGATGTTCTATCCTTTCAAAATCAAAAAGACCCTTTGGTTTCAGATTACTTACCCTTTAATTTCATCTGGAGAATCAAAATGACCATTAGAATTATAATCAAATACTGGCCCACTAATCACATTTACTCCATTTTTTTCCTTGGCATGTTTTACAAGAAGATCACTGTGAAGGTAATCCCATATTTCTTAAAAAAAAAAAAAAAATGTTAAAAATATCTCCCTCTGTTGAACATGGAAATATTAAACAGCATCAAATTCTGCTTCAATAATTGTCAGTTGTGATTGGAAACTTCTACAAAATAATCCATGAAACATTAAAAAAAAAAAGCATTGGTAATAGAATTTTGTTCATGTCTTGAACTACATTCTTGAAATTATAGTTAAATATGTCTCCAAATTCTTCCCCAGGGATGAGGTTCATTTACTCTTGGGACAGTGAATACTAAAAAGTGATCAGAACACACAAACTACCTTAATTATATGGCTCTTAAATTAGTATTAAAAAATTATGAAAATTCTAGAAATAATTCATCTCAAGTTACAAAGAAACTGTCATAAATCATTCCTGTTCTTATATTTAAAACATCAGAACAAATGATTCATAAGATTAGGAAAAAAATGCAATAAAAGATTTATTTCATTTATAACTTCAGTGACTCAGGTATTTTTAAATTAATAAGATAAATATATACTTACTCTTAAATTCTTTATACATAGGGACCAAATTACTTGTAATTAAAGTATCATATTTATTATCAGGAGTTCTATTGTTTGCTGCAAAACAAATGAGTTTCATTAAATCCAGCTATCAGAGAAAATGTTACATACTACATAATAGGACTATTAATATTATATAATACAATAAATTTATTAACATAAAACAGAGATATTAAATATGATCCCATAAAGGTCATCAATACTACAGGCTATTTTATTCATTTGGTACCTAAAATGGATTCAGTGGTGAGCCACAAAGAGGTATGGCCAAGTGCTAACACCCCTATAATTGTAAATGTGAGAGGAAAATAAGGTTTTTGCAAATATAATTAAGGTAAGGGTCTTGAGACGAAATTATACTGGATTTAGCCTTGACTGTAAATTCAAGGTCTGCAGTCCTGTAAGACGAGGAAGAGAGAAGGCCTTATGAAGATGAGGCAGAGATGGGAGTAATGCCGCTATAAGTCAAGATATGAGCCCTCACAAACTGCAAGCAGTAAGGAGGGATTCTCCCTACATTCTCTCCTCTTGAAGGAGAGAATGCCTTAGCAACACGATAACTTAGAAAGTATGGCCACCATAACTGTAAGAGAATACATTTCTATTTCATATTCAAAAACTTCTACTGCAGTTTAAAAATTTCTGTACAGTGTAAGAAACTATAATTAAACCAAAAAGATACCTTACTGAATGGGAGAAAATATTTGCACATGATAAATCTGAAAAGGGGGCATCCCTGGTGGTGCAAGGGGTTAAGCACAGCACTGTGAAGCTATCCACAGCCTCTGCAGCATGCATTTGATCCCTGGCCCACCAGGAAGCTAACCCACATGGTACATCAGACCTCTACTGTCTCTTGCGCCCACTGCTCCACTCAGCAGTGTGTTTCAGTCAATCCACCTGTTCTGTTTCCCACTCCATCTCTGGTGACTCCTTTCACCTACTGCACCTCTGGCCTATACACCAGTTCTAGTATGCATAAATAAATAAACCTTTAAAAAAATCTGAAAAGGGGCTATTACTTGAACTCTACAAAGAGTTCACATAATTCAACAAAAAGAAAACAAAGAACCCAATTAAAAAATGGGCAGAAGAGCTAAAGGCACTTCCCCAAAGAAGATTAAATATGGCAAGAAATACATGAAAAAAATTTCAAAATCACTTACCATCAGGGAAATGCAAATCAAAACCACAGTGAGATAACACCTCACACATGTGAGAATGGCATATATATATATATATACAAACACACACACACATGCACACATAAAAAATAATCCAGCAACAACAAATGCTGGTGAGGGTGTAGAAAATGGGCACCTCATGCACTATTGCTATGTATTTAGACAGGACCAGCCTGTATGGAAAACAATATGTTATGTAAGTTTCTCAAAATATTAAAAATATGTCTACCATATAATCCAGATCCACTTCTAAGTAGCTACCCAAAGAATGCAAGAACATTCTTGCATTCAAAAGGATATATGCACTCCTATGTTCATTGCAGCACTATTTACATAGCCAAGTTATAGAAACAATCTTCACCAGAGCAGTAGCTTAAAAACATGTGGTATATATAGATATATGTATATCTATCTATATATAGATATAGATATATGTATGTATCTATACACACACACATACACACAATGGAATACTAGCTAACGATAAAAAAGATGAACTTCTGCCATTTGCAACAGCATGGATGGACCTGGAGGAGATTATGCAAAGTGAAATAAGTCAGGAGAAAGACAAATATTGGATGATTTTACTCATGTGGGATATAGAGAGATAAAACAATGGAACTGACAAAACTAAACTAAAACAAATCCTAGAAATAGGATTGTAGAATTGAGGCTACTACAGTGGAAAGAAGGGTAGGGGTGGGGGCTCAGGGAGGAGGGTCCCTGTGGCCTGGAGTTAAGGACTACGGGTACTTTGATGGTGGGGGTGGTGTGGTAACATACATCTAAGAAGGTGTGAACCTCTTCTTCTAATTCATATGCAGTGTTGTAAACCAAATACCTCAAAATAAGAAGAAATATTTTTAAAAGATTCTAGAAAGAAAACAGTAAAAAAAAAAAAAAAAAAAGAAGAAAAGAAAAGAAAAGAAAAAAAATGTGGTATGTATACACTATGGAATATTTCTCTGCTATATAAAAAGATAAACTCCTGCCACTTGCAACAACATGGATAAGACCTAGAAGGTATTATGGTTAGTAAAATGAGTCAGACAAAGACAAACCTTATGACTTAATTCAAATGCAGTATATAGAATACATAAACCCAATGAATTAAATAAAACAAAAATAAACTTTCAGACTATAAGACCAATTAAGTGGCTACTAGAAGGGATGGAGGGAGGATCAATCTGGGAATTAGGGTCAACTATACATCAAAGGACAGAATTAGAACTGTATGTAGTACAGACAGATGCTGATTTATAAACTTCTATAAGGTTATAAAGCAATGTGTTACTTCAATAAAAACTTTTTTCATAATG
The DNA here is from genome assembly GCF_014898055.3 of Talpa occidentalis. Lineage (NCBI taxonomy): Eukaryota > Metazoa > Chordata > Mammalia > Eulipotyphla > Talpidae > Talpa > Talpa occidentalis. The sequence continues at coordinate 127,487,340 of NW_023602073.1, read as the reverse complement.
GGGCAAGAATGGTAAAAACCAAAAAGCTGTAACTGGTAAATGTTGACATGATCATTTTTATTTCTAAATTACCGTTTGGTATCTTACCTAACACTTGCATCAAAGACCAACAGGTGACACCAAGAGGAAGGGCAAACCAGTTTTTGCTGGTTTTGTCCTGAATGTTTCACATACTGTTCCTGGTCATCTGATAGCCTAAGTTTTTTCTACTTTATAAAACTATGTTATGAAAATTGGGAGAGCAAGCAAACATTGCATCCTTTTCAGAGAAAAATAATAATTAGCTTACAATGGAATTTCTAACAACTCCATGTGCCTAGTTGTTTAGTTATTAACTTCATTTCCTTGTCAAGGCAAACATTTATGTGTCAACCAGTAACTTATGGCCAAACGGGAACAATCTTATATGCCGATTAAAAGAATTTTATTAGCTAAGATGTTACAATTATTTATGGTTTATCATAAGGTTTATGCAAACTTGGTATTTCTAATTTTGATTAGGTGTTTTATTAAAATATATCAGTTTATTTTTCCTAATTCTGTTGGAACTTTTAAATTGATGTGCTACTTGCTTTCATTAAAACTTTTTCCCCAACTATAATTTCAGCAGCTCTAAATTATAAATCTCCCAATTGGCCTCTTTGGTCACAGTTTCCAGGAAAAAATGAAGCCAAATATCAAGAATAAACACATTCCCAGAAGTTGAAATTGTTGAAAATCTCATGGGTAATTTCATGAAAATGGTATTTCCTACTAAACAGGAAAGAGATTGGAGTTTGAGAAAAATTACAGTGGCTTTTGCATGGTCCCATGAAAAAATTTTTTTCTTAAAAATCTTACAGTTCATTTGACTGCTTAATGCCTGGATTTAAATTGTTGGATATCAGTATGAGTGAGAGGCCTGAATTACAGCCTGATTTCTTTTTGCAGGTACAAATGCAGGCTTGATGCAGGCCTTGGATGGTAACAAGGGAAAAACAAAATGATTTTTTGACTCCCTCTATAAGGAATCTTCAGTTTTAAAATTAAAATTAAACTTGCCAAACTCCCTTCACATCTGGCCCAGATGTGAGCTTATATGTGGTTCCCACTGCAAAATGTATTAGTCTTTATTATAGCTGTCACATCTGGCCAGCCCACAACCACTGCAAGCCTCCTGGGTAGCGAGTTTAGCCCAAGCAGGTAGTTTCAGAGAGGAGCATATGTTTAAGGCACATGCCCACATCCAGTTGATGATGGCTTCCTAAGCTGCTGCTCTAAAAAAAAGCCATACTAACCAAGTGGGTAGAGGAAGCCGTGGGTGATATTCAAGTCTGGTAAGTAGAAGGAACACTTTTGGCTCTCAGAAGGAGCAACCCTGACATCAGCCCGCAGACAGTCTGAGACATTGAGAAGAAGCAATGTGTTTCCCTGCTGAAAGAGAGGAAAGAGAAAAAAAAATTACGCCCACATTTGTGGCTCACTCGTGGCCTTATATGGTTTGTAACTTCCCTCGAATGTTTTTCATTTAACCTTTTCCTATTTTCTTAGTGAATCAGGTCTACGCAAGCAATGGAAATTGATGTCTTCAGCAATGTTTTCTTCTGTGCTTCCCTTCTGGTTAGGGACACCAGGAAGGTAAATCAAATACACCTTGGCAAGGAATATTTTGCAGAACAAAACCTAAACTGAGAGCAAAGAAATAATGGGAGCAACTACTAAAAACCAGGATCCTTTTCAGGATTTAACTTTTATGTGACTGATATATATTGCACTTGCCAATAAAAACAGAATAAAATATAAACAATTCATTTTTAAAGTACAGATATGAACTATGTATAGTTGGGTAAGGACTTCTAATCAACCTAAGACTAATTAAAAGAAAGTATAGCTGTCTAAAATTTTTTATTTGAGCATTTAAATAAATTTGTAGGTATGCTTCATTTATCATTTAACGTGGGAATATATATATTTTTTACAATTTTCTTTGTAATTCTATTTAAAGACATATACATTAAGGCCTTCCTTGGTGGCGCAAGGGGTTTAGTCTCAGCACTATGAAACAATCCACAGGGATTGCAGAAGGAGTTTCATCCTCGACCAGGTTGCTGACCCACATGGTGTGGCACAGCAGACCTTTCCTGTCTCACCCGCTGCTCCCATCAGCAGTGTATTTCAGGAGAGATGCCTGCTTTGCTCCCCACTCTGTCTCTGGTGAATCCTCTCCCACTCCTGTACCTCTGGCCTATATCCCAGCTCTTACATGCATAAACAAATAAATCTTAAAAAAAAGACTAATACAATAATTATTCACTAGCAGCATCCTAACCCACACATTTAAAGCAATACAGTATTGCCTGATCCTAGTTTGATTAGCCTTAGTAAGTAAACATGTTTCTATTTTTTTTCACAGATTTTCATTTATATGCCCATGACTTCTCATAATGTATACATTCTTTTTTTATATAAATTTTATTTTTATATTCCCCATACAATTGCAACCCCCTTATTTTGACCCTAATCCCTCTCCTCCCCGCACCCCACCCCCCATAGAGTGTCTCTGGTTCATAGTTATTTGTTGATTTTGATTTTCACTTTCTTATAGTTCTTCATTTTCCTGGTCCCTTATTTAAGTTTTCTAAATTCCTGCTATATTACTCAGCATTCAAAAAAGATAAACACATGCAATTTGCAGCAACATGGATGGTGCTGGAAGGGATCATGCTCAGCGAAATAAGCCAGAAAGAAAAAGAAAAATACTGGATGGTCTCACTCATAGTAGGAATGTATACATTCTTAACAAACATTTCTAAAATTTATAAAAATGATTAAAATAGGATATCCTTATTTTATTCACTGCATTACAATAAAACAAAAATCAGTTGTTGTACCTAAAATGCATGTGGTAATAGTTTTGCTGTGTGTGTGTGTATGCATGTATATCAAATCATCATGTTGGACACCTTAAACTTACTTCAATAAAACTGAAGGAAAAATAAATAAGTAAAATGCATAAGCTCAATTTATAAAGGATAAGGCAATGTATACTGTGTGCCATACTCTTAGGCAAGAGAGCACTGTGATGAGGTATATAATGGGCAGGAGCAGAAGACAAGGGAAGTCTGAGGAATGTCAAGCAGAGAATGTACCCCCAAATGTTCTGCAATGCTCCAGGTGGAAAACACTGTACAGATGTTGAAGAAACTTCTCATCTGACTGAAAACATTTATCTTTGCTCCCTTCTGAAATCTTATTATAAAGACAACAATGATGAAAAGACACAAAGGATGAAAAGACATTTCCAGAAACTGGAAATCAGATAAACATTGTTTACTGTTGTGACCTGACTCAGATCAGGTCCATCGTTGGGGAGAGCACAAAGAAGTTAATTCCTGTTGTGAAACCTCAGAAGGGTAGAACTTGGAGTCTCCTAAGACAGGGAATGTGTGTAGAACTAAAAGGAATAGGATAGACTGAGACTGTGGAAAAGAAGCCAAGCATAATGCCCAGTCACTGAAGAGGCTGAATCAGAGGGACAACCAGACTACAGGGACAACCAGACTACAGGACACAAGGCACCCCAGAGAGCAGGTGTGCCGAGATGAAAACAATGAGAGCAAATAAAAATCTATATAATGAATGGTAAGATTCCTCCATCTCATTTCCCACATGTACCCTTATATGCTGAGTCAGATTAGAAGTTCTTTTTGTTGTTTGTTTAAACAAACCAAGAAAAAGAATAATTAGATATTTCTAGTGGGAATCCCCAATAAAATGGCTGGTTCTCATTGTGATCAACCTATACTAAGTCTCTCAACTAGCAAGTTCCAGGAACAAAGTTTAGTGACTTACTCTTAAAATGTGGGCTGACAGCCAAGGGCCACGAGATATTTGGAAAAAGTGGGGGAAGAATCAAGAAAAAAAAAAGAAAATGGAGAGAGCAAAAGAAAACTTACTATCAGAGAGATAGGACCATATATGGCATCCCCAGGGAAAGAGCAGAAAGCACTAAAAAAAATAATGGAAAAGGTAACAGAAAGAGATCTTAGAATTTAAATACTAATACTAAAATATCCAATAAGATCTAGAAGATGAAGTTGCCTATATCTCTCAAAAAGTGGAATTAAAGACAAGAGATAGAAGAAAAGTAGAGAACATATAAAAATACTAGTGGACCAGTCTAGGAAGTCTAATGTCTTATTAATCTTAAAGACATAATTTATCTAAAATTCTAAAGCTAAACCATCAATTAGTGTAGAATAAAAAACATTTTGAGATACATTAAAAAATGTCCTCTTCCCTACTTCCTCTTTTGAGGATGTTCCTGAGTGATAGAATCCACCAAAACAGAAGAAAAACCACAAAAAAGGTGATATTTGTCTTAGAGACCATAGATTTACTCTCAATGTCTATTTTATTCCCCTGGTGGTGGCAGACACTGAAAAGCTAAAAACATTTGATTATATTCTTTCAAATATATATCATAGTAAACATCTCTGAATGACAATTTTTCTTCATTTGGCATAAAGGGGACATAAAGATGTAAAATGGAAGAGTCAAGCTATCCTTTGCTGACTAAGCAACCCCATGACATCCAGAAAGTTTTAAGTTGGTATTTCTTACCCCACAGGTTGTGGTATTGAATACTCTGAAACTTCATGTTTAGTAAGTTCTACAGGACATACATGTAAGCCTTAGAAACATTTTCCATAATGTAAGTAAAAGTAACTGCCTGCGTTCAACATAAGGACAGCAATACTAGGAAGAGACAGGAAGGGGCCTCTTTTATAAATGGGGGATTTTGCAATAGTCAGCCCTCTAGAAGGATGCAGGAGAGGTAAGCTCACATTTCTGAGTCTTGAGCTCTTGTGAGAAAACAGTAAACCCCGACCTCAGCATCTCCAAAACACACACACACACACACACACACACTCATTCCTGCCATAAGACTTCCTTAAAGTTTTTTAAGCCAAGGGACAGAAAGTCAGGAAAACAATAAATAGAACTCAGACACTGAGATAAATTCTGAACTCCCTAACTCTCAAAATTCTTCAAAAGAAGTAGATGATGAGTGCAGACAGGAAAGTGAGATGTTTTCCTTTCTTGTCTAGCATGGGTACAAAATAGAACTGACAGAAAAATTCTTTTTATTGAACTTATAAACTCATTTGACCTGTAGGCTAAATGTAAAAACCAAAGTGTATTTATTTGAATTGGATAATTATTATGCTGCTGTATGGTAAGAATAATAATTATATATTTTAAAATTATTCTGGTCATGTGTCTTTTTTCCTACAAAGTAAATCATTCCTCATCATTAAAAAAAAATGGTTGCAGCACACAATAATACCCCTATTTTTTAAAGACAAACAAGAGTGAATCAGCTTTTATAGTATCAGAGATAACAAGCTTTAGAAACAAAAAAGGCTTTGTAAGAACTTAAGGATATGGGAGATAAGTACATCTATGGTATTTTCCAAAGCTGACTACATTTCTTCTCAGAATATGCCCTATTGCACAATAAATTTCTGAAATATATTTTAAATCATTAGTCTTGCTCTTATTTTCAACTTTTCACCTAGCTACAGAGCTAACAGCTCTCATCTTCCTACTGAGTAGGCCCGACAGTGATCAACCTTAATGGTTTTGAAGCAGTTGTTGTAGGACATGACTTGAAATCACAACTACTTCCCCAGAACTCTTCTGAGATAATAACAACAAAAATTAGAAAACCCACCAAAACCACAGAAAAACAAAAGCTCCATAAAACTTAAAGGCACATGCCAATTGGGTCCATGCTCCAAAAAGTGCTTATTTAAAGTCTGATTTTTCAAACAGAACTGATACAACATTTTTATGTGAATCTCAAAACATCCTTGTATGTAATTTTCTTGAACCACAACATACTAACAGAGTAATTTCTGAATTAGAAAGCAGAAAATTGCTAGAATTCCATCCTGTCACAAGGAGGGAGAAATACACAAGTACTTCTGTGGGATCAGTGAAAGGACAGGAATTTTTGGTAACAAAGAAGCTAGTTTTAAAACAATAACAAAAAAGAATTGTACTAAACTTCTTCTTAGCCAGAGACCACTTCAAATCTCTCTGTCTTTGGCTTCCACTAAAGCTCATATAAATTCTGGAATGTGAGATAGCAGGGAAAAGTACTAAAACCACAGAAATTTTCACATAACCCCTAGGAGTACCTGAACTTTTCAGAAACAGAGAAATGAATAGTAAGACTGGTCTTGAATATATTGCCCTTCTCGAAAATGAAAAAGAAACTGTTGTAAGGGATAAATGACTTCAGATTACTGTTTTCATAGTATATTTCACAGTATGTTGAAGAAAATCACAAACAACGGTTGTGCACATTAATAAAGAGATGTTGCCATTTACCATACATTGGAACTCAGGTCATTGTCAAGTGTTTGCCCAGGCTGGGAAACAGCATTATTGCTCTCCTTCCACTGACCACAATTAAACCTTTGTCAGCAACAGAGCTGGCTTTCTGAACAAAGCTTTAATTAGCAGCAGGGAAAATATGCCTTGTCTTTCTCCTAAAATCTTGAATTGGAATTAGAAGAGTAAATAAACAGGATCACTTCCTTTTCCATAAAAAGATGTGGCATCTCTGTACACTTACCAACCACAGTAGTAGGTTTGGGTTTGTCATCAATTTTTGAATCTAAAATAGTAAGATTTTTCTCTCCAGAATAAAGGGAAAAAAGTTGATTTACCCCCTGTGATGGTTGATACCCGCTCTGATTGAAAGTTCTGCTTTGTCTTTAAATCTTTATAAATAATGACTGAGATTAATTCACTCAATAAGAATTTATTGGGCAGCTTATTTTTGATGTGCTGAGAATATGTTAAATAAAACCCTTCCTGGCCCAAAGGAGTGTTTAGACTGATTTTTGGCAGACTTTGACTTTTATTTATATTTCCCTGGTTGCTAATGAGGTTCAATTGCTTGGCTCATATACCTTGCTCATTTTAAGTTACAGTTTGTTATTCACTTGTTTATTGGTAGAAATGTATTATTCTGTTTCCTAATTATTAATCTGAATAGTCATTGTTTCTTACATGCAATGCAAATATATTGTCCCATCCATAACATCAGCAAAATCTATCGCCTCTGCATATTTTATGGTTGTTTTGGAGTCCTAAGAAATCCTTTTCTAAATGGAATGGAGATTCCTTAAAAAACTAAGAATAGAAATACCATATGATCCAGCAATGACACTCCTAGATATTTATCCAAGGAATATGCGCCCCCCCACTATGTTAATAACAGCATTATTCACAAGCATGAAAGTAATCTAAATACCCATTGGGGGATACCTGCATTAAAAAAAAAAGACAAACTGTTTTTTTTATACTCAGTGGGATACTACTCAGTCATTAAAGAAGATGAAATCCTGCCTTTTGCATCAATATAGATGGAACTTGAGGTAGTTATGCTATGTAAAATACCAGAAAGTGAAAAACAACTATCAGATAGTTTTTCTCATATATGGAAATAAAATAACCAAAGCAAATGAACTAACAAAATGCCTCAAAAATAACTCTTAACTATAAAATTTTAGTTATCAGAGGGAAGGGGATGGGGTGAGGGGAATGATTAGGGGGTCAACTTGAGAATGTGAATGTCATTAGAATTTTGGTGGTGGCTGCAGTGAGGTATACATACCTATTGTATGAAGTTGTACTCCGAAGTTGGTACAGTATTATAAATCAGTGGTAAGTCAATAAAATTTTATTCTAAAAGAATAAGAAATCTTTCTCTATCCTATAGGTCATAAAGATAAACACAGGGAAATATGGATTTGCAGTTCACATTTAGTTCTGTAAATCTGCCAGCAATTTAATTTTCTATATGGTATGAAGTAGAAATCTAATATTTTCTTTCTCATGGTAGCCACCTTTCTCAGTGCCATTTATTGAAAAGGAGTTTGCCAGGTAGTGAAGAGGGACAAGGATTTAAATGACTGGCTTCTCAACCCCAGTCTGGGAGAGGTCTGTGGCAGCATACCTGTACTTTTAAGCCCAACATAACTTTTTAGAGTGCTAGATCCTTCAGGAAAGGATTTCCACCAATTCACATTGTGTTCCTGTGCCTATGACAGTGCACAACAGATAGTAAAGTCATTATTCAATAATCAAATAAATACAAAGACTTTTACAAGTTACCACCACCTTCTAGGTAGGAAATATCTTCTACTTGGGAAATATCAAGTGAATAGCACACTGGCCTCTGTGCTTCCTATTGAATACCTTGAAATCTTTTCCCTACCTGACTTACCTATTAGTCAATTGACCTGTAAACACTTCTTAAGTTCCCCAGGCAAAATAATGTATTTTCTTTTGGTACCCACATGACACCTAAAAGTACTTTCAGGTAATACCTGGGACACTGACAGTTTAGTAGGCTGTCTTTGGGACTCTATTGTAAACAAAATTCAACTTTCAGAGTATTAGTGAAATACACATTTTTTCCAGCCCAAGTGGATCAATGGAACTTACCAGAGGGTTAGTGATGGTATAAGAGCTCCACAAAGGCATCATGATAGTTTTCCCAAATCCACTGATATAGTCCCTGTGATAAAGGAGACAGTGTCCCTTGTTTTCCTGCATAACTCTGGGCCTCCCAAACGGCAAGTTTAGTTTCTCTGTTGCTGATTCTATAATAAAAATATTTGTGAAATTAGCTAATTTTTCCATGCATAATGTCTTCCAATCTCTGATGATTTATCATTTGCTGGGTTCTCTCTCTCTCTCTAAATACACACACACACACACACACACACACACACACGCACACACACACACATACATATTTACATTTTAAAAGGACAGGTTTATTAGGAAAAGGAGAAAGAAAAAAGAAGCACCTGCACAGTCACAGGTGGGCAGGAGAGCTGCCTACTCTGATAAATATTTTACATATTTAATCAGCTTTAATTGTCACATGTACACCTACCCTGAGGAAGGTGTCATTATTCCATTTCTATTCTACAGATTATAAAACTAACTGTTTAGCCAGGCAGTTCAAATCTCACAGGACATATTTGAAGAGAAAAAATCTTGAAATCCAAAGTGTTTGCTTTATAGCAAAGATGACCTACTTTAACATTTGTCACAGGAAAACTATTAGGGTTTAATTAGAAGTACGTCCTGGGGTACTTATTTAATTTTACTTCTCTGTCATCGTAATCTAAAAATCCACTAATTGGGCCTCCCCGGTGGCGCAGCGGTTGAGCGCTGGGTTGCGAAGCTGCCCGCGGCCTCCGCGGCGCCGGTTCGATCCCCGGCTGCTCCCCGGCCACCGGAGGAGGGTCCCACATGGCGGGCAGACCTCTCCTGCCGCCCGCTGCTCCCCTCAGCAGTGTACTTCGGTCCTTCTGCCTGCTCTGCTCCCCGCTCTGGCTCTGGTGAATTCTCTCGCCCTCCCGCGCTTCTGACTGTACCCAGTGCATGTATAAACAATGTATAAACAAAACGAACGAACAAACAAACAAATAAAAACATGCCTCTAAAAAATAAAAAAAAAAAAAATAAAAATCCACTGATTATTAATGGTTAAAAACCCTGCCCAGTATTCATGCCATGGAATAACTCTCAGCAGATTATAAGAATTATTAAAACAATCAACACACATTTACTGAACTCTTGCTATGAGCCAGGCATTAGTCTAAGTATACATACATGTTAACACAATCTTCACATCTGTGTAAAACAGGTGTCTCCATTTTATAAATGGTGAGACAGAACTAAAAAGAACTAACTAATGCAACAATATTTAAAATTTAATGAGCAATATTATCTCTTTAGACCACTTTTCTAAATTCTCACCATGGATTAATTAATTAATATTTACAACTACATATAAGTGTTTGCCATTATTATTAATGAAGAGACTGAAACACAGAGAGGTTAAGTAATTTGGCCCAGGTTACACAGCAAAGATAAAGTGTAGGGTGTTTATTTATTTATTTATTTTTTTAAAGTAGCAATCTGTTAATTTTTTTTTTAAGATTTATTTATTTATTTATATAAGCACTGGGTACAATCAGAAGTGCAGGAGGGTGAGAGAATTCACCAGAGCCAGAGCGGGGAGCAGAGCAGGCAGAAGGAGCGAAGTACACTGCTGAGGGGAGCAGCGGGCGGCAGGAGAGGTCTGCGCGCCATGTGGGACCCTCCTCTGGTGGCCAGGGAGCAGCCGGGGATCGAACCAGTGCTGCAGAGGCCGTGGGCAGCTTTGCAACCCAGCGCTCAACCGCTGCGCCACCGGGGAGGCCCTGTAGGGTGTTTTAATGAGTCTTTTTGTACCACTAACTTCTGTGGCTATCACCTCCAGCCTTGATGGTGTTAATATGGAAGGCACTTGGGAGCATGGACACAGGACATGCATGTCTGACTGTACACATGGGGCATGGGTGTGGACATGTGCAAGTGTGCACACCTGAACCAAGAGGTCAGGGATGTAAAGATGGCTGTGGGAGGATGGCTAAGAGAAGATGAGTGACTACAGAAGCGGCGAGACAACAAGAGAGCCCTGACAAAGAGAGTAAAGATTTGTGGGGGGCTGGGAGGCTCAGTTGCCTGCCTGCCTCCTAGCTCATCCAACCCCCTCCCCAACACACCTGGCCTGTGCCTGCCTCCTTGTTTGTCAACCTCCTGGTGTGCCTGTGTACTTGGTTCCCTGAGAGAGCATTAAAGCCTGTAAAATCCACAGAGGACTCCAGGACTTTCTTTATCTGTCTGCCCAAGTGAGTAGTGTACCTGCCCTGTGCATCCTGGTACTAGAAGAAGTAAACATAGAACTAAACCCCAGGCAGTTTGGTTGGTTCAAATTCAAGAAAGGGAACAGCAGACTGTAGAGGAGGCACAATCATTTCAAGGAATTTGTTGCATTCTTGGAATAGTTATTAACCACCCCATGCTAGCTATTGCTGTTACTAGATCTCATTATTGTTGTTTTGACCCCTGCATATTAGCAATAACATATTGCTTTTATATGCTTTTATATTCAAAAGGCCTTTTGAGCTTAATTTGGAGAATCCTATCAAAGCCAATTGTGTTTTTTTAGGTCTAATAAAAAACTCACATGCTTTCTATGACTTACTTTCTTCTGGTTTGAGATTTAGTCTTTCATTCACAGATGATAGAACAGTGTCCTGAAAGATAACATGGGACAGGATGGGGGAAAGTAAGTCAAAGTAATAACACATGTTTTAAAAGGTGATCAAGATGATTTCTGCAGAAATTACATAGCTACTTTACTCCTGAGCAAAAAAGCCAGACTAACTTTAGTTTAAACTCCAGTTCTGCCACTTAGAAACACACAGGTATTACTACTCCCTGGAATACTCTGTTCTCTGTGGGCATTGGCAAAGGCATGTGTGATAATGGGGCAGAGCATTCTGACTGCAGCTGGAATCAGCTACTATTGATCAATTAGAACAACTTCCTAGTGCTTCTCAAGCTTTAACATGCATACAACTCACTTGAGAGTGTTGTTAAAACGCAGATTCTAAGTTAATAAACCTGGGTTCAGTGGGACGAGAGATTCTGGATCTCTAACCCGCTCGCAGGTAATGCAGGTGCTGATGCTGGGACACACTTTTGCAAGGGCATTTTTTACAGAAAACTCGGGAGTTTGCAAACAGACAAATCAACTTTTTGTGACTTCGAGGAAGTTATCTAGTATCTCTCAGCCCTCTTTATCACTAAAATGAAAATTAAAATACCCACTTTGTAATCTTCATTACTATTATTTTAAATGGTGGTTTTCTTGAGGTTATCTACAACAGTAGATAGGAAACTAGGTTTACTCTGATCTTCTGCTGTTCTGTGGATTTTATTTTTATTGAGAAATTTGATTGGACTTTGTCCCTTAAAGTCTCTTTTGGTTGGTTATTCATTTGGGGCCGGGGTGGGTAGGGGGGATGTAGCATGATGTTACTTTTAGAATTAGAGAATGCCATCTTCTCTGATCCCTGCCCATAAGAAAACAGTTCTTACCTGAAACAAGTGAGGTATTCGTTTACCTCTCCAACCACACATTGGATGTGGCATCAAATGTGTTACAGTTTCAGCTCGTACACTCCTGACAACTGGCCTCCAATTCTATTCTGAAATCCCAGTTCACTCATGTGCTCGAGTTCTTACAGGTTAGCTTGATCATTGCATTTACTAAGTGATTGCATGTATTCAATTGTATTTTAACTCCTATTTTAACATTTTTAATCTCCTTGCCTTTGGTGAGGCCTTTCTTCTCCCTAGAATCTCATCTTGTTGATAGTCTTCTGGGATCTAACATCCTGCTCCTGAACTCAGCTTTGGTCTGATTCACTAAAAAAACCTTCCCAGTGCTGAATGCCAACCAGCTTCCCAGAACTGCCTGATGGGGAGTCTTCACTGCTACCCAAAGGAACACCTCCTGCTTTGAGCACTTGGCTTCTTGCTGAGCAGACTCCACAATGCCTACACCCTGCCCCCGTGTCTCCTGCTTGCTCCCAGCTCATTCTGCTCTAAATAACCAAGCATGACCATCTGCTTCATAGCTGTAAGGGGAATAGTTCATGACAGGAAATCAAAGAGAACTCCAACATTCTACTGTTTTGGTTAGTATGCTCACAATGGAATTAATTATTTCCAAATAGTACTTTGCAGTTTACAAAGCATATTCACATATTTAATCTTACACTGTACCTCTAATTTCTAAACATGGTTTCAGGGCAATACATACAATTACTTAGTAATAGCTAAGCTAGAACACAAACCTGGTTCTAGACTAGTTGGCCCCTTCACATTCTGAGAACACTTACATTTGGTAATTCAGGGCATTTACATCCTAGATCATCTGTGGGCACTGAATTAGTAAAGTCACAAGTAGAAGACTTTGACACTTCTTCTGGATGGGTTGGTTTATAAAAAGGTTCCTTCAGAAGATGGTTCAAACTACCATGGGTACCATTGTTTGGTGCTGGCCGAATGTGTAGAAGATCTGTTTTAAAAAAATAAGTTCAGGATAAAGCATTGATATCTATGAGGAGATGGGAAGAAATAAATGCCTACTGATCACATCCTTAATAAATTCTTCTGCAGTGCAGTAATGGGCTGCATTCAGTTCACTGACTTTCTCCTAAGAGTTTCCATCATGAGTCTAGAGAATAAAACAGCCCCTGTAGCTGAGCTACAGAAAGTTCCATGAACTGTGTCTGTTCCTCTAGAAAAAAAGCATTAGTGAATTTGCTTAATACAGAAAGAACATTTTCCAATTTTTTAATAAAAAGAAAACATACAAGTGTTTTACAAAGATAGACTTTTAAGTGGCTCCTGCTAAGTTTCATTAAATACATCTCTCCTAGAACTGGATCCTAACTGGTAGCTTCTATATATTGTCACCTTTGTCCCAAGGTGACAAACTCAGCCTTGGGAACAAAGAATTTAAATTGTTAAGACTATACACCATTTTTAAAATGGATAATTTTTAGTCTCTAAACCACATTCAATTAATAAAAGCCAGTGGGCAAGATTAAGAGAATTGTGAGTATGTATGTCTGAATTCCTAAAACTAAAGATGAACTGCAACTTACTCATTGCCTCACCTACATAAATGATTTGTAAATATGATGGTCTGAGGCAAGCATGCAGGCAGAAAAGTAGATTAGAGTCCCTAAAACTCTAATTTTTTTAAGGTTTTTTAATACCAAACTTACTAAATGCTTATCAAAATAGGACTTTGTTACCATCTTTTTATGCCAGATGCTTTCTCCCTGTAATGATAAGAAAATACTTGAGGTATTAGTTGTATTTTCCTGCTTTGAAATATTAGAAGTACAATTTTATTTACCTAAGTTTTATTAAATTGTCTTACCATATAATAATAAACAGAAAAGCAAATTTCCTGAGATCTAATGTTTATCATTACTAGAAAAACAAAAAGAATTCACTCTCATACCTGAATATTCCTCACTAATAAATAATTCTTCCTTATCTTTTCTATTTTCTGTCTTCTTAGTGCAGAATATCCACCTCTGGGATTCACTTTACACGGAAGTACTTACCACACATTAGGTTATATACTTCAATATTTTCAAATGGCTCGACTTCAGTCTTCTCTTTAAAACTGGGTCCATGTGCCACAAAGATAGCCTAAGAGGCAACAGTCACACTATTACTATTTAAGACTATTCTTAGATGCTTTCTGAACTCAAAAACTGATGCTGGAAAAAACACAATTTTCTTTCTGTCACAGCTCTTTGATTTGTCTTAGACCTCTGTAAGGATTTCTTTTTAGAATTGAAATTGATTTTTAACCATTTCCACCTGTTATTTGTACCAATCCTAATGAAATATAACCCATATGAGTTTTTTTTTCTGTCTCCTGTTTCCACAGCATCTGAGACCTAAACATTTTAGACTGTAAATACTAGAAGTGTCAAACAGAGATAAACAATTCTTTTCTGGTAACAGATATATATATGGTAACAGTATATATATATTTTTTTTTCTAATACTTTGACTATCTTGAAATATATATATTTCAAGATAGTCAAAGTATTAGAGTTATAGGCTTTAATACAGTAATCAAATAGCACCCTATAATAGAGAAACACCCTGTCTCCAGAGATTTTTCAAGTATTTACAAAGAGATATAACTCACCATGACAATGTTAAAAGCTAGAATATCAATAACAAGTCTAACACATCTTTTTTTCTTATTTGGAATGGGATATGTGGGGGGTGTGGTCTATTTGGGATGTGTGGAGGGGGCAGGTGGGTATATTAACAAATGAAATAAGGTAATCAGGTTGCAAGAATTATGAATCTTCACCTATGGGGGAATACCAAACAATTTTACTCATGGAATTTTACAAATAATTTCTTCCCTGAGCTCCCACACACATCTGGTTTCCTTTCTTCACTAACTCTACTTCTAGATCTTTTTACTAGTAACTCTTTTTCTCTCAGAAATTCAAATAGAAATATTTAGGGCTTGGGGGCCTCCCTGATGGAGCAAGGGGTTAAGATGCAGTGCTATGAAGCTATCCACAGCCACCTCAGCATGAGTTCGATCCCCATTCAGGGAGCTGACCCACATGGTGCAGTAGACCTCTCCTGTCTTGCCTACTGCTCCCCTTAGCAGAGTATTTCAGTCAATCTGCCTGTTCTGCTCCCCGCTGTCTCTGGTGAATCTTTTCATTTCCTCCCCAACTTCTAGCCTGTACCCCAGTCCTTGTATACATAAATAAACCTTAAAAAAGGGGGGGGCCTCCCTGGTTGAGCGCAGCACTGTGAAGCTGTCCGCAGCCTCCGCAGTGCTAGTTCGATTCCTGGCCGGCCAGGGAGAACCCCACATGGTGCGTCAGACCTCTCCTGTCTCGCCTGCTGCTCCCCTCAGCAGTGTATTTCTTCAGTCTGGCTATTCTGCTCCCTGCTCTGCTCTGGTGAATCCTCTCACCCTCCTGAGCATCTGCCTATACCCCGGTTCTTGTATAAAAATAAATAAATCTTTAAAAAAAAAGAAAGAAAGATTTAGGGCTTACTACTCAATCTTTATCTCTACCTACACTTTGTCCCTAAGGAAGTTATCTCATCATAAACTTTCTAAATAATTTATGTACCTAAAACTCAGCTTATCTCTGAGGTAAATTCTTTAATTACCTACATAACATCTCTGTATGTCTGGTAAATATTTCAAATTTAACGTGTGAACTCTACTTTCCCTTCTCATCAGCTGCGGCCAGAGTCTAACATCTTCCCAACAGTTGGCCCCAACACATCAAGCATATTCCCACTTTTGGGCCTTTGCACTGGTTGTTTCTTCTGCTTGGGATACTTGTTCCTTGAATATTTGAAAGTTTAATTCTTTCGTCTTCTTCTAGTCTTCTGTTCAATGTCATCTCAATAAATCTTACACTCTCCATCTTATTCAAAGTTGTGCAATGCTCCCCCATGGCACTCCAAAAACACCCGTTTCTACCTATTAAGCTTTACTTTTTCTTGAGTTCCTATAGTACTTATCCTCTAACATGCCAGATAATATATTCCTTTAAAAATGTCAGTCGTCAATATCCCTGCATTAGAATGAAAACTTCATGAGGACAGGGACCTTTATCTGTTCATTCAGATATATTCAGGACTCCTGAGTAGTGCCTGTAAGAGTGGATGCTCAATACATATACATTGATAAATATTTATCAAGTTAAATATCAGACAATTATAAAAATAATGTTCAATATATATTTATTGATAAGTATTTTTTCAAATTAAATATGAAATAGTTATCAAGTAAATATTTTTTTAAAGCAATGTTACCTCCATGCTCTTAAACTCATTGTCATAACCATGGTTGCCTCCTCCACAGAATGTATTTCCTTTAGACCTATAAAGAAATAACATTATATTGTGACAAATATATTGACATGAGACCATATTGCAAACTGATCTTTAATAGACTTTTATTTAGCTTCTACCTATATATAAGCAGATTTTTCTGTGAACAACAGCATGTAGTCATTTTCATTTTAATGTATGTGCATAACCACAGACGAACAAACAGAATGGTAAGAGAGAAGGAAAGAGAACTCCAGGATTTATAAATAGAATTTAAAAGCCTTTAAATCTTAGATATTAACAAAAGGATAATAACAAAGGCATAAATTTGAAAAAGGAATTTGAATGAAAAAGGAATTTGTCTTCAAGCTTATCTGTCCCTTTACACATTCATGGCTGCACGATTAAGAATTAATTTAAGGGCCTCCCTGGTGGCGCAGCGGTTGAGCGCTGGGTTGCAAAGCTGCCCGCGGCCTCTGCACCGCCGGTTCGATCCCCGGCTGCTCCCCGGCCACCGCAGGAGGGTCCCACATGACGCGCAGACCTCTCCTGCCGCCCGCTGCTCCCCTCAGCAGCGAACTTCGGTCCTTCTGCCTGTTCTGCTCCCTGCTCTGGCTCTGGTGAATTCTCTCACCCTCCCGCGCTTCTGACTGTACCCAGTGCTTGCATAAATAAATAAATAAATAAATCTTTAAAAAAAAAAAAAAAAAAAAAAGAATCAATTTAAGTAGAACTGAGGCAACCAGAAAGGGAGGGGAAAAGGCTACAGAGCAATGGGGGAAGGGACCCAGTGGACTATGAGAAGAGATTATTGGTGCATTTGTGGCGGGTCTGTTGTGTTGTGATAATATGAATTTGAAGAGGTGTGAAACTATACCGCTTAAACATATATAGTTTTCTTAAACACTACCTGATTGATAAATTTAATTTAAAAACTTTGACTAATATATTACTTTAAGCATTTTAGTTTAAGTAGTATAAAAATATGAATAAATAATACTCACGGAAAGTCAACTATAATGCTCGGTAAGGAGAAGTTATATATTCTGTGAATTTGGCATTTATATTTCATTTTTGGTGCTTTCTTACCCAGGTTAGTGCTCTTCAATTCGAATGAACTATCCAAATTTAATTACCTTGTATTCTGCCTACTTTTTTTCCTAGTATCTTTATCTTTGAATTAACAATAAATACATTTAGATTGTTTTCTAAGCAGCCAAGATTTAAATTGGGTCTCTAACAGGGGAAAAAAAAAAAAAAAACTTTCTGTTTTCAAACATTGACCTTAAAAGATTTCTCTCATTTGCTTCCCTACTCCCCAGGACAAATACACACACAATGTTTTCATTTGCTTTTACATTGTAGGTCCAACTGAGAGCAGGACTTTAATTTGTTGTCTTAAACAGCCAACTTTTAAAAAATTCATAATTGACTCTCACTCAGCTTAAATGAAAATAAATTGCAAAATAAAAACTCAGTGAACAGCTCACACTTCAGTCTACCCAACAGAGGAAAGAAAGGATAGACTAAATACTATATGGAATGGGGAAATTGGAGGAAGTATTTTGTAAGGGGGTTTAAATTCACTTACATAAGGAGTCAGTCAATTAACTGACTTAGTTAATGCCAACAAAATTGTTGGCATAAGGCAAAAGGTGTTTAAAATATTTCTATCCTCATTGCATAGATATTTGGCTTCCCAAGATTACTAGAACGACTTGATTAAAGATAATTAAGTCCTAAAGTCTGAGTGGGAGGCTAAAGTAGTCATTAATTAAAGAATGAAAGGCTTTTTTGAATTAAATCATTGGTATTTTTTTTAACTTATCTTTTACTTTTCTTTCTCAGAAAAAAATCTAGTTTTAAAAAAATGTTTTCAAATCCTAGCCCAACTGAATTAGAGAAGTTTAGTAAATATTGAAGCAAAGTTATTTGGAAGCAAAAGACAAAAAGTATTATTTGAAAAAGTCCTATTTTCTATTGTTTCCCAAGTGAAAATTTTAGAAATTTGCTCTTCTAACTGTTCAAGTTTATGTTTTCCAACCACTTTCTTGGCTCTGAAAATTACATATAGAAAATGGAAACTTGTGTTTGGAAAAGATGAGTTGATATTATCATAATTTAGCTCAACTTCCAAGTACTATATGAAATCTTTTGAAAACTAATTCACTTTTATCTTCTCCATGTGTAATTAATAATATGGAGTCAAGCATGGATTTCTCTATCACAGTTGAGTAACGACACAGTTGGGGGATAAGTAAGACTTCTTTCCTGGTCCCAATCAGCTGCCAGGCCCCCTCTTTTTCTTTCCACTTTCCCTTACTTTTCTCTGTTACTGCCACCATTCTAAGCTAGATCCTCTTTATCTCTAACCTGAACAAATTTCCTAATTGGTTATTCTCAATCCGAGCTTCAGAATCTTCCCACGCCCCTCCTCCTCCCACACACACCCCTAATCATATTTAACACTATAACTGTTGGAAATGGAAACACATGTTTTAATAAGTACAAATGAGGGGCAAATATGATGAGCTGGTACAATCCTGGAAAATCTGAGTTTTAAGTTCACCATACATACTCTCCTGATAATGTGCTACCTACGTAATCTTACCATCCTCCATAGCTCCACAGCCTTCCTTGGGACTTTCATAATGCTAAAGAATGAGTCACACATCTTTCTAACTGGTTTTCCTGCAACTCACTTTGACCATTTGCCTCCTTATGGCAGCTGGAGTGAACACCCTGAAATGCAAATCCCACTGCATTGACCGCCAGTCACATTGTGTCTACGGATTGTCTCTTATTTTCTTCATGGCCAGAGTCACACTCCTCAGTCATAAAGAGAAGGTGCTTCCTGCAGCAGGCAACTTCATTCACCCAGTGCCCCAGTATTACAGAACTACATGAACTGTCATCTACTTCATCTTTCTAGATCCCTGATTATTTCTCCTCTTTCTTGGGCAGAGCATTTGGAGAAAGCAGCTCCAAGAAGACAGAGCCTGTCAAACCTCAAGGTTTGGCAAGCCTATTAGTACCTTCCAGCAAAGAAAGGTGGTTCCTTTCCTCCTGCAGACACAGTCCCCTTCAGGGCTGGGTTAGATTTCTGTTCCGCTTATCTTCTCGGCTCAGTGCCTCTGTACAATGCACAGATTGCACAAATACATAAGACAGACCTGCTGTTTGGGGCAGTATTTACCTTAATTCAGCCTGAGTTTTCAAAACTCAGAGAAGGAATCATACCTAACAGGAAGCTTTCTGACATAGGCACTTGGGGAATGTAATCATTCTTTTCACTTGCTTGAACCTTGTACTAGGGTCTAGTGCAGCGGTTGCTAAAGCTGACTGTAACTGTTGTCTACCTCCCTTTTTCAGTGAAAATCCTGATAATGTGTACTGTATCTGTTATCTTTAACTCTTAAAAATGTGCCTGGCATGTATTTGTCAGTTTCCAATCATAAAACAAAAAAACTACTATTCATATTTTTAATAGGGCAATTTCACAAATCTTCTGTAGTATCAAACAGCTGGGTTTCCCCAAATTGGTAAAATCTAACATATTTTAAGCAAAATAAAGATCATGATTATGAAAAAACAGATTTACATTAAAGAATGAAATTTACTATAATATTGAAAAGGAAATCTAATCTAGTTTCTGAATATAAAATATTATTAGTAAAGACAACATACTTTTACTTAGAAAACAGGTAACCTGAGAGTTGTTTGTTAAGCTTTCGAAACAAAGTCAGCATGTAATCAGATTAAACTCCTTAGTTGCTGTGGTTAGGGCTGCAGTCCACATTTCCTTTGATGTAAGTTAATTTACTTTGTATGCTAATGGAAGAGAATAAAACCAGGCTAATCTATAGTTACAGCTAAAGAAAATGGAGCCTGGAGATATTAATTTCTCCAAGTTCCTAGAACAAGCTAGGTGGGGAGTTAGGTGTTGAACACTCAGACTACTGTTCATTTTAAATCTCAATGCTAGCTGTTAATTGAACAAAGCTCGTAATTTCAGAACAGGTATTAATGTGGGTTATTCAGGTATTCTGGGGACCAGACCCTCCTATAATTCAT
The DNA here is from genome assembly GCF_014898055.3 of Talpa occidentalis. Classification (NCBI taxonomy): domain Eukaryota; kingdom Metazoa; phylum Chordata; class Mammalia; order Eulipotyphla; family Talpidae; genus Talpa; species Talpa occidentalis. The sequence continues at coordinate 127,466,940 of NW_023602073.1, read as the reverse complement.
AGGTCATGCTGTCAGATGGATGGGAACTTGCTCATTTTGCACCAGTGGTTTCCTAACGTCTTTGATCTCTTAACAGTAAATACTCTCAGCAAGTAAATATTTGGAGAACTTCCCACATTTGGACTTACATTTATTTATGTGTGACATATGTGTGTCACATTAGTGATTATTTAGTATTATCATTACTAAAAATCTTATATACATAATACTAGTAAAATGTAATTTTGTTCACATATTTTAATCTTTTAGAGAAGGCTGTCCTAAGGCCACTGACCCGCAAGCTTCTGAAGAGCTAATCTTAAGAAGCAGGGCCAGTGCCATCTAGTGATGTGGTGTGAAACCGCACCGTCTAACCTACCACTGCATCCTTGAATTTCCTGTCACCTTGTGAAATAGGCTGTGTAAATCTCTAGTTCTTCATCCTACACATGTTGATATTAGAACCTGACTCTCTCATATTCTCTTCTTTGCTCGGCATATCTTTCAGCCTCTGGATTCCATTGTCTTATGTATCTCCCTAGTAGTATACAAATATAAATATTTGTGTACTCCCTAGTAGTATACAAATAAATAGGCCAGAAAACACATATGATCCTGTTTTCATTTATATACACTTATGTTCATAGAAGAAATAATGGAACCAAGACACAAAAGCCTTCATTTAAAATTTGTTAAACTACAAGAAAACAGGTATTTATATGTGTACTGGCTTACTAGTCTCCTCCATTTTACAAGAAGGGCAGGAATCATGTCTGTATCCTAAATGCCTAAAACAAGGTTTGACACACACACATAGGAAGGATCAATGAGATTCTATTGAATTAATGAATTAATTGGTTGTTTGGGTATAAAATGATTCAGAATGGTTTTTATTTGATCTAAACACATTTTGCAAATGCTTGATGACTGACACAAATCACAATTATCATAAGAAAAAAGGAAGTCACACCTAACTGCAAAGATGACAAAGATCTTACAGCACCATCTAATCAATCCCAATCTGCAGACAACTGATACCACCTTTACATTTTGTCTGTCTGAAAGAGACTTCAGTGGGAGTTGAGAATATGCTCGTTCCAACAGTTCCTTGTTGCATTGGGACAACACCACACTGACAAACGGGAGTCATGGAGCAGGCTGCACAATGCAGGATGCTGCTGAAGAGCAAGATCCTGGCCCTTTTATTGTCACACATAATTGATTGTAAGGAGATTAAAGAAAGGGGAAAGGTGTAGAAGATTAGGGATTGTGAGTCTGCCCTCCAGGCACTTCTAATCTACTTGATGATACACCCTAATCCCCAGCAATGGTTCTAATCTTATCAACAAGGCGCTCCACTCATCAGCTTCTGGGGTCCCTTGTCATACATCGGTCCTTGGCCCCCTGGGCATTCCGGACATACCTCCTGATGCACATGTTATGCATCGGTACTCAGCCCCCTGGGCATTCTGGACATACATTGTGATGCATAACCTTCCCAGTGTGATCCAGCTTTGTGCTCTTGTTTGATTTGATGGGCTGAAGGGTTGGGCTCCTGTTCCTAACTGGCCAGACCACTTTGACCTTGTTTAGGTGACAAAATGGTGGCTGAATAGGCTGCCTAGGAGTAGCAGACCCACAGTTCCTGAAATAGCTCAGCCTTCCTCCTCACGAATACTGTGAAGATTAGGATGCCAATGTTGTAGAGCAACCCCGATACAAAACAGGGTGCCTGATTGTGGGTCCTCACCCAAGCGCTTAAAAGGACTTATCAATGCTCTACTGCAGGCACACGCGAACGGCTAATAAAAGGTTTATTTACAAGGGAAGGGGAAATGAGGAAATGTACAGCTCAGGGAGAAAAGTGGGAGACAAAGTTTTAAATGAGTCCTATCCGATCCGCCGATCTGGAATCCCAAATGGCGCTCTGATTGCTGGCCACAAGCCAGGAACCGTGAAGCCAGGAAGCAAGCGATTGTGAGCCCCCCAAGACCCACGTGTTTGGTTTTTATATCCAACCTGGCTGCCCAACTCCACCCTCAGGTCCCAGCCACCCTCCCTTTGTGGTGATGGGATTTGTCTTTCCCAATGTCTTGATGGCTTTAGTCTGGAGTGGGGGTGGAGTCCACAAAGCCTGTATGGGATTAGCTCAGGACATCATTTCCCCCTAACGACAAGACTGCACTCTAATTAATAACAGTAATTTCAAATATGGAAACACTAGAATGCTGATAAAGATCAAGAAAATGTCAGTACTTGGGAAAATCAGTGGGATCATAATGGTTAAGTAAGGTCAAGTAAATTAGTAAAAGATGGCAGTTACAGTATTGTGAAATAAGTAATAGACACACGAACCTCACAGCCAGCCACTGTCGATCCACCATAAGATGCACTTTGTCAATTCTGACATTGTTGACATAGTGTAGTCGTTTTGGCAAATCAGGAGTCAAATAGGGTTTGAAATGCTGGTCAGATTTTCGGCACTGAAAACAAATAAATTATTTCTTCATGAAACCTAAGAAATATGCAAAATAATTCAACAATTCATCTCCTAAGGCAGTCTATTAAACACTTTTGGAGGAGATTTAAACTGGGGTAATAAGATAGGAAAATAATCCTATTATCAGCATGGTCACATTCCTTGATTACATTGTTTTTACTGTTGCAACAACATGTATGTTGCAGTTTAAAATGATTTCAATTATGGCTTATTGTTTGTTGTTTTAAGTTTTTGTTATATATATATATATAATAAATCACTGTAAAGCTCTCCTCCTTTTTAGACAGAAAATAAAGATAAATTTAGCTTTAGAGTGGCAATTACAACTTTGAATTGCAATTAAAATTACTAGCAGTATGTGTAAAAATATAAAAATCAGTTTAATAAACCCCAAAATAGTCTGTATTTGTCAACTTTTAAGGGAGTTCTGTGAAAGTTTCTATAATACTGCTGTAACTAGGGGGCATATTTCAAAATTGTGTAAAGATGCAAATCACAATGGTGTCTATTCATGTTAGAAAATGAGAAAATATCACAGGAGAAATATGAGAAATAGAACTACAAAGAAACTTTTTCTCCATTGTGACCTTTTTGAAAAACACACAGGTAATATAGAGATATGAATATTTTCTACTTCCTCATTTTTTTAGCCTCAATAATCTCTTAAATAGTTCAAGTCAGTGTCACTATTTCCGCATGTTCAATTTCTGTAAGAAAAATAAGAGACACTGAAATTCAGCAAAAACAATTTTAAAATAAATCTGGAAAATAGGAGAGCAAGAATTATAGAATGAACAGGGAAAGAGAAAAATATTTAGTGCACATATATCCCTGCCAGCTTTATTCTTGCCTGTTTATGTATCTTTTACAGGTTTCTCATTTTTCTGTTTTTTTCCTTTATCATGACTTCCATATTAAGCCAGTGTTTTTATACTAACAGGCAAGCACCATGATGGCAGCTGCTGAGTACACAGCCTCCTCAGAGACACAAGGGACTAGAACATGCCTCTAGGATTTACCATGCATCCATGTAACAAGTCATACTTTCTGAGCTGGTGTGTAGCCAGAGGAAATCCAGAGGAAAGTGGGGGTACATGCCAACCTCTGAGGAAGTGCAGAGTTATTATTACTTGAATTTGAGAATCTGAGATAAAGACACGACAGTTGAGATAAAACTGGGATCATTTTATCTAAGAACAAAGTTGCCGCTGTTGTCTCATACAGACAGCATGCTGTGGAATTGTAAGAGTTCCCAGTTCATGCTTGGTTATGTCTGTCCAATATAAGTTTAATACAGATCTGGACAGCTGTTTTACATGGAATATTTCTGAGAATAATGTACTTTGTGAAAGGGTAATCCATTTCTTTGGGGTCCTTTAGTTCCAGGCCCAGCCAGCCCATATCAGTGATGCTGTGCAGTGAATTTGCAAAGCCTGAGGTATCCAACCCCCTTGCACTGCTGAGATTATTGTAGATTTACCCTTCCTCATCTCACTAACAGGATGTCAACTATACAAATCATGAGGTGGTGGGGGAGAAAAGGAAAATAATGTGTGAATTTAGAATAGAGAGAGGTGAAAATTCTCCATTAACCATCCAATCAGCATGAACACTTTTCACCAGCAGGGGGTGAGATTGTCCAGCATGTTCACTGGAGATCAGAATATTAGAAGGTGTGAAAGAAAAAAAGGAGTGGTGACCACGAAAGGATTTCCGCAGAGCTGTGTTTTCTATTTCAAACTTGAAGTGGACCACAGGTTATTGTCGCCATTCTTTACCTAGTGTTTCATTATCTTTAATCATTAACATTTCATCCTAATGTTGCTCACTATAATTGCATATCATTTATATTTAAAAAAAATATACCCACATCCCAAATAATTAATTTGGAGTTAATTATTAATTATTAATCATTAATTCCATAGAGTAGATGCGTATTTGTGAATCTACTAAATATAGAACTATTAAGACTTCAGCATAAGAATGTTCCACCAGGGCCTTCCTTGGTGGCGTAGCAGTTCAGTGCTGGGCTGCGAAGCTGCCCGCAGCCTCTGCAGCACCGGTTCAATCCCCGACCACCAGTGAGGGTCCCACATGGCGTGCAGACCTCTCCTGCTGCCTGCTGCTTCCCTCAGCAGTGTATTTTGGTCCTTCTGCCTGTTCTGCTCCCCGCTTTGGCTCTGGTGAATTCTCTCACCCTCCCGCGCTTCTGACTATACCCAGTGCTGGTATAAATAAATAAATAAATCTTTAAAAAAAAAAAAAAAGAATATTCCTCCTCTCTCTAGGCATAGTGACCACCACCTGGGAAAATTGATACTGCTTTAAGTTATTTGGAATTTGCTCTGCTCATTTGCTTATAGTCTGGGAAGCTGAGATATTATTAACTCCACAATGAAAACTATGATAAAAGCAACTGATATATATATATATATATATACAAAATAATGTTGACTGTGGGTTTTGAAAAAATTACTGGTGGCTTAAATATAAAAATATAGAATATAAATATCTTGAACCCCGGATGAACCCATGATATTAACTTAAATTTACGTATGAGGAGACTATATACTTACACTAAGGTTCCTAACGATTCCTTCAGAATCAACTGTTTCAAAAAAAAAAAAAAAACATTATAGTCGATAGTTGACAAATGCCAAAAATGTGATGAACTCAGTTGAATTTGACACATATGTTTACAACAACTATGGTCCGGTGATATTAAAAAATATATTTTAGGCAAATAATTATTTTAGCATTTCAGAATGGGATAGTATTTTAACCCAACAATATTTGATATAACTATAAACTTTATAGACTGATTGTACTTAAAAAGGGAATTTGTCATTTGCTTCAGTGTGGTCTTCCCAAGAAGTCAGAAGGGCTTGGTAATACCTTACATCCTTACAATCGAGGAGCTATGATTACTCACTTTCAGTTTTATCCTTTTTTCCCCATACAGGCATTATCATACTTACAGGTATAAAAGTCAGCAGGTATGTTACGAGATCTGATGCGGGGAGCAGGCCCTTCATACATGTAGAAATTTATTTGGGGAAAGTAATCAGTCATATATTCCACCTTATCACAATAAGTCTGATCCATTCCTGTATAAAATAGATAGATAGATCCACTGAATGTATATAAATAGTAACAATTGGTTGTCTTTGTTCATGTCAAATAGACATTTTATGGTACAGATCTCTAACTTTCGCTGAGAACCTATACAACTTACCCTATTACTTTACTCTCAGACAGACCTTAAAAATCCTGATGATGGGAAAGAAGTGTCATACATATATAATATAAATATTATATATATATGAGAAGACTAAACAAGAATTATAAACAGATCATTTGTTCAATATAGATCAACTAAAATAATTTCAAAGAAGAAAAATCTCTTTAGGAAGCTAATTAGATTTTTATAATGCCTAATTTGCATGTAAGGAAGCATGATATACCTTTAAATCAAAAAAGACAATAAGCATTCTTAGAAAATACATTAAAAGAAAAAGCAGTAGAGAATGTTTGTTTTTCATAAGTGTATCAAATTAAATAGAGCTTGTGCTCTAAAAGATTTTTATATGAAGATCTGTCACTCAAACTAATCTAAATTTATATTACTATTTTTATTTTATTATTTTTACCTTTTATATTTATTATTTAAATTTTATAATTTACTTCAACAAAACATTTATTAAAATATTTCCTATAATTTTAAAACAATAGGTCAAAGTGTTAGGGAACCATTTTAGAAAAAAATTTTAAATTACTATGTTTCTCATAATCTTGATATTCTAAAATAAACAAAATCTCTGCAGATATGCTCCTTTCCTCTTCTTACTCCATGTCTGGTTCCTTTACAGTCATTGGATTTCCTGGAGGAGATGGTTTTGACCACCCATTCTAAAAAATTGTCCATTTCTGCTTCATGTATTTCTGAACAGACATATCTAGTAAAGTACTCAGCATTGAATAGGCACTTGTCAGATGAATATTTGTCAGATGAATGAGTACAGCACACCTTCAAATAACCCAATTAGTCCAACATTCTTCAAAACTTGGTAAGAAAAAAACAATCCCAGTCCAAGACAAGTGAAACAACATTATAAATATTATTCAAGGGCCTGCTTTTGCGATGCATTGAATCACCTAAAGTTGTGGTTCCCAAGAATCTATCCATGATGCTGAGTGAGGACTTACTGTACTTATAAAACTGCTTTGGTGTGGTGTGGTGGGTACTCCACTTTCTTTAACACTCAGGCTAATGAAATGGAGAATTAGCTTCAAGTAGAAAAAGATGGGTTAACAGGGACTTTATAGAAGTCTATTCACATTTAAAAAAAAAAAATACACAAGATGTGGCATAACTGGCCAGTATGTAAAATGTAGCCAATCTATAAGAATGAATCACTCACTGAAAAGAAACCCCAAAAGCACATTTTATGATTAAATGACAACCTAACAATATCTCTGTTACATACTACACAGTCCACTTTTACAGAAAATTAACTGTATGGATGGATTTTCAAAATGAATATTAGAATACCTGAACTAGAAATTTAGTAGTAATCCTCTATTCATGGCAGCCTACCACAAAACTCATTGTTTGCCCATTCAAGAGCTTCTAAATCTAGAGGTACAGACTTTAAAATATCATCATTAGGGCCTCCCCGGTGGCACAGCGGTTGAGCGCTGGGTTGCGAAGCTGCCCACAGCCTCTGAAGCACCAGTTCGATTCCCGGCCGCCGGGCGAGGATCCCGCATGGCGCGCAGACCTCTCCTGCCGCCCGCTGCTCCCCTCAACAGTGTACTTCATCTGTCTGCCTGCTCTGTTCCCCACTCTGGCTCTGGTGAATTCTCTCACCCACCCGCGCTTCTGACTGTATACCCAGTGCTTGTATAAATAAATAAAAAAAATAAATCTTTAAAAAAAAAAATCATCATTATTTTTGTATGTTCCTTGAAGTGATAAAATATAATCAACAATAAAATATGATTTAAAAAGTAGCATACCATGATCAGCCAAAAGGATTATATTGACACAATTGTGCAAGTTCCGCTGTTTTAGGCCCTCCATCAACATCCCGAAAATCTTATCTACTGACTGTAAGGCTTGAATAACCTAGGAAAAAAATTGGAGTTCAGATTGCCTTGATGAAGTAAGTTTTAATTAACCATTACCAAATGGAGTATAAGTTAGGCACGTTTCCTTCTCTGAAATTGTTGGGTTTTGAAATAAAACATCAGAGTCCAGCACCCATGCTTTACCCACCCTTAGCAAATAACTCTCTAAATTTCTGTAAACAAAAAAATTAAACCATATTCCCTATTGGGTAATAATATATGAGGAGAAAAGTTCAACCTCAACACATTTTTCCATTGCAAAGATTTTCATGACAATACCCAATGTTGGAGAGGGGAGTCCACAGACACCTCTGTGAGAACCTAAATGTTTACACATAGTTTACACAGAGGATCATGTGACAAAGTATAACAAAAGACTTTAAAAGGGGCATAGCCTGTAATTGACTAATTCTACTTCTGGCATTTGTTCTAAGTAAACACTTAAAGTATAAATTGAAATTTACATGTAAGGATATTCATCACATTACTTATCTACAATTTAAATTCACAAATAAATTATGCCACATCATTAAGAAGGTATACTTGACAGTCATTACAAAAATATTTTAAAGAGCAATGGCATAAGAAATTATTCACAAAACACTGTTAAATATAAAAACTTAAAATCAAGTTATATATGCACCCACTCAATCGAGTAATCCTGATTTTGTTTTTAAATGTATTTAGCATTTCTTAGTAAATGCACATGCACCAAAATCAAAAAGGAAACATCACAGTACTAATAACAGTGGTGGTCTCTGGGTAGTTAATTAGAATTAATTTTCATCCTATGGTTTGCTCCCCGGGCAGGGAGCTACCCACATGGTGCAACAGACCTCTCCTGACTTGCCTGCTGCTCCCCTCAGCAGTGTATTTCAGTCAATCTGCCTGTTCTGCTCCCCACTCTGTCTCTGGTGAATCCCCTCACCTCCCCAACACCTCTGGCCTGTACCCCAGTTCTCGTATGTACAAATAAATAAATCTTAAAAAAAAACCCCACTTAATTGTTAAATTCTATGATGCAGTTAAGAATGGTGTTAAAACACAAAGGAAGATTAAAGGGCGAAAAGTGATCAGACTTGAGCAAGGCCTTGAATTAGGAATCATTTTGGTTTAATGGAAAGGAAGAAGAGCATTTCTGATAGGCAACAAAGTCATGCTTTAGCATAAATACGTTTGCATTCCAATTGAGGACAATTATACTCTGGATTCTCTTCAGATCATATAAATCTTTAGTCACTAACTGAATGAAAACAATTGCTTTACAATTAAGAACAACTGCATTCTACTTGAGGACCTTTGCAACTGAGAACAATTGCTTTGCAATTGGGGGCGAAGACATTACAATTAAGGACAACTGTTAAATGGGTTTTCATAGAGTAGAGAAATGCAATACTCATGGGGACCTTCTAAGATTTACATTTTGTCCAAGACAATACAGACTTTAGGGTAATTTAGAGATTACTTTCCTAAAGTAATATTTAAGGACTGTATTTCTGTAGTAAAAGAGTAACAGAATGGTTTAGATAATGAAGAAACTAGTATTTAAAGGTCTACTTTAATTGTAATAGGCCTCAGAAAGGAAATAGTTCTGTCTGAGAAAAATAACACAGTAATCCAATTATAAGGAATTTATAAATGAAACTGCAGGAACAGATAGTTTGGCGTTCCACCATGAATTTGCTGGTGACTAATCTATAAATGGCCTATCTTAAATAGCCTTGATGTTTTCATAACATGAAATTGCAGAGTTACATCTAAGTATTCACTGTGTTTATCAAATTAATCAAAATGTTGTAAATAAAGCAGATGTCCTTTTTATTATTATTATTAGACTTTTAATTATTATTTTTTAATTTTATATATTTTTTACATCTTTTTTCATTTTTGCACAATGTGTGCATTTTCATCTTGGTTATAGTCCCCATACAATTCCCAACCTCCCTTGTTTTGATCCTACTCCCTCTCCACCCCCAACCCCCCCGTAGTGTGTCTCTGGTTTTGATTTTGATTTTTACTTTATTATAATTAGTCTTTTTCCTGGTCCCTTACTTAGGTTTTCTGAATTCCTGCTATGAGACTATCTAGTATTTTTCTTTTTCTTTCTGGCTTATTTTGCTGAGCATGACCCCAGCTTAGACTTTTAACTATTTTCTGCCTAGTTAGGTAGACATTCTCACACATTTAACTAGTTTTATTCTCTCAGGTATATATCAAATACATTTATATTCAGTGGGAATTAAAGGATACCATTTTATTTTGAGGGTTAAAGCTAGATGAATTTGAAGCAGGAGAATAGTGCATAGAGAATGAAAAACCCTACGACCAGCAGAGACAGGATTCAGCGAGAACTATTTCCAACCACCTGAAGTCAAGATGGAGGACCAACCTGACCTTAATACAAACCTTAACCTCATTATACATGGCACTTCTGAGTATGACCTGTAAGATCATAAAATGGTGGCAACTGAATTCTGGGAGATTGTTGTCCTTTTCCCAGAAAATCTAGGAATATTCCGAGCACTCATTTACCAGGTGTGCAAAAGCATAGCCCCTAAACCTTAATGGGCCAACTCTTCTCTGAGCACCCTCCACATTCACTTCCTGAGAGTATATTTTTGCTGTACAGTAAATTCTGCTTAGCAACCACCTGACCTGACTTTGAATTCTTTCAATTTTGGTGTCAAGAAACTGGATAATTGGTTTGAGATCCTTTCCATCTCAAGTCCTTCCCAACCTCCCAGGCAACAATTTTACTCTTTTTTTTCTTTAACTTACTGCAGCACTGACTGGTCCCTTGTTATGTCCTGCAGAATCAGGTTGTTCCACGTATATGGTATAAAAATCAGGTCTAGGGGTAAAATTAAAACAGAAAGACATTACTGATTTGATTAAGCTTGCAGACTGGAATGATGAGTTTTATAGGACTAGAAAATTGTGGAAGTTTCTTTCTCTTTTTCTTTTGTCTCCTTCTCTTCATCCTTATCCAGCGGTTCAACTGGGCCCAGCAGAGATAGTCTCCCAATGGGAATTAAATAAGACCTTTTGGGATGTCTGACTCAGTAAAATGAAAATTTTCTTCCTTCTTGCTGTTAAGACCTCTGTTGATGAGCCTCAGCCCTTTATATTTCCAGGTTTCTGACTTGTCGGCTACTCTGGTCTGCCACTCTAGTCTTTTCTTTAAATGACTGTCTCTGCTGCAATGTGACCTGCTGCTGTCTTCTAGAACGCTCTGACTATAGCTTGTGGCCATGGCCTTTCTCTGGCACCTGTGGCTCCTTGAGTCAGTCCTCCTGAGTTTCATATCCCCTCGCAGTCTTGGCTCATATCTGGTTCATGACATTCATCTCTATGCTCTGGTGCTAACTCTGCTTTTATTGTCTCATAGTGGCAATCATGTTCTCAGGCTCAAAATGTCACCTGCCCTCAGGAATAATTCTCGAAAAGTGTTCACTAAAAGGAGGAATCATATTTTTTCCAAAAATAGTCATTTAAAGTAAAGAAATAATTTTATTTTAGACCACAATATCCATTGTTAGTACCTTTGACCTTTGTCAAGGTCCAACCACTTTAACACTGTAGAGATCCTTTCTTCATATGCGATACTCCTGAAAAGAACATTAAATAGTTTTTTAACTCATCAAATCAAAAATAATTTTACTCTATTTTTATACAGGAAACTAGATTGATATTTTCAGAAATCCACATGATTAAAATACTAAAAAGGATTCAGTGTTACTCAAAGGGATTCTTATTTTCAATAGAGATACACTTACCTCACTAGAAATTAAATTGTATTTATATATTGTTTTTCAAAAAAGTGTCATAAACGCACACTTATTAAGTGATCATTCTGGCAGGTAGATTGAGAATAGATTAGAGGAGACTAGAACAGAAGCAGGAACACATTTAAAGAGGTGACTGCAGTAATACAGGCAAAAGATGATGATAGGTCAAACCAGAGTGTTAATGCAGGAGGTGATAAAATGCTTCAGATTGGATAATTCTGTATTAGAGCTGTAAACATTTACTAACAGACTGGATGAGGGATGTAAAAGAAAAGAATCAATGATGACTTCAACATTTTTGGCCCCAAAACTGGAAAGATGGAATTCCATCAATCTTAAGACCACAGAATATCTTAATCATTCTGCTTCTATGGGGTCATATCTATAAGTGTTTCATACTTGTTGTAAGGCTCGTATTTGGAGGGAAAGGAACCATTGACAGCCACATCTGATCCTGGCCAAAAGTAGGTACCAGCTGTTAAACCTTGATACATTGCTGTCAGCCATATCTATAAGAAAAGAAAATTTAAGATAAGTAGAAGTCAAGGAATAATCACTTTAGGTAGAAAGGGTACCACTTATTAGAAACCCAGTAATATTAACAATGTCAAATGGATTAAGACGCAACCTATGAAATTGTCTGCAGCCACTGTGGCAAGAGTTCGATAGCCCAGCAAGCCAGAGAGATGCCCACATAGTGCAGCAGACCTCTCCTGGCTCGCCTGCTGCTCCCCTCAGCAATGTATTTCAGTAGTTCCACCTTTTCTGTTCCCCACTCTGTCTCTGGTGAATCCTCTCACCCCCTACATCTCTCGCCTGTACCCCAGTTTTTGTATGCATGAATAAATAAGTCTTAAAAAATTAAATTAAATTTTTAAAAATTTGACTTCAAGGCAACTAAAAGATATTTATATTGGGATTTACCTTGAAAATCAAAACTGCAGTACGACTAAGAAAAAAAGGTTATTTTTTCAAATTGGTAAAATTAAGAAGTTATTTTTTCCCCTTTAAAGAATTAGAAAACAAGGGAGAAAGAACAGAAATAACACCCTCCCACTCCCAGCTTTCAGAAATTAGAAAGTTAATGTAAAGAAAAGTGACTCACTGTCACACTGGAAAAACGGCAGTTACTTTGGGGCCACATGTGGCAGACTACTTACTGGTTGACCTTGCCACCAAGCTGGGTTATTTTTTGTCGCAGATGAAAGTGAAAAATTCTGGTTGAGTTTTACATCATACATATTGTTGTCAATGATGCCATGTGATTCTGGATATAAGCCCTACCATGATAATTTAAAAAAAGATTTAAGATAAAATAATGTAAATGATGACACATATTTAAAATAAAATAGCAATAAGAGCTATAATTCATGTCTTAGAAGGGTGTCATATATCTTTTAATAGAAAACCTCTGTATATCTTAACCTATATATACATGTGAGAGATATATATATATTAGTATATATTTATCTTATATATATTCTAGTTACAAAATCTATAGAAGCAAATGAGTGACAATTGAATGACATTAGAGATATGGTCTGTGTTGCTGTATTACTATAACTCACAGACTACTTATACTATATATTTGTTAATTAAAGTCTCCCATATTATAATAATTAGCCACTGGTAATATTGCCAATAATAGCAAAAAATTCACCTCAAAGAAGCTTTCAAGTGCCAAATATGCTGGCTCAATAGGTTAAAGTGTCTCAACAGCCTTTGAAAGGGAGCCTGTCAAGTCTATATACATCTTCCCTTGCATCCATCCATCAGTCCAATCATTCCTTCAATCTAATCACAAGCATTCATTCAATCATTCCACACATTTTCAATGAATGGCTATAACATTTCACAGTTATAACTACTTTTAAGCTGATTTTAGGATTATATTTCAGAATATTACCATATATATGAATGAATATATCCATATATAAGGTAATTTGATAATATTTATGCATGATTCCTTATTTGCGTATATATCCATGTATGCTTATATGTGTATGATATATAATGCATGTATATTTCTGTAAGTAGGTATAAATGCAAATGTATTCTTGTTTGTGACAGTTATATTCTATAAAGTTACTGCTAACACCAAAGTAGGAAATACTAAACTACTATCACTTAGGAGGATACAAAGTTAGGTTCCTTTAAACTCAGTCACAACATTCTCCTGTACAGATCCATACATAATATTACTCTATGTGCATGACACAGCACATAGAGTATCCAGCAATTCATCTCCTAGGAATCTATCCAAAAAGGACAAAAACCTAATTCCAGGGGATAAACACACTCTTATGTTCACTGCAACATTGTTCACAGAAGCCAAACAATGGAATCAGCCTAAGTAAATAAACATGAGTAAAGAAGATGCGGCATATTTATGCAATGGAACACTATTCAGCTATATAAAAAAAGATGTAATTTTGCCATTTGCAACAACATGGATGGAACTGGAAGGGATTATGCTAAGCAAACTAACTCAGAAGGAGAAAGACAAATACCAGATGCTCTCATTCATGTGTGGAATATAAAAAGCACAGCAAAAAAACAGACAAAACTAAGCCAAAACAAACCTTTAAAATATGACTTCAGAACGGAGACTCCAGAATGGGAGGGTAGGAGAAGAGAGAAAAGGGGAAAGAGGATCCAATGGATTAGGGTGGAGGATGGGTATGGTGTAGTAACATACATCTGAAGAGGTGTGTACCTATGCCCTTAAATCATATACAGTGTTGCAAACCAACATTACTTCAAAAATAATTTAATATGAAAAACAAATATATAAAATGTAGATTTTTTTTAAAGTGGCTGTCTTATCATTCCCAAAAACTTCATCCCAAAAACATAGCCTATCATTCCCCAAAACTTCAGCTAATAAAAAATCAGAACAATGTTTCTCACATCCAAGAGGCTTTTGGCCTATCACAGAGGTGAGAGAGCCCAATGCTGGGATACTTGGCCTCAAACTAAGACACTCCCTCCTATACTGAATGAAGCCATGAATTATCATCACATGTGCCTGTGAAATGTGTGCCATGGGACTCAGCCAGTGCCTACCTATTTGTGTCTGTTGTGGTTGGGTGACTGTCTATGGCCTGTTAGTCTTGCCACTGGACTAGACACTTACCGTAACAACAGTGTAATGATTTGGGAAGGTCTTAGTTGGATAGGCAGGTCTCAGATATTTTGAATGAATTCCACATGTTTCTGAAACCAAACATAGTGATAAATTGTTACTTCCTCAGAAATTTTTTGATTAGCTAAATCAGAACATAAAAATTTCCTGGAAAGGGTCTCCCTGGTGGCGCCGTGGGTTGAGAGCCGTGCTGTGAAGCTGTCTGCCGCCTCTGCACCATGGGTTAGATTCTTGGCCAGCCAGGGAGAAACCCACATGGCACAGTAGACCTCTCCTGCCTTGCCCGCTGCTCCCCTGAGCAGTGTCTTCGGTCCATCTGCCTGTTCTGCTCCCCTCCCTGTCTCTGGTGAATTCTCTCACCCTCCTGAGCCTCTGACTGTACGCTAGTTCTTGTATAAATAAATAAATCTTTAAAAAAAATTTCCCGGAAAAATAGAAAACTATCTAGAGTGAACAGAAGATGTAGAGTAGTTGAAATTCTGATGCCCAGAATTTCCCCATCCAAGGAATGTCAGTTATAGAAGAGGAGTGAGTTAAATCAAGGTTCTTCAAAATGTTTCTGTAAAGAACCAGAAGCCTTGAGTATCTTAGGTTTTGTAACTTCATATAGTCTTTTTTGCTTGTAACAATTAAACTCTGCTATTGAGAACCAAAAGCATCTTTAGACAATGCATAAGCAAATAAGCATGGTTGTTTTCTAATAAAAAGTTTTTATAGACACTGAAATTGAATGTCACATAATTTTTTTCATGTCATAAATATTATTCTTTTCTTCCCAACCATTCGAGAATATAAAATAATTCTTAGCCGTAGATAGGCCACAGGATTAGAGTGGACCAGTTTTCGGTTCATGGACCATCACTTGCTGATGTGTAAATTATATACATACAGATTTGCTTGCTTTTACTGCACCCCTCTTTCTGACTCAGGTCATTATAAAGAATTTCTGTGTAACAGTTGCATCTTAACTAATAGTTGTTATACGTAAACTATTCAAGAAGAGAAAAGTCAACATAGCCATCTAGGTAACTAAAAAGGAATTTGACTTGTGTGAGTACATAAGCCCATGTCAACTACAAATGTTTATAAAATGTGCTAACTTTACTACTTATTATTTTCAGTACAATTTCCATTTGCTCAGAAGTTTCCTGTGATCTGTTTTACACAAACCATGGCATTAATTTTGCTTTCAATTGTTCTGTTGTTTTCCATCTGCGCAATAACCCTGCTTTAGGTCAAAACCACTAGAGCACATTGCTATTTCCTCTGCAGCAGTGAAATACAGAAATTTTCCATACTAAAATCCTATCAACTCTAATTTTAAAAGAAAGCTTCACTATTATAAAATTCTATTTAGGCTAAAACAAAAGAAGAAAGTATTTGCTAATAAACTTTGCAGCTGGAAATGATTATTTTCTTAAATAAGCATAGATTTGGTTTCCTTCCCAGACCCTAGTTCAAGGTTTCTAATATGATGCAGGAATTTCCTCCTTCAAACTTTTATGGCCCTATATCAAGTCACTAAATCAGATTCTGCTAGGTATGGGGGATTTGGAGTAAAAGATGAAGGAAAGGGAACCCAAAACAATCTGTAGTTTTAACAAACACCACAGGTGATTCTGATGTACTTACATTTGAAACCTGCTCTAGGACTTGATTCAAAAAGTATAATTAAAGATTAAAATAACCTTTTTTATCTTTTTTAGTCAATACTACCAATAAAAAATTTTGTCCTCAAGGAGAAATACATTTAAAGTTAGAAGTCAAGAGAAGAAAATGAAAACTAATGCACTTACAACATTTAAAGAATTTAAATGGATGGAAAGTCATACAATGAGCAAAAATAAAAAATCAGTTTCTCAACCTAAATTCCCAAAAACAAATGAATGGATCAAGAAGATGTAGTGTGTGTGTACACACACACACACACATATACAGGAATACAACTCTGCAATCAAAAAGGATAAATTCATGCCATTTGCAGAAACATGGATGGAGCTGAAAGGGATTATGCTCAGTGAAATAAGTCAGAAGGAAAAAAGAAAAATATAGGATGGTTTCACATACAGGAGGAAATGAGGAAACCAAATAAAGGGTCAGGGAAAAAAGACAAAATTAGCAGGCAAACTATAGATCTGAGGCTTACAGCAGTGGTGGGGGGAGGGAGAGGAGCCAAAACAGGGAAGAGAAGAGCACAAGGGACTATGGTGCTCACATCACTGGTGATGTGGTGGTGGGAGATTTATGGGGACTACACCTGAGAGGAGAAATCAAATATTGTACAAAAATTAACAATGTTTAAGAAAATTTTTCAAGTAAAATAAAGTCAGTGTCTGTTTTCATTTCCTTGAAACATGGGTGACACAATCAGATTCTTAAATGCCTAAAGATCAAGTTGTAAAACTGTGGGTCTGCTAATCCTAAGTGGCCTGTTCAGCCACCATTTTGTCACCTATAGTTCTAAATCCTAGGCAAGGTCAAAATGGCTCGGCACAGGAGCCCAAGCCTGCAAGGTTCCCTTCAAATCGAACACGAGCACAAAGCTGGATCAATCTGGGAAGGCTATGCATCACGAGGTATGACTGGGAACGCCTGACGGGCCGAGAATGGTGTATGACAAGGGACTTCAGAAGCTGATCAGTGCATAAGATTAAAACCAAGGTGGGGAGGAATTAGGGCTTGGTCTAAATGACAATACTGAGTTATCAAGCATATTAGAAGTGCATGGAGGGCAGACTCACAATCCCTGATCTTCTACATTCTTCCCCTTTCTTTAGTCTTCTTCCCCTTAATCTCCTTCTCTTTTCCTTTTGCTCTTCCCCCTTACAACTGATGTTGTAAATCAATAAAAAGGCCAGGATCTTGCTCTTCAGCAGCATCCTGCATTATGTACCCTGCTCCATGAGTCCTGTTTCTTTACAGTGTGTTGTTGCCTGATGCAACATAAAATAATACAAAGTAAGATGCCATTAGTGTAAAAATAGGACACTTCCCTAGCTACAATGCCCTAAACAGGATACCTCTTCTGACTATACACTCAGGTTACCATCTTGGATCACATTCATTTGAATCAGAGCTACTGTAGTAGTGCAAAGAAAGCAAGATCTATCACTGTTTCTTCTATATCTTAATAAAATAAAATTATGACCAAATGGAATAATAATAACAATTCTAGAAGGGCACAAAATAAAAACTAAGATGATCAGGATAAAAGGGTTTTTTTGGTAGTTTTTTATTTTTTAACTATCTACCCTGCAACATTGTTTTTGAAATGTTTATCATTTGCATGATTTACTCCTTAATTTTTTTTTAAAAAGGAAAGTGCCACCAAAAAAAATTCTAAAGATATAAATAATGGGATAAATATATCCCCATAATGCCTACAAACTACTAGAAGGAGCAAAAGACAAAATGTATAGTTAAGTGAAACAGATAAAGAATGTACAGATGCAGCAAAAACAGTACTAGGAGAGAAGTTTACAACAATGAACATTTATTTTACAAAAAAAGAAATTTTGAAGTAAACGAACTTTATACATCAAGAAACTAGAAGAACAGACAAAACCCAAAGTTGGCAGAAGGAAAGAAACAATATATATTTGAGCACAAAAAAATGAAATAGAGAATATAAAAACAATTTTTTAAATCAACAAAATTTAGTTGTTTTTTAGAAAAGATAAAATTCCATAAACCTTTAGCTAGACTAAGAAAGAAAACTCTCCATTTATCCTTCAATATGGAAGGACAGGGACCTCCCTGGAGACTCAGGGGTTAAAGTCTCAGTGCTATCAAGCTATAGCCAGCCACTGCAGCCTGAGTTGGATCCCTGACCAGGGAGCTAACCCACATGGCACAGTGGACCTCTCCTATCTCTCCAGTGCTCCCCTCAGGAGTGTATTTCAGTTAATATGCCTGTTCTGCTCCCCACTGTCTCTGGTAAATCCTCTCACCCCCAACCCCGAACCTCTGGCCTGCACTCCAGTTTTGTATGCATAAATAAAAAAATAAACCTTTAAAAAATATATGGAAGGATGTCTCTCTGTGGAAGAAAATAACTACCATGATTTCCAGTGCTTTGTTGAAACCTCAGCTGCCAGGCCTTCTGATCAAGCATCTGTAATTTCATATTGTTGGAGCATCTTTGTATCCCTGGGGGTTGCAGCTTTTTATAAGTTTGCACTGGCTGAACCAAAAAAGAAGGCATGTGCAAATTTCTAGAGGAAATATGATCCTAGGAAAGATTTTGAGATGCTGAGGAAGACTGGTATCTTTCAGGGTGCAAAGTGATCTTAAAACATAGAGGATTGGGCCTCCCCTGGTGGCACAGCGGTTGAGCGCTGGGCTGTGAAGCTGCCCGCAGCCTCTGCAGTGCCGGTTTGATCCCCGACTGCAGGCGAGGGTCCCATATGGCGCGCAGACCTCTCCTGCCGGTCCCGCTGCTCCCCTCAGCAGTGTATTTCATCAGTCTGCCTGTTCTGTTCCCCACTCTGTCTCTGGTGAATCCTCTCACCTCCAGCGCATCTGGCCTGTACCCCGGTTCTTGAATAAATAAATAAATAAATAAATAAATAAATCTTTAAAAAAAAATAGATGATTTCTTTGGCTTGACGTCTGTGGAAGCTTCCCACTTACTCGTGTTCCTGGACTATGAAACATTAATATTTGGGCTAAGGAATAATTTCTATTGATAAATAAACAAATATTGTTGGGGGAAAAAAGAAAAAAGAGAGGGAAGACTCAAATAAATGAAATGAAATCAGCAATGCAAAAGGAGACATTTTACCAATACTACTAAAAATAAAAAGGATCATAAGAAAAATTATATCCTGCAATCCACATAGTCTAGAAGAAAATGGATAAATCTTTAGAAACACAACCTACCAAAATTGAATCATGAAATAAAAAGTGTGAAAAGGCCTACAACTAATAAGAAAATTGAATCAATAATCAAAAGCATTCCAAAAAGCACAGAACCAGATCACTTTTATAGGAATTCTACCAAACATTTAAAGAAGAATTAATGCCAGTCATTCTCAAACTAAAATACTAAAAATAAGGAATATTAAAAATAAGGAACACACCCAAACTCCTTTTACAAGGCTAGAATTACCCGGATACCAAAACCAAACAGACATAAGAAAATATAACTGTAGGCCAATATTACTGATGAACATAGAGGGGGTTTTGTTTGTTTGTGTGTGTGTTTGACTTTGTGTAGAAGAACTGGGGTGTAGGCCCAAAGCAATAGTAATCAAAACACAATGTGATATTGGAATGAAAACAGACACATAGATCAATCAATGGAATAGAATTTGGAGCCCAGAAATAAACCTATACTTAGGACAAAGGAGCCAAGAACATATACAATGAAGAGAGTCTATTCAACAAAAGATGCTGAGAAAATTGGACAACTACATGCAAAAGAATGAAAGTAGACCACTATCTCACACCACACACACAAAATAAATTCAAAATGTATGAAAAACTGATGTAAGGCCTGAAATCATAAACATACAAGAAAACACAAGCAAAACACTTCATGACATTGGCTTCAGTGAGGTTTGGGAACTTAGCTACAGCAAGGAAAACAAAGGTCTGCTGTCACATTCTTTACTTTAAGTCTAACATTCTTACAAGGTCCTCATTCTTCCACCAGATCTACTCTTAAATGGGTCTTCTACAAACTGAGCACATTTTGCTTTGGTAGACTTAGTTAGCAATATCTTCACACATTAAAGGATTGAGATATTGGCTGGCTGACTTACAAAAAAAAATTAAACCTTAGAAAGGGGAAAGCTCTCAATGGTTCAACGTTTCACTTGTGTCCTTTCCAACTCTGCATAGAATGAACAAGTCGAATGATTCTATTTCAAAAGGAGTTCAGTATAGCCTGGATAGTCAAATTCTCTTTTGGACAGAATTTGATATCCAGAATTTGATAAAAGAAATGCAGATAAGGAAAATGAAACAGTAAGGTGTTAATTAACTTCCCAGGTCAAAATAATTCAATGATAAGTGATAAGTCCTTTTTGGAGACATTTCTGTCAGAGTCCCAACTTCTTCATCCCTTTGCTAAAGTTTTATCTCAGTGAGTGAGAGAGAAGCTAAAGAAACAAAACACCCTTGCAGGGGTAAGTAGTGTATCTTCCTATAACCATGCTGTTTTACAGCTGGAAATAAAATGTACATCTATATATATTTGCACAGTATTCCTGTAAGGTATATGCGACCATTTTGCAGATGAAAAGTCTGGGGCACCAAGAAGCTAGGTAAACCAGACTGAGGTCTCACAGCTAGTCAGTGGTAGAGAGCCAGGGTCAAGACATGATGATTCCAGAACAAGACATAGATACTGGGCTCTTTGCCTTCTGGAGTGATGGTTTGTGCTGATTCTGCCCAGTCTACTAAGATTCCTTCAGGATCCTATCCTTCTTGGTCATATTCATCTTGCTGAAATACAGATTCCAGGTCTGACAAACACCACTTTTGAGACGGTGTAAGTGAACAGATTTCCATACAATTGAAGATGTATTCAAGTACAAAACAAATGAAAACAAAGAAACAAAAAGATAAACATGCCACCCAAAGTGGAAGGAGTGGCCAAAGATCATGAAGATTGATATCATGTGGTAAAGTCATCAGGAACATGTTAGGAGCTGGGCCAAGAAGCCACTAAGGGTAAAGGTCAGAAAGCAAGGTGCCATCTAGAGACCAACCAGTGAGGGGTTGTCATTTGCATGCCTCTGGCAGAACACTTACTCAGTTTGTTAATATTAGGCATTAGGGTACTCCATGTCTGTAAATATTCAGCTCTAAATCCATCCATGGAAAACAAAATAACGGGTGGCAGGTTAAATCTGAAAATGGAAAACAAACAAGCAAAAAAAGCCCATTATTTTGATTGAAAAAAAATAGACACTTTTCTGCACCTCCTAAAATTCTCTAAATTAAAAGATGCTTAGAAGGGCCTCCTTGGTGGTGCAAGGGGTTAAGACACAGCCTCTGCAGCACCAGTTCGATTCCCCAGCTAGCCAGGGAGCAACCTACATGGCACAGCAGACCTCTCCTGACTCGCCTGCTGCTCCTCTCCTCAGCAGTGTACTTCAGTCAATCTGCCTGTTCTGTTCTCCACTCTGTTTCTGGTGAATCCTCTCACCCTCCCCACACCTTTCACCTATACCCCAGCTCTTATATGCATAAATAAATAAATCTTGAAAATAAATAAATAAATAAAATGCTTAAAAAGTACAATAATAATATAGATGTGGTCAAGTTTCTTTCATTTAAAAAAAAAAGTTGCTACCTTCCTTAAGAGCCAGTACTTTGAGTACATTAGTAATCCCTAACAAAAATATTTTTTTAAAGTGTTGCGTAAATTATCTGGGTCTTTCAACTTTGAAAACTACCACCCTTAGAATTCTACAGTTTAAAAAACTTTGGCTAACTTTATTTCCATTTACTCTTTGGCAGGGGCTATCTATGACATGCAGTGGTAAGAACACATGGAGTTAATTGTAGTTTTGCAATAGATGTCAGTAACACACAAGCACAACATTAGCAAAACATCACCAGAACTGGGATTTTACACTGCAGACCTTTCTTAGCCCTGGCCCTGGCTAAGAAGCCAAGACTGAATTCAAATTTCAAACTCGAAAATTATTGAAGTTACAATTATTCTACCAACTTTTGGATATGATTATGATACAGAATTTCACAACCTTATCATTTGAGATGTTTTATTCTGAGGTTCTACTTTTTTGACTTTTTACTCTAATATCTCAGGATATTGATATCACTTCAAAAGTATCCCGATCTCCCTTTTTTTAGACCCAGCATAATTTAAAATGATGGAAAGTAACTTTGTGGTTATAGTTAGATACTGTCTTTTCTCAGGTTTTTTTTTTCACTTTTTACATTTTACTTGTATTTTATGTACACAATCACAAAATTTGAAGATGTAGCATTATATAATATTTTCCTAAATGAACTCCATTTTGCAGCCATCACCCATATTAAGAAACAGAATATTAGCAAAACTTATTCATTACACAGTTGATAGTATGTGGGTCCTTTCCAGTTTAGGATTATTAGGAAGAACAACCATAAACAGGGTAAGTGTGTCTAAATTCCAAACAGTGCATGCTAGTGAGTATGTAAAAAGAAATTATTTTCAACTCCATGCTCAAGCAGTTTCACACACAAAATTTTGAACTAAGATCAGAGGGAGGCAGGGAGGAGCACAGGGGACTGTGGTGATGGTGCATGGGTGTATTGGTGGAGGAAACTCTATGGGGGCTATAGCTGAGGGGGTAGGGGGAAGCTACTATTGTTTAAAAATGAACAATGATGTAAAAAATAAAATATTTAAAAATAAAATAAAATATGGATGAAACAAAAAAAATAAATAAAATTTTGAACTAAAACATACTTTCCAAAAATTTGGTTAGGATGTCTTTAAAAATTCTGACAAAAAGAAAATTCTGAGTGCTGATACCAGCTGGAAATAAGAATGTTTTAGATTTTAAATGTGCTTTAGCAAAACTAGAAAAAATCAATATAGCCATTTAATTCCATGTTGTAAAAGAAATGGAAGATGCTGAAAGATAGTTTATTTGCTTTCCCAGATTATGCACTTATTGTAGTGTAATTAATTTTAAGGTATTTGAGTCAGATGTTGAGCAATTTATTGAGAATAAAAAGCATAAAGAAATTGCAGTCCTTATCTAGGCAGTGAAACTGAGAAGTAAACAGAAGTGGTTACAGGATAGATTTGAGTATCGGTCGCCATAGTACACAGAATGTCAAGTTTAACCTTTGTACATCCCACATCCATCAGGAACATAAGGGAGCCCCTGCCTTCCCACACCAGCCATTGGCAGCGCTGCCCCAGGTGGGTAAAAGAACCACACCTAGCCCCCCACCCATCAGGAACACCCAGGAACCCTGCAAGGCACCAGCCATAAGGTAGCCACGTGCCCAACCACAGCAGCACATGTGAGAGATACAATACCTGTGATATCATTTATGAGTCTAAAAAATATTGTGCTAAGAAAAAAAATACAAAACACCCAGACACAAGAGAACATAAGGTATCATTCTTTTTATAAGAAATTCTAAAACTAGAATCTATATTGATAGCTATCACAACATAAGTTATCTTTCTGTGGTGATGGAAAGATTCTATACCTGAGAATATATCTGTGGGTTATAGAGATTTACGAATTTAAAAATTTCATTATATTATACATATTAGTATGAACATTTCAATGGATATGCACTATACCTTCATGAAAAAATAAGAATGGAAAGTGAGAGTCTTAACTATAAAGTGTAGACATTCACAAAAAAAATTAAAGTGGTCAACTGCCATTAGCATTAGAAAATACATATTTTTTCATTGCCATTAGCATAATGCTGATTAAAAACTTAATATTCATAAACATGGCATCACAATAATCTTGCAGCCTAAACACAGTGTCAAACATCCATGGGATGATGATGTTGACTTAATTCTCATATTAAATGATCTGAACTTGACATTATTATTATTTTGATTTTATAGATGAGGCTTAGAAGTGGCTAGTACAAGTCAGGACTCAAACCTCCCTTTTATTATAAAATTATTTGCTCTTCCACCTAGAAGCTGTAGAAAAGTTGAGAACTGGGTGATACCAAAATAGCACAGTACAAAAACACATTTTCTTCCACACACATTTCTTTAAGGGAAAACTGCTATGTAAAAATGCTTCCACCGATTCTTTCTATTGTCAGGTATTCCCTCCTCCGTCTTGTATCTCACCATTATCCACCCGGTTCTTGGAACAGAAGAGTAATGTAGGCAGTAGCAGAAATAAATGGCAACTGGTGAAAAGGAGAAATGGACCCGGACTCTTAGGAAACATGGGACATGTTTCCAGAGCTGAGAAAATCCGGGAGCAGCCATCAAGTGCAGGAGCTGCAGGGGGCGGTGGGCTATGGGGCTGTACCGTCCAGAATTCATCACCTGTGCCACCTAGCAGTCTCCTACTCATCCTTCACAGTCCTCCCTTTATTGTGAAGCCTTCCTTTAATAAACCTTTGCTTGTTCCTCAATAAGAGTAAATTTGAGGTACCGGGTAATTATGGAAAGGAGTTCTGGCTGGAGTAATCTAAATTCTGGCCCTGACCTTGGGAATATTAGGATTTAATTCTTTAACCATTTTTTTTAAGTCTTGTAAGACAGGAATATAACAAGTTGATATAAAAGTGCTTTGCAAATAATGAAGAAAAACAAAAGCCTGCAATGAATTTGAAAACATGAGGAATCTTTTTTGCCAACATTTTGTTTAAAAGTCAAGAGAGGAGGAAATTCCTCCCTTCCTCTCAGTGATTGATACATTCCCTTGTGCCAGTTGCTAAAAATCCCCACATGTTCTCACCCTTCTGGACATTGAGGCTTCTGGATGGTGGCACACTCCTCTTTCACCCATGGAGTTTCTCCTGAAAAGCATGAGATCAAAATCTTTAGAGTGCTGCACCACAGACAAGAAAATAAAAACAAAACAAATGTTCAATAAACATGGTTCTTTCCAAACTACTTAATTCATGTTACTTCAATGACTAAATTCCTCATAATATATTCACAGGTTGGCAACATCAGTTCCTCTACTGATCTGCACTAACTGAATACCTGGCAGCTCATGTTTATCAGGAAAAAGCAAGGGAAGTTCTCTAGCTGGAAAGGAAAAATTTCTTCTCACTTTTTAAAATATTTTCCTTTATGGCAATTTTTCTCAAGTGCTAAAAAATTAGTTTAATTACTGTAGTCAATTTAAACCAAAAAAAGAAAAGAAAGCATGAAGAAAATCACAATGAGAATAACTGGCATTAAATGGGGGGGGGGGGAGGGATTACAAATTGTGAAGATCTTCATTTTAAAAATTTCTACTCCATAGATATTTCTGTATATGGAACATTCCAGCTAATTAATGAAATGGAAGTGGTAGACTATGAATGTCATTATTTACAACCCCTAATGGATCTAGACAATGATCACCAATGGCTAACATCCCAGAAAGGGAGACAATTAGACAAGTTGTGCCTCTTGACGAATGTGCCACCACCTAAAAAGCAAACTTATTGAATGCATACATGTATACATGCATTCTCCTGAATCTGAACAGTCTTCTGGTCCTAAACACCAATTTCTAGGAATTACAGGGAATGACAAACTGCTTCCATGTTATGAGGTATGCATCTGCAAAACTCAGACTCAGAAAGAATGATCCCATTTCTCCAACATGTAAGTTGCAAAAGGAACAAAAGAGGAAGAGAGAACCTACTTTTAAATGAATCCACTGAGTCTACTTCAAGCTTTTTTAAAAAATATGATAATAATCAGAAAAAAATATGATGAAAACTAGATATTTGATGACAGTAATACTTATCAATGAGATTTTTTAAAAACATAATTGGGTGTCAATGGTTCATTTTTTTAAAGATTTATTTATTTATACAAGATTTATTTATTTATACAAGTACAGGCCAGAGGTGTGGGAGGGTGAAAGGATTTACCAGAGACAGAGTGGGGAACAGAACAGGCAGATTGACTGAAATACACTGCTGAGGGGAGCAACTGGCGAGACAGGAGAGGTCTGCTGGGTCATGTGAGTATCTCCGAGGCTGGCGGGGATCAAACCAGCACTGCAGAGGCAGCGGACAGCTTCACAGCGCTGTGCTCAACTGCTTATGCCACCAAGGAGGCCCAGTTATCAGTGAGATTTTATGTGTATTAATGGTATAATTTTTAAATTCTCTTTTTTAAAAATATATATACTGAAAATTTATAAATAAATGATACTAACTCTAGAATTTGCTTCAAAATAGTCTAAAATTGAGGGGGCAGCACAAGGAGCATAAAGTGCATATTTTTTAAGGAAAAAAACCCCAAACTTGAAAATAAACAAAAGAAGGGGAGGATTGCTCACAAACCTTCATTTTAATATCACGCTGGGAATTATCTTAAAAACCTCTATATGGATTATCCCATAAATTATGGGTACATGACTTATCTAGGTTATTCTTTACCACACATTTTACAACTCAGTAAAGATAGCAGATACTTGGTAGAAAACTAACAGCAACCTAACATTCTTGTTTGATAGCAAATAAGTTGTCCTGTAGAAATGCCAATCATTTTTGTACCACCAAAAATTACAGTTTTAGTGACTATTCCAATATTCTTTCAGCCCTATAAGTATTTTATCTCTTCAATTCTCTTTGAGGCAGTTTAACATTGAGTTAATTATTATTAATAATTATTAATAATTAACTAATGAGATAATGAGTTAATTAATAATAATTATTAATAATTATTAATGAGTTACTAATGTTTTGATGTGCTCACTTTACATTCATGAGTCTTTTTGAAAATTACATGTTGTCAATATGAGATAAGATGGCCATGAGTTAATAATTGCTGAAGCCAGATAATAGACATACGGGGAAAACATGCTATTCTCTCATTTGTAGATATGAGAAATTAATTGTCAAGTTTTTTTAAGTTCTAAATTTAAAATATAAATTAATTGGCATCTCTCACAAAAATTATTCAAATCCCCTCAACCTACCTTTATGATTTAATTTTGGCAAAAATCATCTAACATTTTTACATATAATGTTAAATCCCTAGAATCAGAAAACATTTACATTTATTTCAAAAGTAAATTGAAATGACTAAATGAATCCCCATCACATAACCAAACAGTGGCAATGTTAAACTTCAACACTGCTTACAACAGTGACTTTCATTTCTTATGAATTCAAGCAATATTGCATAGTGAATTCAATGGGAATTTTGACATGACCCGAGGCTCAATCTTGGAATAAAATGTTGAGTTATAAAATGAGGTAAAAAGCAAGAAAATACAGATATTAAAGGCAGTATATGGTCCATGAAATTGTTAGATAAATAAGAAAAATAAAAAATAAAAATAAAAATAAAATAAAATAAAAAAATAAAAAAGTCTACTTGACTTTATGAATTTAAAGGAATTTTTCATGATACAATAATCACTATTCTATATCAAATAATTGTTATTTTAAAAAACACCATTTCAGGTTTTTATTCTCCTTTCTGATGGATCTTTTTAGCTGATTCTTAATTGCATTTTATATAAAATTGATCCATCTATTAGTGCAAACCTATTTTCTATTAAGATTATAGTTAATGTTTCTACTTTAAAATTTCCTCCTATTCAAAAAAAAAAAATCAAAATTCACGTAATCTCTTTTTCTATTTAAAAGTATTAAAAGGGTAAGCAAGTTAGCTCCATGGCGTGTGGCATTATGGAAAAGGGATTGTTATCTTGAAGCAACTTTCTTGATATGTACATTGTGTAAATTTTCATAAATTTCAGATCTGCAGAAGGATTGATGATTTTTAAAAATCTATATCACTTACAAAGGAGCAAGCAGGTGGAACCAGTTGAGTAACCTGGATTCTAATTTTGGCTCCACATCAACTCTCTGAGGGTCCTATGAGTAATTTAACCACTCAGGACACAGTTGTTTCAAAGGTAACAATACGGGATTGATATGCACACCAGATGACCATTTTCATTATTGTTAACTGTAGGACCTGTCATGTGGTATCTCAAATCACAAGTAGATCTAGCATAGTTACTGAACAGAAAAAGACCTGGCCTTGCAGATGAATATCAAACTTTAACTTTCCCTTCTATTATATAATATCTATGTAATGCTCTTCCCTCCTTTTCTAGTCACAAAACACATTTCTTCCTTCCTTTCAACCAGAACCACCATCTTTCAGTAACTCCCCAAAATAATCAAACCACAAGGAAAAAGGAGAGGCACCTGCTATATATTGTTTCTCAAGACCTTTTAGAAAACACAGAGTTGTTTTGGCCACAAACTTGTGAATTAACAAAAGGTGGAATTGTAGACATTAAGGGGATGGGCACTGTTCAAAAAGGAATGTCCCACAAGCATTACCATGGCAAACCTGAGAGAGTCCACACTGTGGACCCAGAATGCAGTTGGCATTGATGTAAACAAGTAAAGGGCAAGATTCTTGCAGAGAATATTCATATTGAACATATTAAGCCCTCAAAGAGCCAAGATAGCTTCATGAAATGTGTGAGGGGAAGTGATCAGAAAAAAGGAAGCCAAAGAGAAAAGCACTTGAGTACAAATGAAGTAGCTGCCTGTTCTACCAAGAGAAGCACACTTTGTGTGAACCCAGAAAGGAGCCTGAGATGCTGGAAGCCATTTCCTATAAACCCTTGGAATGATAAATATAAAAAAAAACCCTCTCAATTATAAACACACACACACAAAACCCCCACATCTCTTCCTACAATAAACACATTTGGTCTTTTCTCCTACATGAAGTAGATGAAGATTCTCTGATTTTTTTTAATTTTTACAGACTAAGCCAGCTTTAGGGTCACTGAACTCATAAAGCCAGGAGTTCACATCTTCTGCTTACCTTGGCAAACACTTTTATAGTCAGTGCAGCAGTCTTTCCTCTGTAAACAGTCATCTGAACAAGAGCAAAGGCTGGACTGTAGTCTGGTCTCCCCACAACGAAATTTATTGCATGTCCATATTTGAGCTGTAAAATTATACAATTCAGTTCTAAGCATTTATATAGCTGGTACCACAAATACAAATTTTATGCTTATTTACCTGTATTATTTATGCTTACTTACCTATTAAATTCTTGGCTTATCTGAATCAATAAAACAAGATGTATAATACAAATGAGGGACAACGCAACACTCCTATTCATTTAGGTGGCAGAGAGAGATGCAGATTTACAAAGTGCAGCTCTGATCTACCTAGCAAGTAAACCTCTGAATTTGGAGAAACTGAACACTGAGCTTAGGCCCACTCAAGGTGAAGAACCGCTTGGCTCAAATGACTTTTGCCACTCAAGAGCAGCTTTGTTCAGCCCTATTGAAGGACTAGTAGCAAGGAAGAGACAATGACAGCAAAAACAATAAGACCACAGTCAGGCCTATAGGAGTGGACACGGTCAGGGTACCTCCCAGCTGATGTGACAGAAATGGCAGATTAGTTCCATACCACAGTCTGGTGTTTTCCCAGGCTGTGGAATTAGTATGAAATAAGATTAAGTAAATTCTAATGCTAAGAACAAGAAGACATTGGAACAAGGCTTCTTCCTGTTGCCACCTGTTAGGAAACAGTGATTAAAATGAATATCAGTTCTGTGCTTTGTTGGAGAGGTGACTGGTGTGTGGTTCCATTGTGCATATAGTTCTTCATTCCCCATTATTTATTATTTACTTAGAAAGAAAAGACTTTTGGAAATTAAATAGATTAAGTAAAGGAAACTCAGATATTATCTCTACCGGGTAATCCCCTTTCTCTTGCCTTTTCAGAGAGCGTAGTGTAAGGAACTCTACTGTTCAAATCTTCACTCAACTCAAACCACTAAACCCATACTTTCCCCTTTCACAACCTTCTCTGATTTCTTGGAAAATTAAGCCTTGCAAATTGTCTTCCACCAAGACAACAGTGTTTCTCAAGTTGTGTTCTGTCAAATACTGGCATCAGAATCACTTAGAGTTAACAAGTTTTCCAGTGAGTCTCACACATCTTGAAATTTGAGAACCACTGCAAATGAAACTAAATAAGATGATTAACTTCAGGCTTGATAAAACCTCACTGAAATTGATATAACCATGCAGCATTTCCCTTACTGTGGACTGTTACATTTCTTTTTTTTTTTTTTAATAGAGGCATGTTTTCTTTCTTTATTTGTTTGTTTTTGTTTATACATGCACTGGGTACAGTCAGAAGCGCGGGAGGGTGAGAGAATTCACCAGAGCCAGAGCGGGAAGCAGAGCAGGCAGAGGGACTGAAGTACACTGCTGAGGGGAGCAGCGGGCAGCAGGAGAGGTCTGCGCGCCATGCGGGACCCTCCTCTGGTGGCCGGGAAGCAGCCGGGGATCGAACCGGCGCCGCAGAGGCCGCGGGCAGCTTCGCAACCCAGCGCTCAACCGCTGCGCCACCGGGGAGGCCCTGGACTGTTACATTTCAAGTTCAAGTAAGTAAGGTGTGAACTCTGCATTTAGTACAGTAAGGGAGAAATAATAGGTTCTATATTTAAGGTGTTACTGGTTGAGCAGCTCCCCTGCCTCCACTGTGACTGCGCGGGTGCCTCTCTTTTTCTTTCTCCTTTTCCTAGTAAACCTGTCCTTTTAAAATGTAAAATAATAACAATAATGATAATAATGTTTTATTGGTTGAATTGTTTCTCCCAAAAAATGCTGAAGTCCTAACACCCACCATCTGTGAATCTTATTTGAAAATGGATCTATGTAGATAATGAAGTTGAAATGATGTCACTTAGATGAGTTCTGATCCAATGTACCTAGTATACTCACTCGAAGGAAAATTTGGGCACAAAGGAGATGTAAGGAAAACATCACGTGAAGATGTGGCACAGCTGGAGTTATATTTCCCAAGCCAAAGAACACCAAAACTTATGAGCAGCCTACCAGAAGCTAGGACAGAGGCATGGATCATCCCTTACAGCCTTCAGAAGGAATCCACTCTACCAAAATTTAGATCTCGGACTCTTAGCTTCCAAACTTGTGAGACAATGAGTTTCTGTTATTTGCGTACTTTGTCATGGCAACCCTAGCAAACTGACACACAGCTTATCTGGGAGAGTATTTGAACATGCATTCATGATAGCACAACCAACATGTTCCCAAAGGCATTCTCAGAATACATACTTGATTCCACACAGGTGTCTTCAAAATCCCAGCAACAGTCACCTCGTCCTTTACATCCCATATCACACCGGCAGTTCTCCAGTCCTCTATATGATGAATCAAAGCATTTTTTCCTGCAGCTGCCTGTAGAATAAAGGAAATAAGAGAACTAATGCTTGGAAATCATTCAATATCTCACAGTTAGACAGTGGACGCACATAGAAGTACTTAGCATGGACTAGGACAGACAAATAGAACATTTTTATGATGCTGTATGATCCATGAGTGAAATGTGATAAAGGGTACCAATATGAATAAGGTATACATAGGAGCATGAGGAGGCACATGGGATTTAAAGGAACAAGGTGTAGATGACCCCATTGAGTCATAGGAAGAGATCAGGACTTTTTTTAAAATGAATAAAGTTATGGAAGGCAAATGCGGACAGGTCATAGCTAAGGAGCAGCATTCAAAGGTGAAGGTGGATTGGTGAGAAGAAAGGTATTTATACCATACCAAGAAGCTTAAGTCTAACATTTGGCAATAAAAAGTCACTAGAATAAGCAGAGGACAAATAATCAGATCTGTGTTTTAGAAGCTCATTCTGGAAAACAGGTAGAGGTAAGCAAGGGAGATGGAAACTCTTGAACCAAGTAGTTGATTTTAATTCAAACCACAAATGATAAGAGGGCAGGCAAGTAGCAGCATACACTGGCAGATATAAACAGGGCTAAAGGAAATTAAAAGTGGAAGTAGTAGGAGAATGATTTTATATAAAGAATGAAAAAGTGGAATGAATCACAGATGACTTTCACTAAGTAAGCCAGGTTTCCAGGAGAAGGTAAGTTGAGTTTTTGGATAACCAAGTAAATATACATTTGATGGGGAGTCTGAAGCTCAGGAGAGAAAACTAAACACACTCATTTGGGGGTCACCAGCATTTTAGTGGTAATAAACAATAGGAAGGCTGTGGTGCTGATTGTGCAAGCATTATGTACTCATCTTAATCGAATTCTCCTTGCTATGTGTTCCCTTGGAATATCATCCGTAATGCCCTGTACTACTGCCTTCATCTTTGTATTCTAAAGGATTTCATCTATGTATTTTGGAAATAAGGAATGCATACACTATGCTTAGGAAAATTCAACTACGTGTACCTTGTCTCCTCTTTAAAACCATTGCATAGTTTTTAATTATTTTCTTTATTCCACAAATATTTATTTTAGCATCACAATGTGTCAGGCACCATGTAGAACACTGGGGACAAAATGGTAAATAATGTAGATGTGGTTGTGGAGACATTATATTAAGAAATATTTCTTTTTTTTTTTTTTTTTTAAAGATTTGTTTAATTTAATTAATTTATTTATTTATACAAGCACTGGGTACAGTCAGAAGCACGGGAGGGTGAGAGAATTCACCAGAGCCAGAATGGGGAGCAGAGCAGGAAGAAGGACCGAAGTACACTGCTGAGGGGAGCAGCGGGCGGCAGGAGAGGTCTGCGCGCCATGTGGGACCCTCCTCCCGTGGCCGGGGAGCAGCCGGGGATCGAACCGGCGCCGCAGAGGCCGTGGGCAGCTTCGCAACCCAGCGCTCAACCGCTGCGCCACCGGGGAGGCCCAAGAAATATTTCTTAAAGTGGCAACTACACTAGTTTATTGTGAATACTGTATGGTACTAGAACAATTGGTTAATCTTATGGAGAAAGGAGGGTTCTTTTGATATCTTGTATATTGCTTAACATACAGGTGGTTAAGGGCAGTATTTTAGGATACTCATTTTTAAAGATTTTATTTATTTATTTATTTATTTATACAAGCATTGGGTACAGTCAGAAGCGTGGGAGGGTGAGAGGATTCACCAGAGCCAGAGTGGGGAGCAGAACAGACAGACTGACAAAATGCACTGCTGAGGGGAGCAGCGGGCACGGCAGGAGAGGTCTGCGTGCCATGTGGGACCCTCGCGGGTGGCCAGGGATTGAACTGGCGCTGCAGAGTCTGTGGGCAGCTTCGCAGCCCAGCGCTCAACCGCTGCACCACCAGGGAGGCCCTGGATACTCATTTTTAAAATAGACTAAAAAGATTAAAGAAGATGAGTACTGACAGAAAAGTACTGACAGATCCCAAAGTGAGAGATCTCCCTGATTCACCGTACTATATCTTGGCCCCAAAGGCCATAAAATGAAAGACTCAAAAAGCTTAAAAATGTGAATTTTAAAAAAAGAAAGAGGAAGGAAGGGATGGAAGGAGGAAAAACAAATGCATAAAACACAAATATAACACTGCTATTATATGCACACACCATCATGTATACATATATATATGGAAAATCCCAAACAGAATTTATAATAACGTGATAATCTTGGATGCTTCTGAGGAAGCAAATGTGGTGGCTACAGGACAGTAATGGAAGGAAAGCTTTATATAACAGATTATATGAACTAAACTAGTAAGAATTTGAAAAGCAGATGTTTTCTTTAAAATGTTTATACACAATATTATGGGCTTTTCTTTTTAAAGAGTCCTTATCTTTTAGAATAAACATACTGAAGTATTTATGGAAATGAAGTGATGTCAGGCATTTGCATCAAACTAATTTAGAGAAGAGGTAGTGGACAAGGATAGAAATAGAATTGTTCAGGAATTGATAAGAGTTGAACAGTAGATATACAGGCATTTATTAAATTAATCTTTCCATTTTTTTATTTGTTTTCCATTCATTTTTTAAGTGCTCTATACTTAGCTCTTAGTAACTGTGTTTTAAAAATCTACGTAAAAGAAACAAAGATCTGTGCCCAGTAATGCTCTCTACAGGACCCAATTTTATAACTGCAAAAATATTTTTAAGAGTTAAACAATTTAAATGTACATTAAAATATGGGGTTTATAAATTATTAAGTTTACATAAAATAGAGTCATAAGCATTTCCAGATGCATGAAGAATGTTTGAAAACACTGTGCATGGTTTTAACAACTTTGAAAAATGCTTATGTTATCATTTGGAAAAAAATAGCAAGCTAAAAAATAGCATACGGTTTTTTCATTAAACATGGCCAGCTGGTCATGTTCCTCAAAAAATAAGTCACAGAATAAGGGAAAAAAACAGATTTGAAAAAGACAAGCAACCTAAACCAAAGAACAGAGAATGGATGCAGAATAAAAATATGAAAGATAGAATAAACAGAATGGAGGAAGCAAAACCTATGTACCTAAGAGGAGAAAGTCCTAGGAGAGAAAAAAGCCAAGTGATTATTCCCTGGACCCCGGAGAGGTCCCAGATAAAAGTCACCCAGTGCCATTAGGTGAAGTTAGTGGGAACATACACAGAGGCTAAGCAGAGTGAAATGGTTGAAAGTCTGGATATGAAACCGTGAGTACCCACCTTCCTTCCTTTCAAAATTAGAGGTTTATAATCTGAAAGAATTTAAGGGTGGCATTCATCATAGAGAGAGCAGACATACTGTTCTGATGAGAAAAGATAAACAAAGTTTACTCTTAAATATAAACAGATGGTTGCCAGACATTTGAGGATAGCAGGATAGCATACAATATGAAAGATAAATTTAAAAAAAAAGAAGAAAAAAAAAAAAAGAAGAAAAACTTGGTTGAAAAAAAAAACAAAGTGGGGAGCAGAAGAGTTAAACTCATGTGCATGGGCACAACTAATAACTGAGATCCTCAGAAAGGACAAAATAATGCATCCATTAAATTAGAAAGAAATAATTTAAAAAATTAAAGAATAACATTTAGAGCACTTGGAAATGAAAATATGAAGTCGGTAATGATAATTCAAAAGAGGGTGTGGTAGGCAGAATTTTGGCTCCCAAGAAGATTCTGTCTCAGTCCAGGAAAATATTAACAGACTGCCTTATTTGGCAAAGGATTCTGTTGACATACATAATTAACATGACTACTTAGTTGACTTTAGCAGAGGGAGATAGGACCCAAAAGAGAAAGAAAAAAATAGAGGTTATTGAAGAAATTATACTATAAAATTTCCCAGAACTGAAGATCATAAATTACTATATTAAGATAACCCACTACATTTCCCATGGCAAACTTTATGCTAACAAATAAACAGAGGTAAAAAGATCTTAAACATCCCCAGAGAGAGATCACTGAGAAATCAATGAAAGATCACAAGTCATGGCATCAAATTTCTTAAAAACAACACTGGATGCTAGAAGACAGAAAAGTGATATCTTTCCATTTTTAGAGAAAGATTATTTTCATTTTAGAATTTAATATCTAGCAAACTATCCAGCATTAAGTTATGATGATAAAGATATCTTTAGATGAGTAAGAAATCAAATTGTATTTCTCATGAAGAATGAGAAATTCTATCTTAGGAATTTAATAAAGGTTGTTCTTTAGCAAAATGAAGAAGTAAAACAAGAGACTGAAAGAATATAAGATCCAGCACAATGGAAATGCTGTGGAAACACCAACTATACACCAAGCCAACCAAGAGTGGAACCAACACAGGTAGGAGTAGCAAGACAGAGTTACAATAAAAGGTATCATCCTATATCCAATTTTGAACTGTCAAAAATGAAAGCCAGATAATGCCAAGGTTGGTAGGGATGCATGGGAAAAGCAGGGTAGGCTGAGGCAGCCATTCTAGAAGGCAACCTGGGACCCTTCCCCCAAGTTAAAACATAAACCCTAAGATTCAGGAATTCCACTCCTGGGCAAATGACAAACAAATCTTACACAGGTATCTAGGGGAACCTGCAGAATTTATGTGGTGTTTAAGGAACTAAAGTCAACCTTGGTAACTTGCAATGGGAGAGGGTAAATGGTATGTTGAGTACATGCCAAAAAGTACTACATAGTAGACAGAAGCATAGGAATAGATGCACACAAAGCAATGCATACAAGGATCTTAGAAACCATGCAGTTAAAAAGAAAGAAAAAATTTCTCTATGTGTATATATATATATATATATGCATATACACAAATATTCATATATAAATACACATATATTTTTGTAAAAATTTTACATAAAAGACCTTCATATTTTGGCAATCACTCTCCTTCTTTGCAACATTTTCCTCACTTGCCTTATCAGGACACAACAATCACCTGACTTTCCTCCCCACATTCCTGACCACTCATTCCAAGTCTTCATTTTTTTCCTCCTTCATTTCCCTCGTCCTTTTACATTGGTGTACCCTAATTACATTGCTTTAAATCCCACATGTGATGTTGATAACCACCACATGGTGTGTCTACCCCTCTAAAGTAAGCCACCACAGGTCTTCCCCTCTAAAGTAAGCCTCGCATATACAACTACCTTAACTTTTCCCTGGAAGATCTAGTAGAAAATCTCAAATTTAACATATCCCCAAATAGCTCCTGATTATTGTCCCTAAACCTTCTACAGTCTTCCTCAACTCGATTATAGAAATTCCTTATTCTCAGAAGTTCATGCCAAAAATTCTTGAGATCATTCCTGAGTCTTCTCTTTATCACTCCATATCCAATCTGTCAATTGTGTGTATCTATTATATCCAAAGACTCCTGAATACAAATACTACTCACCAGTTACAAAACTACCACTCTAGTTTAAGACATAAGGCTTACTGGTAATGCAATTATTTCCTAATTGGTCTCGCTACTACTGATTTCATTCTGTCAATTATTTACAACACAGCAGCCTGTATGATTGTGCTGAAAGCAAACTATAGCATGGTATTCCTCTGCTGAAAAGTTCCAATCACTTCCTATCACACTCAGAACAAAAGCCAAAGGCCATATTTTGACCTCCCAATCTGGCTGTGATCTGGCTTCTCTCTGGTTGATCTCACTTTATGACTACCCTCCCCTAGTCCTCTTAGTTCTACTGACTTTCTTGTTATTCTTTAAATGGAACATAACAGACAAGTTTCTTCCTAGGTTTGCACTTGGGATTTCCTCACGCTTGGACTATTCTTCCCCAAAGTATCAGTTTCGCCCTTATATCCTTCAACTCTACTCAAAAATTATTTCACACACATACACCCTACCCCACCTTACCCAAGATTTCATATTCCCCTTTGCAGTTTTATTTATTCCTCCACATATTTGTTACAGATACATCTCCATGACAAGGCAGCAGCATATTCTTACCCCCACTTACAAGCTACCTTGGGTTTACAATCTGTTTGTCATAAACTGGACTTCCTGAGGGATGTGTTACTGGTTACTAGGGGCAGAGCTGAATGACTAGGTGGATCTATATAACACAGAAGGAAGGAAAGCCAGCTCTTTTGCTTCTGTAGCTCTGACTTGAGTCCCTGTAGTCCTGGGAGAGGAAACTCATGGAAGGAGACACGCAAAGATGCTTGGAAAAGATATTGGAAAATTCACATGGTTGAGAGACATGTGGGGAGGCTGTTCCCAGCCCCTTGGCAGAGGCAATGGCAATCATTACCTTGACTTCACATTGGGCTATGTGGTACATTTTGAATTTTGGATTGTTCCTTCTGTCCCAGTTCTCTGGGATTTTCCAAACCCCTTTCTTGTGGGTCTTTGCCAGAAGGTACCTTAGATTGGTGGCACAAGTTTTCATGCCTCAGCAGCCCTGCTTTGGATGGAGTCTATCTGACTGGGCATTTGCCATGAAGGATTGGGAAATTTTTGCATTTCTATTAGGCATATCCTTCTCTTTCCCTCTCTCTCCCCCATCACTTCTATTAAATATCTATAATGCTAAGGAGTACACTTCCTTTGGTTTTGTGTATAGATCACTTTTAGAGCATGGGATCTTTAACCATTGGGATCCCTGGGCACCCCTCAGTTGGATGCCTATATGTACAAATATATGTGTTTATGTATAGGCTTATATATGTGGCCTGTTTATATTTTTATTATCTATCTTCCATGCCAGAATGTGAACTCTATATAGAGTTTTTGTCTATTTTCTTCACTGCTAACAAGGAAGTATTCCTAGTAATTAGAACAGTATCTAGAATGTAGTCAGTATTCAATTGTTGACAGTAAGTAAAATGCGTGTACATAAAGCAGTAAATTTGTTAAGAACACATAGAAGCTCAAACTTTAAAACTCCAAAAACATATTATCTACAGAAAGTGGCTTAGCTAGAGCAGAGAATAATGAAAATTGTTCAGGGTTGGGGACTAGGCAACAGTTGAGATGGAAGAAGGGATGAATATGTTAAGGATATAGGCAAACAGGGACTAGAGTTAAATGTTCATGCCCTGGATGGGTGGGGTAAGGGAGAGATACCAAATGAGAGCTGATGGACTGATATGAAAGGATGAGATTAAGGAACAGCAGCTCTGGGAAGCCAGCCAGTTAGTGGACTATGGAAAGGGAGTAAAAGAGCTGAATAATCAGAGCTTTTATTCAGAGATTAGTACACACATTATCACAACTAATTTAGGTGATTTGTGGGATAAAGTAACTAAGAAATGATTTGTACACTATTCTAATATACTACCTGTATACACTGACATCAGCATAATATCATCAAAATGGCCCACCAACATTTTAGATCTAGGACTGGCACTGTTCAGAAATACAACAGTTAAGTGACCAAGAAAAGAGTAATTTTCCAGCTAATGTCCACCTTTTCAATGTTCCCACGTTACACAAGGGGTTCTCAGTGTTGATTCATTCTTAAGCGAAAACATAATTAGAATATTGTCAGTTAACCTCACTAAGAGTTTCCCTAATGAAGAGGCAATAAGACTTTCCCCACCAAAGTCAGAAGTTAATCAGTCAAATTAAAAAGGGGGGATCAATTATCACACTTCCCCTTAGTAAAATACCAAAAAAATACATACCAAGGTTATAAAAAAAGTGTTTTTTATGTAATCACTTGTAAATGGTTTATTTACTATTCATACAGATTAGATACACATAAGAGATACAAGGTGTTTTTGTATTAGGAGGCCAGTATCTCTTAGTATCAAAGGGATGCTTTTATTCTATACAACATTTCAAAAATGTGGCACTGCTTACCCAAGAAAGAGTTAGATTTCAGAACTAGAGCAATACTAATGTGATATCAGGGTACAGGAGTGGTGACAGGTGGCAGGGAATAGAAGAACAAAGATTTAAGCCAAGTTTTTCATTAAATCTCAGTGATTAGACTCTGGGTCCCAGTGCCAAAGTCCTCTGCTGAAAACGCAAATGAGAAAGGAAATAACTGGAATCATATGTATCTCAAAGGAGCAAAGGGGTGAGAGCAAAGAGTAAAGTCTAGAAATGTTACTGAATAATGCACACTACAGGCATGGGCCCCCATAAGTGGGGTGTGGAAGAGAAGCCCAGTTGGAGAGAGCTCCTTGTAATAGAGAGAGCACACGTTTTAAAAGGTCAAGGTCAGAAGAAAGTTTCATAGAAAACACTGAGGGACATACCTTGCTCTTGAGGTTTCCTGAGTCCAAGCCCCAGGCCTAATCCAAGTGTCACAATCACCAACAGAGCAAGAAGAACCTATTTAAAAAGGGAAATGTGACCTTGGGAATTTTTTGTAGGAATATGCAAAGATACACATAACTACCCTCCCTCCATGAAACCCTAATTACAGTGATACCAGACCCCACAATGATAGAAATGTGTAATTCTAATGCCTATAAATAAAAAAGGCTTGGGAAGAATTTTAAATGCCATTTATTATAGATCTTCAAATTAAAATACATTAGGCCCCGTGAGTTTAACCCCAAATTCAGTTAAGATGAGAATAAAATCTTGGGAACCATTTGCCATTGCTCTTTTCTTTCTTAACTAGACACAAATTTGGAGACTATTTAAAAAAGTATTCCAAAACTGAAATCATTAACTACCACATTTTTAGAAAGAAGTATTTCTCCCCTACTTTTTCCATCAGAAGATAATAAGAATAGTTAACATAAATAAAAATATAGTATCCAAATAATTTACTGGCAAGTGATCTGTTCTGATTACAGCCCAAATAAATGAGTTTAAGGTAACTTAGAAGCTCTGTGACTAAAGACTGAGTGTGCGTGTCAAACATTATCACTACTGCTGACAAAGTTCTTACCTGTAGTAAACTTTATGCTAACACTAGAATTAAACTGTGATATATTTAAAGAGAATTCTTCCTGCTCACCTCTTTGCCCTTCCACCAAGTCCAATGATAAAGGTGTTAGAAGACAGGGCTTTAATAATGTATATTGTCATGAAGAAAGAATTGGAGCAGATTACACAAATTACTTAGGAAAGCACTTTACAAATCCAATAACTTGGTATAGTCAAAAAGCAATCACTTTCATAAAGGAAATAAAAAAATCAAAATGAGCTTAATGAAGAACTACATAAACTACAACCTTTTCTTTTCATTCTGAAAATCAATTGTAAAATTAAAATATCTAACTTAAATATCTAACTTATATTAAAATATCTAACAAAAGAAGTGTGCACAGGCAATTAAAAACATACTAACACATGAGGAAAATAGCTCCTCATATGAAGTTTCAAATTTAGTTCAAGGGTTGGCAACTTACCAGCAGGTATTCATTCCTTAGAAAGTGAACTTAACTTTATTAAATAACATCATTAGCTCTTAGTCCCTTTTTGTGGTGACCAAGACTGGGATTACTACAAAGTTAAAAAACATGGGGAAAGTCTCGTATGGTAAATCTTTTGTATCAGAGATTTGCAAATTGGTATACTGGTCCTTTTGCCATTCAAACTTGTGAGAAAAATAAACATTTGTTGTCTTTAGGATGCTTTAAGACTGTAATATCAATTCTTAGCATTTGTTCTTCATGACTTTGTATTCGTTCCATATATTTATAGCTTGTTCTTTGCCTTAGGAGAAGAAGATTCATATGATCATTTACTCCAAATTTATAATTCTGAATAAACTTCTTGGTACTGAGGTGTATATATATATCTTAAACATTTTTATACTATGTACAAAATAGAGAGGGGAGAATTTTGGATTCCAAAATCATCAAGAACCCAATATTTGGCTTTAGCTTGGTGCATAACGAGTGCTAGTAAACAGCAGATCACTTTTGCATTTTAAAATAAAATTTGGAAACATTAGGATACCTTTGTTAAAACATTGAGCTTCTTTATTATATGCACTAATAAAACACAAACAAAATATAAAGGAAAGAAATGAAGCACAAATTTTACTCCCAAGGTTACAGTTCCTGAATTGGTTAGATAGGATAATAAATGGCATAAGAGCTAAAAGAAGGCTCCAAAGTTTCCAGAATAAATAAAATAGCTAAAGGATTTATTTGTTATACTCTTCGAACTCAACATTTATACACACAGTTTTATTTATATCTCAATGTGGAGAGACAGAGAAAATGGTGGTGATGTTACTTAAGGTGGAAATTAAAGAGAAAACTGCAGCAGGATATATGTGAGAGATTATGTGGTCAATTTTGGCTTGAGGTGCTAGGTAAGGAGCCAGCAAGCAGATAAATATTTGAAATGATGAGACAGAAACTCAGCAAGAGGTCAGAGCTACTAGTTTACTTGGTTGGGAAGATGACATTAAAAATCATGAGAGATTGCAAGATTGACTACAGAAAGGACCTTGAGGTAGAGTTTGGAGAAACATTTGTATGTGATATGCATTAGGAAGATAAATCAGCCAAGAATGTAGATAAGGGGAACTTATCAATGCCATCATGAAAGCAAGGGGAGAGAGCAATTCAAAATGAGAAAATACTCAACTTATATCTATGAAGACTGTAGAAGAGCAGGAAAGTAGAACTGACTTTTAAGAGGTGATTCAGTGCAGTCAGAACAAATCTAGAGAGAAAGCAGTGGTTGGGTAAGAAAACCAACAAACTGGATAGAGTTCCCTTTCAAAGGCTGATGGCAGAGGGGAAAGAGCAACAAGATCAAGGGAAGCTATTTTTTCAGAAGAGGGAAAATCTAACCATAAAAAAGAACAAAAAAGAGAAAGTAAACAGAAGAGACTGTGAGAATAAAGTAAAATAAAATAAAATCAGAAGTTTAACAGAATAGAAGAGACTGATTTTAATTTTTCACTTTCTGGTCTCACAACATTCATGCAATAAAAAGGTGGCTTTTAAGGTAATCATAATCTTGCTAAAATCAATGCTGCAAAGTGTCTTGCCACAGGATCCTGACATTTTAGATTGATCAAATATTCATTTGTTACTCAAATTTCTTGACAGTAAAAAACTATGATTAAAAACACTAACTGCATTAGAGTCAGAAGGTATAAAAGAGTAAATTGACTAAAATGTTACATTTAAATAGCGACACAAACAAATGCAAATGAAGTAAAATATTTAAACTTGGTCACAAAGTTAGAAAGACTGAAATGAAGAATGGTACTTACAATAGAAATTATTTTATATTTCTTAACAGTGTTCTTTCTGAAAGCTTCTTCTGTTGATGAAGTCAGCATAGGATCCATTGTTGTGTTAGCTGCATAAACCTGTTTTACCAAACGATAGCAGTACTCCTTCCTTTTTCTAGTCCAGCAAAGAGAAACTACCAGCTAGATCGCTGTGACTGAATTTTAAATGTGGGAAGATTACAGCCTTTTAGTGATTGGACGGTTTTGAGAGAGAAGAAAAAAATAATGACAATAGTGCCAAGAGATAAAGTCCATTTTCAGTTCATTATAGATTACTCTTCTTGTTTTCCTTATAGTTTACACTAAATACTAATCAAAATATTTGTAACAGGAGTATTTTAAAAATCAAATTTTATTACAATCTTATCATTTATTTTCTTTAAAAATAACCCAAAACAACAGGCTTCCTTATGGAAATTCCAGGGAGTTTCACAGTGCTATAAACTTCATGTTACAGTTTAAAAGCAAAACATGGACTTTAGCCATGCAGGAATTTTGCAACTCTGTTGGATCTATAAAAACTACTTAATTCTGTGATAAATATATCCTTCATTGCAGTGTTTACAATTTGATGTGCTGCTATACACATTATCTCATGTCAAACCTAGCAAAATCCCTTACAAGCACTTTACCCCTACAGTATAAATAAGTGAAGTAAAGTTCTGATTATTTCAATTATGTAACTTTCTTGACCCAAATCACATATTTATAGATGCCAGATAATAGAACATGAACGCAAGTCTTTTGATTTCTCAAATCCAAGGCAATATTCACAAATCAGTTAAATTTGCTCTTTTCTTATTTCTATAGATTAAGGAATCTTCGTACAGGTTTTTCACGCTGAGAAGGGGC
Source organism: Talpa occidentalis (assembly GCF_014898055.3). Taxonomy (NCBI): domain Eukaryota; kingdom Metazoa; phylum Chordata; class Mammalia; order Eulipotyphla; family Talpidae; genus Talpa; species Talpa occidentalis. Next base: position 127,423,475 of record NW_023602073.1, on the reverse strand, counting down.
AGACAGGTACATGATAAAAGATGTTAATTAACAGTGTGGCCAAGGGGCCTCCCTGCTGGTGTTAGAGGGCAGCAGGACTTGAGACAAAGATTACACTGCGAGTCCTGCAGACCTAGTGTGCTTATGGTGACCAAAGCAAGGAAAGTTACTTTGGGCTGATCAACCACAGGTGTAACTTGGAAACTACATTGGGTGCCAAACTGTTATAGGGCAGCCCCGATATAAAATGGGTGGCCTGACTGTGGGTCCTCACCCGCACTTCAAAGGGACTTAATACTCTGCTGCAGGCACACACAAAAGGTTAATAAAAGATTTATTCACAAGGGAAGGGGAAATGAGGAAATGTACAACTCAGGGAGAAGAGTGGCAGATAAAGTCTTAAATGTGTCCTACCCGATCCGCCGATCTGGAATCCCAAATGGCACTCTGAGAGCTGGCCGCAAGCGAGGGACCCCAAGGCCCACCTGTCTGTTTTTTATACCAAACCTGCCTGCTTAACTCCACCCTCAGGTCCCAGCAACCTTCCCTTTGGTGGTGATGGGATTTGTCTATTCCAATGTCTTGATGGCTTTGGTTTGGAGTGGGGGTGGAGTCCACAAAGCCTGTTTGGAATTAGCTCAAGACATCCTTTCCCCCTAACAGTGGCACAAGGGGTTAAGCACCTCACTATGAAGCAATCAGCAGCCTCTGCAGCATGAGTTCAAGCCCTGGCTGGCCAGGGAGCTACCCACATGGCTCAGCAGACCTCTCCTGACTCTCCCGCTGCTCCCCTCAACAGTGTGTACTTCGGTCAATCTGCCTGTTCTGTTCCCCACTCTGTCTCTGGTGAATCCTCTCACTCCCTGCATCTCTGGCCTGTACCCCAGCTCCAATATGCATAAATAAATAAAAATCTTTAAAAAAAAACAACAACAACAAAACAGTGTGGCCATAAAGTTATATTTAAGTCCAGCTGAAAATGCTGATTTTAAGCTTCTAATTTAAATGACAGTAAGCCACTAATTCGCAAATCGTGAATCCATGAAATATTAACTTCCTCGATCTAATAAAGCTTGAGAACTCTCTTCTAATACAAAGATTGCAAAAATCCTATGGACTATGGTACACTCCTTGCAAAACACTAAACTATTCCTATCCTGAAAGCAGTGAAAAGAAATAGGAAAGGAATCTATCTTAATAAACAGTGACTCATATGTTTAGAATATAGTGATAATCATGTCTAAATCCCTTTTTCTGTTATTGGAGTCCACTCCCTTAAAGAAACATCTGGTGGTATGAAAGCCACATTTTCTTCTATGGCTTTGAAGGATTGTGCTATTCCTTGCTATCACTCTGTCAGTCTAGTATACCCCCATTTCACTGGTTCCATCTACGAGTCTGACCACCAGAAGCATGGACATTAGATAATGAACAGAATTAGTTTTAGAACCAGAAGTTGCTGCACATATGTTCCAGGATCCTGCAGACTTCTTACTCTGTACCACAAAAGACTACCAAGTCTTAGCAAATCAGAAATGATAAAAACTTCTTTGATGAACTTTGGTGAGTGGTTGTCAGCACTGGATAAAATTGGAAAACCCCAAAATAGTTTTTTCTTTTCATTTTAATATTTTTAATTCCAAAGCCCAGGCTGCAGAATTGTAATTCAGTTGAATTACAATCTCCTAATATTTCACCTGAGGTAACAGTATTTTTTATTTTTTTTATATTTAAGGAGCAGGTTTATTTAAAAAAGGGATAGGACAGTAAAAGACACTTGTATAGACACAAGCAGGCAGGAAGAGCTGCCCCGAAAGGAAAAGGTTTGCTGAGAGAGGCCTGCATGGTTGCAGGTGGGCGGCCTTAAGGAGAGCTGCCTCTACTGAGGGAGGTCAGTGAAGAGAAGTCCCAGCATGGTACAGGTCATGGGCACGCAGGAAGGCTGCTGCCCTGCAGAGGAAAGAGTTGGTGGAAAGAAGCACCTACATAGTCACAGGTGGGCAGACAGAGTACTGCCAACAGTATTTTTTAAATATCCCTCCAAGCAATTTCCCTTAAGAATTAAATTTACTTTTAGTTAAATTCAGAATTCTCTTCCTCATTCACCGGGATTCTAACAAAATTTACATATTTTATAGATAAAGGGCTTGATCACACACCTTGGCTAGTGTTATCTCAAAAGTGAGATTCCATCCTGGTCTTCAGACTCCCATTTCAGGGTGTTTTCATTGCTCTGGTACCATACTGTATATAAAAATGGAATATCAGGGCCTCCCTGGTGGCGCAGGCGGTTGAGTGCAGCGCTGTGAAGCTGTCCACAGTTGTCTGCCGCCTCTGCAGTGCGGGTTAGATCCCAGGCACGAGGTTCCTCTCCTGTCTCGACCGCTGCTCCACTCAACAGTGTATTTCATCAGTCTGCCTGTTCTGTTCCCCACTCTGTCTCTGGTGAATCCTCTCACCCTCCCGCACCTCTGGCCTGTACCCCAGTTCTTGTATAAATAAATAAATCTTAAAAAAAGAAAAAAAAGGGCCTCCCCGGTGGTGCAGCGGTTTAGCGCTGGGTTGTGAAGCTGCCCGCAGCCTCTGCAGTGCCGGTTCAATCCCCGGCTGCTCCCCGGCCACCGGAGGAGGGTCCCATATGGCGCACAGACCTCTCCTGCCGCCTGCTGCTCCCCTCAGCAGTGTACTTCGGTCCTTCTGCCTGTTCTGCTCCCCGCTCTGGCTCTGGTGAATCCTCTCACCTTCCCGTGCTTCTGACTTTAAAAAAAAAAAAAGAAAGATCAAGTCTGTAACAAAATTTCTTTCTAAATTAGGAGATTTCATAGGGGATCAAGAAAAAATAACAACAACAACAACAACAACAAAAACCCAGAACAAAACAAAACAAAAATAAACTGACAACTAGGCTATAGTTCCCAGTTAGACAACACTATTCTTGGATATTGCTTTTGTTGTAGAGCAACCCTGATACAAAACTGGGTGCCTGACTGTGGGTCCTCACCCGTGCGCTTAAAAGGACTTATCAATGCTCTACTGCAGGCACACGTGAAAGGTTAATAAAAGGTTTATTTACAAGGGAAGGGGAAATGAGGAAATGTACAGCTCAGGGAGAAAAGTGGGAGACAAAGTTTTAAATGAGTCCTACCCGATCTGCCGATCAGGAATCCCAAAATGGCACTTTGAGAGGTGGCCGCCAGCCAGGAACCGTGAAGCATCGCTCGCCTCCCAAGGCCCACATGTTTGGTTTTTATATCCAACCTGGCTGCCCAACTCCACCCTCAGGTCCCAGCCACCCTCCCTTTGGTGGTGATGGGATTTGTCTTTCCCAATGTCTTGATGGCTTTGGTCTGGAGTGGGGGTGGGGTCCACAAAGCCTGTATGAGATTAGCTCAGGACATCATTTCCCCCTAACAATTTGACTCATCTCTGACCTCTGACCTCTCCTCCTAATTTGGAATTCTAGGATATAATCGATGCACTTGGTTTCTGACCATCTTGATTTTTAATTTCTTTTCTTGATAATCCTGTAATAATTCATGTATCTTAACTCCCTAGTGATTTTGGTATTCCAGCTGCACTTTTAGGCTCTGTTTCCTGGTATTCTCCAAGGTGTCACTTCATTCTATTCCAGCTTATGTACCAGGGTTCCACTGACTCTGGTTCTATATTTTTAATATGTGGCTTTCTACCCCCCACACTGCCAGAACTTTCTCTTCTCTTCTACCAGCCACTCTGTTTTCCACCTTCTCTCAACATTAATAACACAGAAAAAAATAATCTAATAAGGGAGTCAGGTGTTGTTGATAAAGTCTTATGTCTGTCATTTACAAGCTTTTGACATTGAAGTCTACATTTGAAAGGTGATCTCAGATTATCTTTAAATGACAACATTTGGGGTATTGTAATGGAGAAAGATCTTAGTTTTTTTAATTCCTGAGGAGAGTGAAGCTCAAATAATCTAGCTGGTGCACAGACAGGCAGGCATAGTGGAGATGGTCCAGTCTCTAGTTAGGTTTTCTACTATAGCAGTTTTCCTAAATGAACACTAAATCCCAACCTCTTCTGAGTCTAAGAAACATTCTTAACAGTTCACCTGGCCATTAGATACAGAATAAACCCACATCTTGGGCCTCCCCTGGTGGCTCAGCGGTTGAGCTCTGGGTTGCGATGCTGCGGGCAGCCTCTGCAGCACCAGTTCGATCCCCGGCCACCAGCAAGGATCCCACACACACAAAAAAAGAATAAACCCACACCTTCCATGCAGCTTAGTCTTTGGAACAGACTAATCACATCATCTAGATTAAAACCTACACTTTCTAAGTTACTTGAACCTTGGAAGTATAGCTCGATATTCTTTTCCCCTTCAACCTTAGAACAAACTGCACATTTTGGGTTCAGAAAGCCTCACTCTGCCTATTCTAATGCTTAATGGTCTAGAACACCTGTGCTATTTGTGCTACTGGTATGTCCCCCACCAACTATTTCTTACATTCCACAAAGGCCCCTGTGTTCACAGAATTCTAGCAACTTTTCTAAAGTCACAGGAAACCCAACCATCCTGGGAAAACCCTGGAGTCTTCCCAACATCAATCTCCTTATGTCATGAACTTGTGTTAAGTTTCATAAACCTGCCCTTCCTGGTTCTAGCACTAGAGCTTGGGAGGTAGATAAGTCAGACTGGAAGGTTCCAGAGAAACTAGACACAGTGGGGAATAGTGGAGGGCGGACTAAAGGTGAGTCAGATACTAAGCTCAGGTTCAGCAACAGGAAGTCATCCATCAAGACAGGGAGACCTCAAATAATAGTGCAGAAATAGGTGGGCAGGTGGCCAACATCAGGAGGAAAAGGCAGAAAAAATCTACAGCAAGATTGACAAGCAAGACAAACTAGGAAGATGCTAATCCTTAGCAAGTATTAACCAGTATTGGAGCTGAGTCTAGGACCAGTCATCAATGGTCCCCAATTGGTGCTAGCAATGCGAAATCAGGGCCAAGAGGCAACAGTATACATGCAGAGACAATGCAAAAATCTCAGCCTGGAATACTGGACCCAAGTTCTTATGACTAAAATATGTTGTATTACTAGACATCCAAACTATAACTATAATAAGGCAGAATCAGTGCTAGTGGAGAGGAATCAGTATTTTGCATATCTATGTATGCAAAAGATGAAATGCAACCTCATTACAAATCAGCAGATTAATACGTATTATCAGTCTGGAGGTAGAGAACAGTAATTTTGAACCTCAGTTAAACAAAATATTTCCTAACCCCAGAAGAAAAAGAGTTCCATTTTTCTCATTAATATTATCCTCCCCAATACCCTATTACTATATTTTTAATTGAATCAATAAAATTTGTATAACTTTGTTTCCTATTATGTAAGTACACATACCTTGATTTTGTGTACAGGCCAACATAAAATCATTGGTTTTGCCTCTTGGCCCACAAAACTTAAGATATCTATTTTCTGGTTTTTTACAGTATTACAGAACCCTGACTGACACTTATATGCTTCTAAGTTGCAAAGGTTGGCATCAATCTACTCAGTCAGAAAAAAGAACCAAAACTATTATCTCTAAATGATTCAGAAAATAAGAAAGCTGATTTAATGTCTCCTGTGGCATTACAATTATTTTCTACCTAATACTCAACATTTCATAGGTTATCTCTGTCCTGAAGGACTGCTTCTCATACTTTGCATAGAAATCTGCCCTACCAGTGTTAGAATTCTCCCTGGTTCATTTCAAAACTCAGATTAATTTTTATTTCTAAAATTTTTCAAAGCATTAGTGGGCTCTTGTTTTTTAGTTTTCTCAAACGGGCCTTGTTCATGACTAAAATTTCCAGAAGAGACCTCCTAAAACCAGAGTGCCACCTTAACAGCTGAGTTCCCCAAGCCTTGGAGAGCTGTTCTGCAAGTTTTCACCTCTGAAGGTACAGGCCCTGTGTTAGCTCTACTTCTCTGAAACCTGGAAGGAATTCATTTATTTCCCCAAAACCTGGAATCCCATATCAATTCCATGAGGGCAGGGACTAGGTTAGTTTGGGCTTGCTTCTAGTTCTATTATCTAACACAATGACCAGGAAGACATTCAATGAACACTTTCTGAATAAATTATTGAATGGATTTAGAAATAATATCGGTGGTCTAAGTTCAACTTCTAAATGTCTAGTGAACCAAATTGTTATTAATTATGACCACCTCACTAGGTACAACTCTGTATGTGATCCAAATCTTTCTCAATATCTAGCATTTCAGAAATAGCTATTACCTGAAAGGAAGCCTTGTCCATAAACCAAAGAGGCTTTATTGAATCCAGAAATAATTAACAGTACCACCAAGCCTCAGGTTTAATGCCAAGTATGTTCATTGTTAGCAGGCAGAATTACTATGGGGATTACATTATTACACAATTATTTCAAGTGCAGGAATGTTCAATTTCTGTATCTACTATAGAGACTTCAATCTGGTAGAAGAAACAGACATGTCTAACTATAACATAGGTAGTTGAGGAAGTACCATAGAAATAAAGAAGGAACTAATAAACTTTTCTAAGGGGACTCGGAACGGTACTTACGTTAGTTTGCTAAGACTGCCATAAACACAGTACCCCAGAACTGGTGACTTAAATAACAGAAATGTATATTCTCATAATTCTGGAGACTAGAGATCAAGGTACTGGCAGAATAGCTTTCTTCTAAGGCCTCTGTGATTGACTCGCAGGTGGCCACCTTCTCCTTTGTCTTTGCAGAGTCTTCTCCATGTGTGTACTTCTGTGGTGTCTCTGTCTGTGTCCCGACCTTTTCATTTAAAAGAACACCAGTCATATTGGGTTAGGGCTCACTCTAATGACCTCATGTTGAATTAATTGCCTCTTTAAGGGTCTATTTCCAAATAAAGTCATTTTCTGAGGTACTAGGAACATGAATTTTGAAGGAAAAAAAATCAGCCCATAATAGTTCCTTAAGAGATAACATTGCTGATAAGACGTAGCTCAAGCACTATTGCTGAAGTACTCCCATCACCCATACTAGTTGTGCTTACGACAGTCTTTACCAATGGTTCATGCACTTGCATGGATAGGCTTTAAGGGAAGGACTGTGAGCCACTTGAAATTATGCATACTTTATTTGTGTGTGTGTGTGTGTGCGTGTGTATACATGCATATATGTATGTATTCATTTTATATAGTTTATATCAGAGTTTCCAAGGCAAAAAGCTAAATCATCTAAGAAACAATGTGTTTAAGAATACAGCATGACCTGAATAGCATATCTACATAAAATAACATCTATTTACCTGAATATTATCATGAGAGATGAGACAAATCCAAACTGATGGACTTTCTGTAAAACATCTGGCCTGGAATCTTCATACATGTCACTATTAAGAAAAATGGGATCAGGGCCTCCCCAGTGGCGCAGCGGTTGAGCGCTGGGTTGTGAAGCTGCCTGCAGCCTCTGCAGCGCCGGTTCGATCCCTGGTTGCTCTCTGACCACTGGAGGAGGGTCCCACATGGCATGCAGATCTCCCCTGCCACCCGCTGCTCCCCTCAGCAGTGTACTTCCGTCCTTCTGCCTGTTCTGCTCCCCTCTCTGGCTCTGGTGAATTCTCTCACCCTCCCGCGCTTCTGACTGTACCCAGTGCTGTATAAATAAAGAAATAAATGTTTAAAAAAAAAAAAAAAGAAAAATGGGATCAGAAAAGAAAATGGGATTAGAGAAAGGATTAGGGAACTGTCCCCATTATAGGAGACTACAGAAACTGAATTGCTGCCGACCTGCGCAGTGGCAGATTAGCAAGGCTGACCCAGGGATGAGAGACTGAGCTAGGCGGTCAAGGATTCGGCGCAGAAATGACAGACACACTTCAAGAGTGAAGATCTGAATGTAATGTGCTGTAAATCATCTTACACTTTTATACCTTTTTAAAACAATGGATGATTTCATACAAGTTATTTTTCTCAGCATGAGAAGTTTAGTCATACAAAAGACATTTACTTTATTATTCAGGTACATGTGATCAATGTTCCATGGCATGGAACGCTAAACAATCGCAAGGTTCCGATTACAGGAATCTATTTCTGCACAATTCTTGTTGATTACACAAAACAGCATTTCTTAAGTTAGTTTTTCTTGTTTCTTTCCCAATACCACTAATAATCAGAAAGTATTAATATTAAACTACTGTTATATTTTACATTTAGTGATCACAAACAATATTGTTTCTACGTAAGTATTTAATTTTTGTGGTTTTGACTCATGTGAGAAGCATTATTCCGAAACTACTTTTACCACACCCTATTTTCTTCATCATGCATTTCCTGAAACTGATTTTACACATATATAGAAAAAGTAAAGTAGGTAAGAAAAGAGTATAATTATAGACTGGTTGCTATGATACTTCTTGTGCAGGAACAATGACCAGCTGGTTAATAGTTAAACCAATTTGTTGGTGACTCCATCAGGCTTGCTTGTAGGCGATGTTCTGCAGCAGCCATGTTCTCAGCCAAAAGAAGGGGTTTTTTACTGCGGGCTTAATGCCTGGATTAGGTTTACAGGCCTTTAGCCATTTGTCTAATTTGAACGCCACAGATTATTAATATGAAGCCACTCGGGGACTGCGCCTGTCTTAGGTCGTCAGGAGTCGCAGACATACGGCTGGCCAGTACCTTCTTTAGTCTTGCCCCCGATCTTACCCGTCATTGACTGTCCAGTCCAGCGCACAGGGGAAGGGGGTCTTATTCACTCGGATGACTATGTGTCTGAGTGAAAGCCTCCCTTTTTGCAGTAAGCTCACTGGCGTTCAGCGGCAGAGGCTGCCGCACTGAATGACCAATTGCAATGCAAAATCCTCGTTGTACCATGAATGGAAGAAAAAACAAGATCATTGAAGACTGTTTTTGGAACTAAAATGTGGATATGGATGTATTTTAAATAATGGTAAAGTATTTATGTTAAATTTTCTGAGTATTGTAATTGGACCTTGGTTATGAAAGCCAGGTCCTACATACCTGACTTTCAGAAGGCACATGACTAATTATTTAGGGGTGAAGTTAGGATACCTGTGAATATCTCTTAAATCATTCACACAAATTATAGGAAATTGATAGAGAAGCACAGAATGAGGAGAGCAAGAGACAGCAGAAATAGCAAATGTAAAAATGTTTAAAAATGTAAAAATACTTTAAAATAATGTCATGTGGGGGTTGTAAAATTCTTGTAATTTTTCTTTAAAAGTGTTCAAAATAAGGGCCTCCCCAGTGGCGCAGCGGTTGAGCGCTGGGTTGCGAAGCTGCCCGCAGCCTCTGCGATGCCGGTTCGATCCCCGGCTGCTCCCCGGCCACCCGAGGAGGGTCCCACATGGCGCGCAGACCTCTCCTGCCACCTGCTGCTCCCCTCAGCAGTGTACTTCTTCAGACTCCCTGCTCTGCTCTCCCCTCTGGCTCTGGTGAATTCTCTCACCCTCCCGCGCTTCTGACTGTGCCCAGTGCTTGTATAAATAATAAATAAATTAAAAAAAAGTGTTCAAAATAAAATATATAAATAAAATAACGATATATATAAACGTTTTCAAAAAAACATTAATAGGAAAATATTAATGTACCCCTATGTTCATAGCAGTATTATTTGCAATAGTCAAATCATGGAATCACCCTAAATGCCCATCACCAGACAAGTGGATAAATAATTGTGGAATATATACTCAATGGAATACAACACAGCTGTTAAAGAGATGAAATAGTGCCTTTTGGAACAAAATGGATGAATCTTGAGGAGATTATATTAGGTGAAATAAGTAGGAAAGTAAAAGGCAATTACTGAATGGTCTCACTCATTTGTGTAATATAAATAACCAAAGAAAACAAAGTGGCAAAATTATAAGAATAATTCTTAGACTCTATGAAAAATACACTGTTTACCAGAGGAGATGGGAGAGAGAGGAAGAGGTAGGGGAGGGACAGGGTGATAACCCTGGAGAGTTGATAGAGGGTAAACCATGCACACATATAAAGGGGTGAAGTTGTACTCCCCAAATAATATAATTTTGTGAACAAGCAGCAAATCAGTAAACCTTAAAAAAAACATAAAAACAAATCACATTAAGAAACCATGCATCACCCACAAGGAAATTTTAAAAACTAATAATTATATATTTATGCAAAATAAACAATTTTACTTTTTTCCTTAAAAAAATAGTCCTTCTGGGCCTCCCCCGTGGCGCAGCGAGTTGAGCTCTGTGCTGTGAAGCTGTCCGCAGCCTCTGCAGCGCACGTTCGATTCCTGGCCGGCCAGGGAGAAACCCACATGGTACAGCGGACCTCTCCTCCCTCTCCCGCTTCTCCCCTCAGCAGTGTCTTCGGTCTGCCTAACTGTTCTGCTCCCTGCTCTTGTCTCTGGTGAATTCTCTTACCCTCCTGTGCCTCTGACTGTACCCCAGTTCTTGTATAAATAAATCTTTAAAAAAAAATAGTCCTGGGCCTCCCCTGGTGGTGCAGCGGTTGAGCGCTGGGCTGTGAAGCTGCCCGCAGCCTCTGCAGCGCCGGTTCGATCCCCGGCCCCTGGCGAGGGTCCCACATGGCACGCAGACCTCTCCTGCCGCCCGCTGCTCCCCTCAGCAGTGTACTTCGGTCCTTCTGCCTGCTCTGCTCCCCGCTCTGGCTCTGGTGAATTCTCTCACCCTCCCGCGCTTCTGACTGTACCCAGTGCTTGTATAAACAAACAAACAAAAATAAATAAACAAATAAATAAATAAAAATACATGCCTCTTTAAAAAAAAATTAAAAAAAATAAAGAAAGTTTTGCATTCTTAATAACATCGTGATCACTGTTGGTATGAGTGAAGTACTATTTGAATCAAAAATCCAAAGTAAATGATCCTGGTCAATGAGGTTTTGTATAGTAAAATAAGATTATAGGTATCAGAATTCTTCAGTCCATAAAATTTATATAATATGATTAAAAGAATAATAAAGTTGGAGTAAAAAGGTATTCTTTTTAAAGATTTATTTCTTTATTTATACAAGAACTGGGGTACAGGCCAGATGTGCAGGAGGGTGAGAGGATTCACCAGAGACAGAGCGGGGAACAGAACAGACACACTGACGAAATACACCGCTGAGGGGAGCAGCGGGCATCACAGAAGAGGTCTGCCATGCCATGTGGGACCCTCTCCGGCCAGCAGGGATTGAACTTGTGCTGCAGAGGCTGTGGACAGCTTCACAGCGCTGTGCTCAACCGCCTGCACCACCAGGGGAGGCCCTAAAAAAGTATTTTTTACTCCATCTTTACAAAGAAGGAAGGAGGGCCTCCCCGGTGGCCCAGCAGGTTGAGCGCAGCGCTGTGAAGCTCTCTGCAGATTCTGCAGCTCAGCTAATCCCCAGCCGGCCAGGGAGAAACCCACATGGTGCAGCAGACCTCTTCTTTCTCGCCCGCTGCTCCCCTCAGCAGTGTCTTCCATCTGTTCGCCTGTTCTGCTCCCTGCTCTGTCCCTGGTGAATTCTCTCACCCTCTTGTGCCTCTGACTGTACCCTGGTTCTTGTATAAATAAATCAATCTTTAAAAAAGAAAAAAAAGAAAGAAAGAAAGGGAAAAAAAAAGAAAAGACAAAGAAGGAAGGGGGAAAAAAAAAAGGACCTGAATTAAAGAAATTTAAATGTGAATCTGTAGGATTTCAAGTCAGAAAGTTCCATAAGGAATAATGGACTTTTGGAAGAATTTCCTTCATTTAGAGTATGGAATAGCACAGAGTGGGACGAGATGGAGGCAGAGAGGCCAGTAGGTGAGGCTGTCACACCCACTTGTGAGAGGGGACAAGGTGGGTAGAGGCAGTGGAAGTAAGCACTGGGTTTGAGAAATACAATGGCAGTACATGTGAGTTTATGGAATTCCTCTGAACCCAGGTGAGGAGGTAGTGAGGACTAATAACATTAGAGAGCAGGACACATGGATGGAGACTAGGTTTCTGGAAAATTATGTTGTTTTGGTACTAATGGTTATTTATGGAATACATCTACTGAAATAATATTCTAAGAAATGTCTTTACTCTTTTCTCAAATATTACTTTATAATGAATAATACTACAAGTCAAATAATCTCTCCAATTCCTCTCAGGTAAACAGTATTGATACTTAGGAGCATGTATTTGCTATAACAAATTGCAACGAATATAGTGACTTGAAACAACACAAGTTTGTTGTTTTACATTTCTGTTGGTAACAAATCCATACAGATCTCAGGGGGCTAAAATCAAGATGTCAGCAGGGTTAGGTTCCTTTCTGGAGGCAATAAGCAGAGTCTGGTTCACTGCATTTTCCAACTTCTGAAAGCCACTCCATTCCTTAGCTAGTGACTCTCTTCCTCCAACTTCTAAACCATTCTTTCCATCTTTGACAATTCTTCCCGGGCAGATCTATGTCCTCTGACTCTTCAGCCTTTCTCTTCCACTTTTGATTACATTTGGGCCTATGCAAATAATCCAGAGTTAACTTATTTTCAGGTAGCTAATTAGCCATCTTAATTCCATCTGCAATTTTAATTCACTTTGCCATGTAATCTAATGTATTTTCAGGTTCTGGATATTATGACATGAATATCTTGGAGAAGGCCATTACTCTACCTACCATAGACAAAGATACTTGTATACTTTCTCCATGTGCATTCAAACATACACCTATATAGAGACACAGTGGTTGATATCTTCTCTTTCTCCCTCCGCTTCTCCTTAAGTCCTTTCTTCTCATCCTTTCTCCTTCTCTCCTCCCTCTCCCCTTCCCTCCCTTCTTCTCTGCTACATCTTTCCCTCCCTTCCTAACAAGTGGAATTGTGGCCTGTATAGATAGAGAGGAAAAGTCCAAAGACCACCCTCATTCTAACACCAATTTGGGGGTCACCAAGATAGCCTTTAGGTTTGATATTTCCTAGGAGAACTCATACTATACTCATGGTTTATAATGTTTTTTTTTTTTAAGTTTTTTTTTTTTTTTATACAAGAACTGAGGTACAGTCAGAGGCATGGGAGGGTGAGAGAATTCATCAGAGACGGAGTGGGGAGCAGAACAGGCAGACGGACCAAAGACACTGCTGAGGGGAGCAGCGGGCGAGGCAGGAGAGGTCTGCCGCACCGTGTGGGTTTCTCCCTGGCCGGCCAGGAATTGAACCCATGCTACAGAGGCTGCGGACAGCTTCACAGTGTTGCTCTCAACCTGCTGCGCCACTGGGAGGTCCTTATAATGTATTATAGCTAAAAAATACAGATTAAAATCAGCCATGAGGAAGATGACATCGAGCAGATCCAGGACTAGCACTAAGCACAGAGCTTCCCTCTCCTGCCCCCTTGGAGCTGTGAGCAGCATGACTTTCCTGGCATCCATATGTGAAACACACCTACTGTGTTGCCAGCCAAGGGTGCTCAATTGTGCTGTGGTGTCCAGAGATTTTACTGGGGCATGGTTGACCACCAACATAGCTAATCTCAATCTCCAGCCTCTCCAGACATGCCCTAAACTTCCCCACCTCAAATCACATTATTCGAATACCTGGGATGACCAAATACCCCAGGCAAACCAGACTACTCCTTCAGGCATAAGATTCCAGAAGCGCAAAATAACCTTTCAGAAGTGAAGGGCAAAAGTTAAGCCCTTTTCAGCTCATTCCCCAGCACTGGTTCAAATTTGACTTCCTCAAAACCCACTGCTCCTATGCTGAACTGGCACAATATGCTATTTTAAGCTTTTTTACTTAAAGAGTATTATCTTACCATTTTTGAAAGTATCTTAATTTTACATAAAGTATATATATATATATATATATATATATATATATAAAAACAATACAATGCTAACAGTAGTAATTTATACCGAAAAGTTTTACTTTCATATTTAAATAACTTGAATAACAATATAATGTATTTGTGTGAGGTAGAAAAATGAGTCAGTATCTTAACTTACAACTTACTGGAAATATCAGAAATATCCAATAACTCCTACAGTGTAACAGAAATTCTTCAAGATTTCAATCAGTTATTTGTTAATGTTTCTGATTCTGCTTCAATTTGATTAGAAGTAGCTCAAATGTCTCAGTGTATTTTCATACCATCTTTCCAAAGCTTAAATCTTTTTCTTTTTTTTCCTGTTAAAATTAATAAAAGTTCACTTACCACCTTAATACCCTCATGCTTTGTTTTAATTTGTCAGAACTACTTTCAATTACAAGATGCCTCTGCCTCCAAGTCCCCCACAATCACTCTCTTATTTTCCTAATCCATGTATGACCAGAAGAGCCCAGATCATGCTAAATATTTAAAGGGATTAGATGCCATATGAATGATGTCAACCAAACCTTTTCAAAACCTTAGCTCCTAGATATAAATGCCACCCTTGCTGTTAAATATATTAGTGAAATAACTCTTGGAGCTGTTTGTACTCCTCAAAAATAAATACATGCTTGTGGTCAGGTGGTAACCACCCTGAGCCAACATAGATCCACTAAACAGCTGACAACTAGGAAGGCAATAACTCTCAGGAAATTTTATTACTCCTTCATGTATAAAAAAATCGCTTAGCTGGAATTCCTTACAGGTAAGTACCTGAGACTACTGCTGCCCGGGAGTAGACATTGAACTCTCTCACATGGGTTGTTTCAGATAACAACACTGCTTTAGATTATCTGTTATCAAAACAAGGAGGCACATGTACTATAGCTAATACTACTTCCTGTGCTTGGACAAACACCTTAGAAGAAATAGAAACACACACAGAAAGAATCAACGAAAACACCCACTGGGGTGTCTCCATCCTGTGGTTAGGGGAAGATGGGTGGTTGCAGGAGAGAGGTTCCCAAACTGCCTTTCATTCTGGCATTAACTGTAGGTCCAGCCAGTTTGTCTCCTTCATGGCAGCTCGGGGATGTGCTGTGTCTCTTCAGGATCAGGGCTTTGCATGGGCCATTACTGAGCAGCTTTCTAGGCTAGTTAGGTGCTCATTTGGCACAGGGGTGGCTCCTAGTATTTTAACCAACTGGTTCTGGGTCAGATGGTACAGTTTATATAACTGCTAATACAGATTTTGAGTGTTAAAGTCCTTTTGAAGGCCAGTTATTTAAAAGAACTTCTCAGGACACCATGGTCTGAAAGGGGAATGTAGATGTAGCAGGAAGAGCCGAGCCCTGTGCTGAAAGTGAGCCACAATCATCCTGGGGAATCGCCTCCCTGGCACCCTATGAGAACATGCCCCCAGTCAGCATGAGAGTCCAGGAGCCCACCCTGGGACTCCCACAGACACACTTTCTTAAGCAAAATTTAAAAGACGACATTCATTGACTATAACAAATGAGAAAACTGACCCTCTGAAGGATTTACTTAATTAATTTTCAGGAAACATTAGTTTATGGTTTAGGGAACATTAGTTTATGGTTTAGAAAAACACTGCAGGCTGGATTCCTACTGTTGTTACTTGTCCTAAGGCATAACTTTGTTGGTTAAATTTGTGTTCTATTGTCCTTCTAGTCAGCCACTGTCAGAATTGTGCTCTCCAGGTCCCCGAGTCACTGTATTTGCAATTTGCTAAGATAGAGTCTTCTGACTTAAGCTCCCACCCCAGGCCTGCTGGATGGACACCAACCAGGAGAGTGGACTTCTCTTTTTGGAACAGCAATAGAAGGTGGTTTCCATTAGATCAACAGAGGAACTGGATAGAGTCAGAGCAGAAGCATTATCCTCATTCTGACAACAACTGGATCCATCAGATAATTTGTGAATTCATAAGTTGTACTATATTCATACTATGGAATACTTACTACTGAGCACCAATACACATAGTGGGTCTCAAAACACAATGTATGGAAGAAGCTAGGCACAAAAGAGTATGTACAGTGTGATTCCAACTTTACAAATTACAAGAACAAGGGCCTCCCTGGTAGCGCAAGGATTAAGATGCAGCACTATGAAGCTATCCACAGACACTGCAGCACAAGTTCGATCCCTGGCCAGGGAGCTGACCCACATGGCGCAGCAGACCTCTCCTGGCTCGCCCGCTGAAGGATTTACTTAATTAATTTCCAGGGAAACAGACCACAGGAATTTTCAGTCAATCTGCCTGTTCTGCTCCCCACTCTGTCTCTGGTGAATCTTCTCACCCCTTGCACCTCTGGCCTGTACCCCAGGTCTTGTATGCAAAAATAAATAATCTTTAAAAAAAAAAAACCACAAGAACAAACTAATTAATGAATATATAAAATAAAACAGTTTAGATATGAAGAACACCAGGAACTTTCTGAGGTCATAAAAGTATTTCATATCTTGAGTGAGATAGAAGTTAAACAAATGTGAACATCTGTCAAAATTCATGGATCTCAATGCATATAAGTTATACAACAATTAAAAATGAATATTGGGAAGACAGTAAGAAAGTCTAGAAATGGTAAATTTTTATTCAAAGAATGGAGCATAAGCAAGCATGACGTAAGCACTAATTTATAGTTGGTTATGGCAAAAATATACTTTTCCGTTGAACTTTTAAACTTTTTTAAAAGTTTATCCCAAGAGCTGGGATGCAGGCCAGAGGTGTAGGGGGTGAGAGGATTCACCAGAGACAAAGTGGGGATCAGAACAGATGGGCTGACTGAAATGCACTGCTGAGGGGAGCATCTGAGAGACAGGAGAGGTCTGCTGCACCATGTGAGTTAGCTTTCTGGCTGGCTGGGATGGAATGCGTGCTGCAGTGACTGTGGATAGCTTAATAGCACTGACACTTAACCCCTTGCACCACCAGGGAGGCCCCTATTTAAACCTTTAAATGATACAAGACCTGGACAATATTGAGATTAGCTGGCATTTGCTTAGAATACATTGGCTGGGAAATAGAGTAGAACATGGAGCATTGCCAGGTTATAAATGCAAAGAGTTTTAGAAGTGTATCTGATTAAAGAAAACCCACAATAGAATAATCTGTTTAGAAAACAAAAATGAACAATATATTGTTATGGTACTTTGATTTTCATAATTCTGTTTCTGTCTTTCTTACAGCCTGGATGATGTAGTTTTGTGGGCCCCACGTTGGGCATCAAAATGATGTTGGCACCAGATGATGTGAAGAGCCCCACGTTGGGTGCCAAAATGATGTTGTTTTGTGAAGTTGTGGGGTCCTTGGATTCACTCTGGGAAAGGTTTCACCAGAGCTCCCATTTCAGGGGTACACGGTGAGTTTTCCAGGCGAGTTTCTCCATGAGACAGAGACATTAGTTATATTTAAAGTGCAGGTTTATTAGGGAAAGGGACAGGTTTGCTGAGAGAGGCCTGCGTGGTTGCAGGCGTGCGCGGCCTTGAGGAGAGAGGCCTCCGCTGAGGGAGGTCAGTGAAGAGAAGTCCTGCCAGGTACAGATCACGGGCAGCCAGAAAGCTGCTGCCCTGCAAAGACACAGAGTTGGTGAAAAGAGGCACCTGCATAATCACAGGTGGGCAGTGGGAGGGCTGCCCTGAGCCTGTGCAGAGACTGCATTGATGTAGTCCTTTTCTCTTTGGGAGGGGTCACTCCTCCGTGGAGTGGCCTGCTTGTTGCCGATGTTGGCAAAACAAGAAAGGGACCAGAGATTCCAGAGTGGGCCCAATTTCCATCTCTTTACACTCAGGCCTGTGCTCCACTCCCTACAGGAGTCTGATCCTGCTTGGGGCTCATACCTTGTGACAAGGCCCTGGTGCCTATGGGTCATGACCTCTACAGCTGGGTTAATGGTCATGTTATTCCGCTCCACCCCCACCTCCTTGTGTGAATCAGGTTTTAGTCTTGTGAAGCCTCCTTTCCAGTTTTTCTATTCTTGTCCTCCATCATGGACATTTTGCACATCGATTGCTGCAATACAGTTTATTTAAAAACCTAACACCTTTAGGTCTAGCATTGGGGAGATGGTGAAAAAATATTCCATTAGGCACACAATGTTATATGAAGATAAAGACGAGACCCCCTAGATCA